>NW_006159566.1:876622-899393 GCF_000334495.1 Tupaia belangeri chinensis
AGAGTGTGCTAGTTATGTAGAACTTGCTGTGTGCCTAGCATTGTGTGGGGTACTGAGGCTACACAGGCAGTAAGACTCACACCGACCCCGTGCTCATGGCGCTTGGAACAGAGAAGCAGCTGTGGCACTGACACGCGTGGGGCCTTTTCGTGAACATCTATGCCCAGAGTCATGCCAGGGTTGATTAAGATTTTAGAGGGCCAAAGCACTAAGAAGATTATGGTGCTGCCACCCCCGTGTATAATTAAAAATAAAAGAGCACTAAGCCATAATTAAGTGGAAGAAGCTGAGCAATGTTCTGATATTTCCCCACTGTGATGGCAGTCTCAGTACTTATTTGGAAATATCAATTTTTGAATTCTTTCTTTTTTTTTTTTTTCCCAAAAGGTTCTTTTCGTGGGTGTCCTCAGATTTGTAGATAGAGTAATCCAGCTTTGGCCCCACAGCATCCGCCGAGGACGCTCCTAATATTCAGTGAACAGATCAGAGGGTAGTTCAAGAGCTGACCAGCCAGGGGTCTCAGTGAGTTAAAAAATACTTGGTAATACCTCAAAAAATGGAAAAGTGATTGTGTATTTTGAGACAAGATCAAGTTACCCTTTTTGTTTTGTCTTGTTTTTTAAAGTTTTTTGCCTTAGGGTGCATGTGCTTGCCAGAGAGAGAGAGAGACAGAGACACTGAGAAGAAAAGTGAGAAATCACCCCCCTGGGGGGATGTCCACACCACCATGCCTTTTTGCCTTAGGGTGCATGTGCTTGCCAGAGAGAGAGAGAGACAGAGACACTGAGAAGAAAAGTGAGAAATCACCCCCGTGGGGGGGATGTTCACACCACAATCCCTTCTCCTCCATTCTCCTCCTGGGATCTTGGACATGCACACACATGTGCCCATTGTGAGTTTTAAACCACCAGGTCTGGGACTGGAACCATGGTTGGTCATGTGGGGACCCAGTGACATAACTACTATGCCATTTGCTGGCTCCTCAAGTTGCCCTTTTAAAAAGCAAATTGAAATTGCTCAAAATATATGGAGGGTTTTTGTCAGGGGTGTAGTGTTAAAAACCTTTTCCACAAATGAGGCAATAGAGAAGTCATCCTGGATGAGCCAGGTTCAGAGCCAATTATATATGGATTAAGTCTTAAAGGACTACCTTGGGACCAGCAGTTGGTGTAATGGCTATGTTGCTGGACTCCCATGTAGTCAACCGTGGTTTGAGTCCCAGACCCGGTGACTTAAACTCATGCCAGGTGCGTGTGCATTCACGCCCAAGATCCTGAGAGCAGAAAGGAGGAGAAGGGATTGCGGCATGACCAACCCCCTGGGGGGTGATTTCTCGCTTTCTGTCTCACGCTAAGGACTGCCTCATGCTAAGCTACTCGCTATAGCTCTGTTGCTACAGAGACAAATTGCCAGGATGCAGAGGGGATTTTCCCCTTGGTTCTTCCTTTTGTCTAGTGGAGGATGCTCTCTGAAGGATGCAGCCCTGCTCCAAGGCGAGATGAGGCTCGTAGGGGGAATCTGGCTGATCACCACTCACATTCGGAGCCACCCATCTTTATACTGCAAACTAAAAAGATAAGCACCAGGAGAGGCCCCAAAACCCTGACAGGGAACTTTCTCAAGCATAGACAAAAACAATTTACACAGCCACTGTAAATAGTTAATAAAATCCATTTTACAGTCCATCTACTTAGATTTCCATTACATCCTGTTCTGTTTCAAACACACATTTTTCTTTGGGATTGTTAGGTAATAAAGAGTCAAGCCATTTATCAAGCAGTGTCTTAGTGTTCCTTTAAAATGTTTTACCATTTTCAGGAAATACTGTGGCTTCTATAATTAATCTCCCAGTAGAAGCTGTTTCAGAAAGACTCCAGAACAGCAGAAAGAAAAGCCTTTTCTTCATGGAAGTTTTTCGGGTCTCATGAGTGGGAACATTCAAAAACAGATGCCAGTGGTATTATCACGTATTGCAAACTATTCATTTCAGATAACTAGGAAAAAAAATTTTTCTTTGGGATTGTTAGGTAATAAAGAGTCAAGCCATTTATCAAGCAGTGTCTTAGTGTTCCTTTAAAATGTTTTACCATTTTCAGGAAATACTGTGGCTTCTATAATTAATCTCCCAGTAGAAGCTGTTTCAGAAAGACTCCAGAACAGCAGAAAGAAAAGCCTTTTCTTCATGGAAGTTTTTCGGGTCTCATGAGTGGGAACATTCAAAAACAGATGCCAGTGGTATTATCACGTATTGCAAACTATTCATTTCAGATAACTAGGGAAAAGAGAGAGAGAGAGAGAGAGAGAGAGAGAGAGAACAGCCTCACCCTTGCAAAACTGTCCTGTGACAAAGCTGTTGTTAGATGGGGCCCACCAGCAAGTCCTTGTTCTGCTATAATTAGGATAACTTTTCAGTGCAAGGCTGGGTTCCCATACTTCTTATGCCCTGGATGGAAACAAAAATACCTGGTAGAAATAATATATGGGGTTCTCACCTCCATAACCCTGATCCCCTTGGCATTAGTAACACTACTTACCTTTTAGTACTTTCTGTGAAGTCAACATCATTCAAAACCTTTTTTTATATAATGACTCAGTTAATTCTGTGACAAGTTGTTGAGGAAGGTGCTGATTTTATACTAATTTTCAGACTGGGAAACCGAGGCAGAAAGCAGTTTAAGGACTTACCAGCCAAAGAAAGATTTCCCAAGAAGTGGATCCAGGAGTGAAACCCAGGTAGATTAGCTCCCAAGTCTAGCCTCTAGGTTGCTGCGCTTTGCTGCCTGGCCTGGTATACAATGTTCAGTGTTTGTTCTCATGATTTCATTTGCTCCTACACATTCAGACAGTTTAGTCATCCCATTTTCTAGAAAAGGACACAAAGGCACAGAAATGCTAAGCGGCTTGCCCAAAGTCGGATGTGCTGCATAACAACCTCTCTGTCAACCACCCACTGCATATACAGCAATGGTCCCATAAGATTATAATGGAGCTGAAAATGCCCTATCATTTAATGATGGTGTAGCTATTGTCAAGTACTAGAGCCATGTGATTACTCAGGTGCTCTTGGTGTTGCTGGTGTCAACAAACCTACTGTACTGCCAGGTCTATGAAAGTATAGCACGTATGATTATGTCTTGTACATAACACTTGATGACGATAACCTATTACACTACTGATTTATGCATTTACTGTATGATACTTTTTGTTGTTATCTTAGAGTGTACTCTTTCTGTGTATAAAAAAGAAATCTTTACTGCAAAACAGTGTGCATTGCTATATCCACAGTAGCCTCATACACCTTGTGTTTACTACCTCGCTCTCTCTCTTTTCTTATGCTAGGGGACACATGTGCTTCCCAGAGACAAGGAGAAAAAAAACACCTTCCAATGGGATAGAGTCACGCTATCATCCTTTTTCCTTCATTTCTCCATCCCGTCAAAATTTGAGATAGGCATGCACACATGCACATGTGCCTGGCATGACCCTTAAGCTGCCAGGGCTGGGCCTCAAACTCATGGTCAGCCATGTGGGACTTGGCCACCTGTGTAAGGTGATTAACCACTGTGCTATGGAGCTGGTCCTTTATCAGATCTCTTGATTGCATCATTTTCTCTTCTGCTTCATTTAATCTCATGTTTTATTCATCAGGGGGGCCTTTCCAATGAGACCAGATGTGGAGGCGGAAGACAGTTAAATTAATGATCTTTATCTTATGTAGGCCTAGGCTCATATGTGCATTTGTGTCTTAGATTTATTTATTTAATTTTAGGTTTTTGCCATAGGGTATATGCACTCACCAGACAGACAGAAAGAGGAAGAGTGAGAAATCACTTCCCAGGAGGTGATCACAATCCCTTTCCTCCATTCTCTCAGAATTGTGGGCATTCATGAACACGCACCTGGCATGATTTTCAAGTAACTTGGCCCAGGACTTGAACCATGATCAGCCATGTGAGAGTTCGGCATCTTAACCACCACATCACCTATTGGCCTCTGTGTCTTAGTTTTTAACAAATGTTAAAAAGTAAAAAAAGGAGAAAAATGTTTTAAAAACTCACAGAATAATGATATAAAAGAAGATGATACTGTATATCTAGCTATCCAATGTATTTGTATTTTAAACGAAGTGTTACTAAAAAGAGTCAAAAGTTTTAAAAATTAAAACAATTTATAAAATAAAAAAGTTACCGTAAGCTTAAGTTAATGTATTATTGAATAAACGAAGTTTAAAAAAATTTTTTTATAAACTTAGTATAGCTTAAGAGCATAGTGTTTACAGTCTCCAGTGGTATTCAGTTATGTCCAAGGCTTTCACGTCACTTATCAAGGACTCGCTCACAACAGCTTCCAGTCCTGCAAGCTCCATTCATGCTAAGTGCCTTGTACTGGTGTACCATTTTTAACTTATTTTTAGTATTTGCTATAGGGTGTGTACACTTGCCATAGATAGAGAGGAAGTGAAAAGACCCTTCCCAGGGGAGATGGCCATGCCGCGGTCCCTTCTCTTCTGTTCTCCTCTTGGGATTTTGTGTATGTACACATATGTGCCTTGTGCATTTTTTTTGTTTTGGAAAGGTTTTTGCTATAGGGCGTGTGCACTCACCAGACAGAAATAGAGAGACAGAAAGCGAGAAATCACCCCCCAGGGGGGATGGCCACACCACAATCCCTTCTCCTCCATTCTCCTCTTGGGATCTTGGGCACGCACGCACACGCACCCGGCATGAGTTTTAAGCCACTGGATCCAGGACGCGAACCCCGGTTGACTATGTGGGAGTCCAGCGGCATAGCCATTAGGCTAACTGCTGGTCCCAGCCTTGTGCATTTTTTAAGCTATCAGGTCTGACATTCAAACCACAGAATCAGCCGTGTGGGATCCAGCCAGCTTAACCTTCATGCCACGTGGCTAGCTCTGTGCTTAAACGTTTATACCGTACTTTCCCTGTATTTAGATAGGCACACACTGACTGCTGTGTGATAACCACCTGTGGGACTCAGTGTAGTAACATGCTATACAGTTAGAAGCCTAGGGACAACCCGCTACCCCACACTGCCTACGTGTGTAACAGGTACATCCTATAGGTTGTGTTACTGCACTCTGTGATGTTCATACGATGATGAAATCACCTAGCAACACATGTTTTACCCCCAGGGCTGTTACAAGATGCATGACTATGCAAGACGGTTAGAGGGTAGGGTTCCTTGACATTCGTGCCAACGTTTTTTCTTTAGAGAATTGTATTTCTTTTTCTTCTTTCTCTTTGTCTGAAGAATAACTCCAAATGCCTCAAACTGTTGCTTTGCTTCTTTCCTCTGACCCTTCCTGAGTCACAGGGAAGGGCCAAAGGCTTGGTGGGCCTCTGACACCAAGCAGAGGAAACGCCTCTCCAGACCTCGGTTCTGCCCAAAGTCACATTGTCTTTGTGTCTTGAAGGCAAAAAAGCAGTTTGATTGGCCTCCTGCCCAAACCGATGGTTTTGAATGATTTAATCTTTTCCTCAGACAGATTAACAACTGCCAGGAAGCACTCCTATCTTCAGGGTGTATGTACACAAGGGTTCGGAAAAAAAAAAAATAAATAAAGCCAATGTGAGAAACCAGAGAACTTGGATGATCTCCAAAGAATGTTTCTGCTTCCTCCAGGAAACTTCATAGGATGATTTGTTTACCTCCCCAGTGTCAAGGTTACATTTTTGTTTGTTTCATTTTGCTCTTAACAGGGTTACACTGAGGGCTCAGGTGGCTTTGGAGGGCCAGTCTGACCCCCAGATCAACCTCATTCTGAAGCCACTTAGGCCTCACGTTATCTGCATGACAACCTGATGCGCTCTTTTGAGTATTTTGAATATTTTCTTCCCAAACAAGGGGGATGGTGTTTGTGATGAAATCATTGCAATGCATCCGTTGCACAGGTAGGACTTCATGTTTAACAATGTCACTTGATTAGCAGGCAATCATCTTCACTGCAGTGCCTGAAAAAAAAAAAAGAAAAGAAAAATAAAAATCTTGAGGCATGTGAATTCCTGTCTGTGTTCATCAGAGTGCGGGAAATGGTACAAGCAAAATGGGTATTTGCAAAAAAAAGGAAAAGAAAAGAAAAAGAAAAATCTTGAGGCATGTGAATTCCTGTCTATTTTCATCAGAGTGCGGGAAGTGGTACAAGCAAAATGGGTATTTGGGAGGGTTTAATAAAAGGACCCATGTCAGAGATGGAGGTGGGGTACGGGGAGCATACAAAGGGTGGTGGAGATCCCCAAGGATGACCCCATCAGGGAGACTTCACCTGGTTACTTAAAGAGAAAAGATAGGATATCGAGAGAGAGAGAGAGAGAGAGGCAGAGAGAGAGAGAGAGGACAGAGAAAGAGAGTTTTAGAGAGCTACATGGCAGGAGTCTGGCTTCATGAAAAGACAGACAGCTACAGGGACCTGGTGTAGAAGGAAGCCAGGAATCCAACACTCCAGCCTGAACTCTCCTGCCCATTGACCACGTCCAGCCAGAGAATAAGGCGCCTGGCCTATGGACGCAGAGCATGGGGGATGGTCTTCCCGGCCCAGTAGTGGGAAGACACCCAGCACACACCATCTCATTAAGTTTCTGAGGTACAATAACATCAGCATTCTCTCCTGCTGTGACACAGCAGTTTAATAAAGAAGTAATTAGGGGGAAAAAACCAACATGGAATTAGGTGGCTAATTTTATGCCTAGTGCAGAAATCAGAGTTGTAAATTTCTCATTGTGTTTTATGAGTCAGAACTGGCTATACCCAAAGGGTCTCAGGAATACCTTGAGCCTCAAAACAGGCCCTCTGATAGCGACAAAAGAAGAGCCCATGGAAATAAGCTCTTACAAAGACAATGATCCCAATAAAAGTTAAACAGGAATATAGACTTAAGAAGGAAGGCTTCAAGGGCTTAAGCTATTGACATATAGTCTATGGAGTTACCTGATGTGCTGACAAGTCCATTGAATGAAATATTAATAAATAAAGCCTGGTTTTGTCTTACATTGTTTTGTCTGACTTCCTTTTCTTTTTTAAAGAATTATTTATTTAATTTTATTTATTATTATTTAACACAAATTTTGCTATAGGTCATGGGAGTTCACCAGAGAGAGAAAGAGAGAGGGAGAATGAGAAAGCAAGCTACCAGGTCCAGGACTCATACCGCGGTTGGCCATGTGGGAGTCTAGCACCTTAACCACCACATCACCTGCTAGACTCTCTTGTCTGGTTTTCTTTAGCAGCTTAGACAAGAGACCACCCAGAGAGAAGAGAGGGGGAGAACTGTGAGCAGATGTCCTGTGAGTAATCGATAGTTGGCGTCGATGCCCAAGTCAGCTGTGATGGAGAGATCATTGGCAAATCTCGCTCCCAGCTCCATGTCTGATCACAGTGTTTGGATAAGAGCATGACCTTGTGTTTGAGACAGATTTGGAGTCCCAGATACACCACCATTTAGATGGGCCACCTCGAACAACTTAATCTCTACATACCTCAGTATCCTGCTCAATGAGATGGGGGCAATACCTACCTCTCACCAGGCTGTTTGTGAATTAAATTAAATCACGTATTTGAAATGCTTACTACAGTATCTAGCACAAAGTAGGTATCTGTATATTGTATGTGTGTATACAAATTTAGTCTCATATATTTGGATATGCAAGCATATTTATAATAGAACCATTTAGCCTTAAGGGACGTGCATGGTCATGGCTGTTCCTTGAACTCTTAACTTCACAAATGTGAAGTATGACAAGAATCTGTATATTGTATGTGTGTATACAAATTTATTCTCATAGATTTGGATATGCAAGCATATTTATAATAGAACCATTTAGCCTTAAGGGACGTGCATGGTCATGGCTGTTCCTTGAACTCTTAACTTCACAAATGTGAAGTGTGACAAGAAATCCCTCCCTCTCTCTCTTCTCTCTCTCTCTCTATTTCCCTTAAAAATTTTAAGTTAATTCTATCTTCCTTTCTTTTAATTTTAGAAAGATTTTTGGTATAGGGCATATGTACTTGTTGGAGAGACAGAGAGAGAAAAAGTGAGAAATCACCCCCTTCAGGGGAGATGACTATGCTACAGTCCCTTCTCCTCTGTCCTCCTCTTGGGATTTTGGGCACACACGCACACACTCCTGACATGAATTTCACGACACAGGGTCTGGAACGCGAACTGCAGTCAGTCATGTGGGAGTCTCGCGCCTTAACCACTATGCCACCTGCTGGCTGCAGCTTAGTTGTTTCTCTAGCTATGTCCCCACCTTTTTTTCTGTGCCTGCGTCCTAACACACATACATATCTCATATCTGCATATTTACGTCAGAGGAGTTGTTTTTCACCTTGAAAAAATTCTGCTTGAACAGTTACTATGCATCTATCAATTTAAGTCTTACAGTTTCTGAACTTAGAGCATCTTAACAGAATCTTATGAGATCTACTTCTCTTCCATCCACTTATCTCTTTTCATGAGTTGTATTGTGGAAGTGAGTTTTATCAAAGTCCCGGCATGAGGAGGGAGGACAGAGGCCAGAAATATGTGTTTTATTTTGTCGGTTGCACTTTGCTTTGATGGAACTGAAACTAAAGATATTACTTTAGATAATATTTTTGTTTGTTTCACTTACTATTGATGAGAGAATGAACCTTAGTCTATTCATGACTATTGGCATAAAGACATTATTGTATATTTTTAATGTCTTTAAGGGATTAATGCCCTTAAAAATGTGCTTGTCTTGATTTTAAAGCTAAGGTGTGTCCTGGTGTGTTCAGGGAAGCCATGCTCTAAACCCATCTCCTAGACTCCCAAAATATGCAGACAAGTGTCGATACCACATTGCTAAGCACTGTGGAGGAGAGATTTTGTCACAGAATGACCAGGAACAACCGCAGAGGCACAAGAAACATGAAAAACCGAGAAAATATCTCTCCCCTACAGGAAAAGAACAATACCTCATCATCCACAGACAGTACAGTAGAATTCATGGAAATGTCTGGTAGAGAATTCAGAATATTCACAGTGATAAAACTAAATGAGATGCAAGAGCTGAGAGATAATGAACTCCAGAAGATGCAGGAGAAAAGAGACAAACGAGTTCCAGGAGGTGTTGAAGTTCTTCCACGATCTCAAAGAGGAAATACACACCATGAAAAAGAATCAAATAGAGCTATTAGAGATGAATGCTGCCCTTTAGGAAATCAAAACCTCCCTCGAAAGTATTAAAAGCAGATTAGTCCATGCAGAAAGTCGAATCTTAGATGTTGAAGGCAAAACTTCTGATCTAGAAAAAACAACCAAAAAAAAAAAAAAACTGAGAAAATAACCCCAAAAATGAGAATACTATACGAGAAATACTAGACAGCATTAAGTGCCCAAACATCCAGAAAATTGGTATCCCAGAAGGTGAGGAAACTAATAAGGGCATTGATCATTTATTTCATGAAATCTTTGAAGAAAACTTTCCAAATCTAAAGAGGTATTCAAATATCCAGACCCAAGAAATACAAAGGACCCCTAATAGAATCAACCTAAGAAGATCTTCTCCAAGGCACATCATAGCCAGACTGGTCAAATCTACAGACAAAGACAAGATGCTACAATTGGCAAGAGAGAAATGTTAGGTTACTTATAAAGGTTATCCCATCAGGCTAACCTCAGACCTCTCATCAGAAACAATGCAAGCAAGGAAAGAATGGGAAAATATATTCAAAGTGTTAAATGAGAAACAGTTTCAACCAGAAATACTATACCCAGCAAGATTATCTCTCATATGGAAAGAAAGGATAAAAACATTCACAGATAAACAAGACCTGAAAGAATTTGCCAGTAGCAGACTCACTCTTCAAGAAGTTTTGAAAGGAGTGCTCTACCAGGAAAACTAGTCACATATAGAACAAAAGGCAACCAAGAAAATGACTAATTTAATGCTAGAAACAAGAAATATCAATAACAACGTTGAATGCTAACTTGCAGGATTTAAATGGAAAGATTGGACCACAGCAACACTGCATATTCAACAGAAGAGAGTTTGAATGTAAGACTCAACTGGCAAAATAGAATTTTATGACTTTTGAGTAAAACATTACTGATTTTTTAAAAATTTGCTTTGTTCTCCCAATTTAAACATTTTACTTTCTTTTGAGTTGTTGATAGGTTCAGCAATTTGTTAAAATATTTTTCTTGTTTATTTCTTTAAATGGAAACAAACTTTTCTTCCTTCCTGACCCCTTTTGAATTGGAAATATTTGGGAGCATTCTTATTTTGTAGCAGAAGGGTTATTTGCATAAGTTCAATAATGCCTGTTGCATTGAATCAGAAACTGGAAATACTCATTATTACTCATTGGACAGAACTTTTACTGGAATGTCCTATCTGAAGATCAATCAGAAAACTGAAACTAAGGTGGATCTCAAGTAAGCCAATAGAAGCTCTTAGAAAGATGGCCTGGCACCATAAATAGTTCTGCCTGGCAGAGAGGATTAGAGAAGATGTATGAAAAAATTTATAACATAAAATAACCTGGACTTTTCCAGCCCAGCATTGTAATCAGTAGAGATTGCAAAAGAGCAACCACACCAGAGGATTATCTTGAGAAAGACTTTGAAGGAAGAAAAAGAGACTGGTCTTTGCTAGCAGCTGGTATATCACAGAATACCTGGTAGGCAGGGCTGAACTGAGAAGGCTTATGTGTGACTAGTGTGCTGGGCATTTGCTTTTCAACAATTTGAGTAGTTGACGTGTAAATATTTTCTCAAAAATATTTAAAACCTACTGCCTCTGCTCTTACAGAATCACAAACAAAATTATAAGAAATATTTTGAACATTATCTTCTTAATTCAGTATTTTGAAATTTTGAACATTGCTTATTAACTGTCAAGAACTATGGAATATGAGCATTTTGATAAGTAAAGTAAATGTGGGGAAATGTAAAAATAAATAAATTAACTTTAAAAAATGTGCTTGTCTTAGATGATTAAAGAAAATGTAAAAAGGTCCCAAACTCAGCCAGCTGCTTAGAAATTTCACTCTTAGGCCTGTGAGCTTGACGGGTATTGACTCCTATAAACAGCTAAGGATGTGAAAGTTGACGGGACAGTTGACCTAATTGTAGTCTGTGTGGCAAGCATTGACCTTCTGGAGACAGCTTGATGAGTTCCGGCCGTATTAATTACTCCGCACATCGTCACAGTGATCCTTCAACCATCCAGACCTAGAGGATGAACGCATCAGCCTTACAGAAGCTAAGGGGAGAATCAGAAATGGTGATTTAAAAGCACCCAATAGAATTTTCTACTACTAGGCTTGTTTTTTGTTTTTGTTTTTTAAGAAAGTTTTTTTTCTATAGGGTATGTGCACTCACTGGAGAGAGAGAGAGATAGAGAGACAAAAAGCGAGAAATCACGCCCCCCCCACCCCCGAGGGGTGGCCACATCTCAGATCCCGTCTCTGTTCTCCTCTTGGGATCTTGGGCACACATGCACATGTGCCCAGGGTAAGTTTTAAGCCAACGGTTCCAGGACTTGAACCATGGTTAACTATATGGGAGTCCAGCTATGTAACCATTATGCCCTGCTGGTCCCTAGGTTTTTTTTTCTATCCCTAAAATGATGAACAAAGACCTCTGGAGTGATCTCACATTTATTGTACTCTGTTGTTGTTTGCAAATTTTTAATGCCTTTTCTAAAATATCTCTGAAGCCCCAGGATCTTATCTGGGATACATTTTTTTTAAATTTGTTTCTTTTTTTTTTTTCATTTAACTTAATTAATTATTATTATTTTAATTTGACCAGAGTAAGAAAGCAAGCCACCAGGTCCAGGACTTGAACTGCAGTGTGACCATGTGAGAGTCCAGTACCCTTAACCAGCATGCCACCTGCCAGCCCCTGGGATGCACTCTCTTTCCTTTTAATTCTACAATATAACCCTTATATTGGTTCCTAGGCAATATTCCCCTTTGATGCCCAAGTTGTCTTAACTGTGTCTTAAGAGTCACTAAGATTTAACATGCAAAGTTTTATATAATTTTCCAATCCTAAGTATTCTTTATCTGAGGTTGAACTTCATCTTCCTAAGGAACTAGAGACCAGGCATGCCTGAATGGTCTCCTTCCTTCCCAGTTTGTTAGACTGCATCCCATTCAAGCTTTCCCTGCTCCTCTCTTTTGTGGGGAGCAGGAAGTCACTGATGGAAGTTATTGGGGTTGTTTATCCCCCCCCCCTGCACTCAGGCTCCTTCAGATGACACTGGGAGCCATTTCAGAACCCACACATCCCAATGGTCACGTTTCAAAGGAGTCTAACAGCTCAGCCCAATATATTTTTTTTCTTGCACCCTGTCTTAATTCCTTTACTGGTTGGGTCTGTTGACCTCCAGTCATAGTTTTTAACGGAAATGTGATTGACTAGGAGCCAGTTACCTGAGATGGAGTTCCAGCGTTTCTATTTACATGTGTAAGTGTGTGTTAAACATGGCAGTGCCAGGGTTTTATAAAGCAATTTATACTTGATCCACAGCGATCCCACGAGAGGTGCGAGGATGGGCACTTTGCGATGAGAGATGGCTCAGGGGGTTTAAATGACTGACGGAATCAGGTTTAAATAATTTACTTGCGTTAGTACTAGTGGACCTGAAATTAAAACACAGCTTTGCTGGACTCCAGAGGGCGTGCTTTTAACCACCACACCACGCTGACAATCTGACAGTATTTAGCTTTCTGGTGCCTGTACTGTCTGTGGTGAGAACCCAAGCCCTGAATTTGACTGTATATTTGAAATGTCTCCCTCACTTACAGATTTCTTGGTGGTGGAGAAGTTATTTTACCTTTCTCTGCTTTAGTTTCGTCATCTGTAAAATGGGGATAACAGTAACAGCACCACAAAACTATTAGGGGCACATGGAGGGTGATAGTCATGACATATACAAAGCAATGGCAATAAAAGCAGCTCTATAAATATTAGCAAATATTGTATTTACTTTTTTACTTAAGACAACAAAAGGAATTGAGAGTTCTCGTGTCTGCTCAAGCAACTGCTGTAAGAATATTGCTTGAGGGTCAACAGATAGCATGGAGGTTAAGGAGCTCGATCCCACATGGTCAAATGCACCGGTTTGAGTCCCAGATCTAATGACTTGAAAAACATGCCAAGTATGTTTGTGTGAGCCCAAAATCCCGAGAGGAGAGTAGAAGAGGAGGGATTGTAGTGTAGCCATCATCTCAAGGGGTTACTTTCTCACTTGCCCTACCTCTCTCTCTGTCTCTGTCACAATTTCTTCTGAGTTCACATGTCCTATCGCAAAAAAAGAAAAAAGAAAAAATATTCATCAAGCCCTTGAAAATCTTAGGTTAGGTGTTCTAAGTTGAACACTGTTGGTCAAGCCCTCTTCCTCTTATTTCTCAGACTAGGATACAAGGATGGATGAGAACTTGAGCAAGCTTGGTTGTAGAGACTGAGTGTGATAACTAAATAGTAGCCATGATAAACTTTGTCCTTCACTCTCTGCAACAAGAGTGTGAGTAAGTGAATAAGCTGGAGAGGAAATTAAGAAATTTGGCTTATACCAGCCTGTGCTGTAGGCTTGTTATCCCAAACTGGGTAATTAACATATCCAAAGCTTAAGCTCGTTCTCATTATATTTATGAAGAGGACAGTACCGTATTTGTGCAAACCAGTTTCAGAGATTAGAAAGCAGCAAGCAAAGTTAAACATTGAAGGGGCAATAATAGCTTTTTATCATGAAATAGATGCTCCTTGAGGCTACCTGAAATGGACAGGATGAAGCTAGATAGGTGGTTACTAGGGAATAATCAAGCAGACATCTAGCAATTGGTAGGATGCCTGTTATGGGCAAGGAGTTGTGCTCACACCATACAATGATGTCTTAGATACGAAGGCCTCTTAATTTGCATGGAGATGGGATGTAATTTACAGAGATTGCAAGATACAAAAAGATAACTAATAATGGTGAAGTTCACATACTGCATCAACGGTGCAGACCGAAAGGCCACAGGGCAGATTTTCCCAGTAGAAACACCTGCTGCTCCATTTAATTATGAGCAGCTTATGTTATAAGACTTGGACAAATTTGCTCTTAATCTGCAAAGGTATATAAACATTTAAGTACAATTTTTTTACTTTATACTTTTTTTTGGATTATGCGTGTGTGTTGTTGTTTGTTTTGTTTTGTTTTGTTTTGTTTCTTTTTTTATATATAGTTTTGCTATAGGGCCCGTGCACTCGCCAGAGAGACAGAAGAATAGAAAGCAAGAAATCACCCCCCAGAGGGATGGTCACGCCTCAATCCCTCCTCCTCCATTCCCCCCCGCCCCGCGCTGGGGCATCTCCTTCCCCCCCCCCCCCGGTGTGAGTTTAAGCCACTGGGTCCGGGACTAGCACTGTGGTCGACTATATGGGAGTCCAGCGACATAGCCATTACGCCAACTGTTTGTGTGTGTGTGTGTTTGTTTTGTTTTGTTTTTTGAGAGATTTTTACTATAGGGCACATGTGCTCGCAGGAGACACAGAGAGAGAAAGTGAAAAATCACCGTGTAGGGGGGATGACCATGCCACAATCAGCTCTCCTCCATTTTCCTCTTGGGATTTTGAGCATGCACATACTTGTGCCCAGTGTGAGTTTCAAGCCTCTGGGTCCAAGACTCAAACTGTTGTCAGCTGTGCAAGAGTCTGGAGCCCTCCATGTGTGGTATTACCTGCTGGCCCCATGAGTGTGGTGTTTTTTACTAGGATCTCCCTGTGCCATCCATGATCCTCCTGCCTCAGCTCCTGAGCAGCTGGGACTTCAGGTGCGTGCACCATGCCCAGAATTTTAGGTTGAGCCAGGAATTTAATTCAGGCCTTTTGGGTGACCTCAGCCTAGAAACAGCCACACCCAGCACATATTGCCACAGCCAAGTCTAAACACAGTTCTAAAGATTTAACCTAACCTCATTTTTAAAAGTTAATGTGAGCCCGTCTAGAAGTGTAGGCCTTTTTGAGAACCTATCAAAATTATGGTTGTGTTGCTATCTATCATGTATGACTATTTTCTTTTCATTTCATCTATTCTTTGTTTCTTTTATTTTCCTCCTTTTCTAGCTTATTTATTTATTTTTTTTGGTTTTGTTTTGAGAGGTTTGTGCTATAGGGCTCTCTAGAAAGACAGAGAGAGAGACAGAGAGACAGAAATCACCCCCCAAGGGGGGATGGTCACCCTGCAATCCCTTCTCCTCCATTCTCCTCTGGAGATCTTGGGCACATACACACAAGTGCCCGGCGTGAATTTAAGCCACTGGTTCCGGGACTTGAACCACAAGTTCATGGGAATCCAGCAGCGTAGTCATTACGCCATCCTCTAGTCCCTCTTCCTTTTCTAGATTTAATCAGTTTATAATTCCTTTTTTTTCTCCTTTTTAAAAGCATAGCTGTTATGCAAAGGATTTTCAACAAGTTAATGGAAAATACATAGTATGAACTGCATAGATTTCAACATCTTTCGCATAAAAATAAACTGTCCCGTAATTTGATTTTTCCCCCCCATGGGCTGATTTTTATTCTCTTTTCATTTCTTGCACTTGAAGTACTCTTCGATGACCTCATTGGCCTGAGATTCCTTGCCACAGTCCTTAACTACTACACCACAGCAACCAACCACTGCAGGGGCTTTCCCACTCTGTTTCACAGAGGCCCACCCATTCCCCTAGTGTCTTGTTGCCATCAACCTCAATCAGGTGGATTTGGTGTTCAGCACACAGGGCCTCCACCAACCTGACATACGTGGGCTCCTCACGGTTGGATACAAGCACACACAGGTGGGCTTGGCGCTTGTCTAAGACTTTGGCGGCTTCGCGAATTCCGTGTGTTAAGTCATTGTGAATGAGGGTGGTCTTCACCACCTCTTGCAAAATAGTATTAACATCCATGACACCTCCAGCAGCAATGCCTTCCTCAGCCATGGCAGTGGAGCACAGGTGGGGCCGAATCTCCAACTCACCCTAGCCTCCACCTCTGTGCGACTCAGCGGCAGGGGAAGAGCTATAATTTGATTTTCCATGAAGTTTTTGAAATCCCCTTGTCCCTTCAGTGCTTTCCCTAAAGTTTGTAGTCTCATTTTAAAACTAACCTAAGTCTGGGGCCAGTAGGTGGCATGGTAGCTAAGGTGTTGGACTCCCATCATGGCCGACCACATTCAAGTCCCAGACCTGGCAGCTTACTTTCCTTCTCTCACTGTCTCTTTCTCTGATGAACACATGAGTGTTATAGCATATTAAAAAATGAAAATAAAATGAAATAAGAGAAAACAACTAAACTAAGTCCACCTTCAAATAACACTATATTATTTCATGTGAAGTGCAGGGACCTTATAGTAAGGTATTCCCAGTTGCTCCCATCCTTTGTGAGATGGCTGTCATTCAGTTCACTGGTCCATGTGCTATAATAACTCAATAAATGGTTACCATTATCACTTTAAAAAAAATTGTCAGGTGGGATCAGCAGTTAGTGTAATGGCTATGTCACTGAACTCCCATGTAGTCTACCGTAGTTTGAGTCCCGGACCCAGTGGCTTAAACTCACACCGGGTGCGTGTGCGTGCGTGCCCAAGATCCCGAGAAAAGAATGGAGAAGGGATTGCGGCGTGGCCATCCCCCCCAGAGGGTGATTACTCGCTTTCTGTCTATTTGTCTGTCTCTCTGGAGAGCACACACACCCTGTAGCAAAAACCTCTCCAAAAAAAAAAAAAGTTGTCAGGCCAGCAGGTAGCGAGGAGGTTAAGGTGGCTGCCCCTTTAGAGTTGACTTTGCAGTTTGAGTCCATGGACCCAGCAGTTTAAAAATTATGCCAGGCATGTGGCCAAAACCCTGAAAGGAGAATGGAGAAGGGATTGTAACATGGCTACTTTTTCCAAGGGGTAAATTTCTTACTTTCCCTCTCTTTCTGTCTTCCTCTCCAGTGAATGCACACACCCTATAGCAAACTCAAATAAGTAAATAAATGATAAATTATATTTAAAAAAATTTTTAGATCAACTAAGTGTAGGCAAAATAAAATATTTTATTTTATCGTCATTTATTCCTTTTCTGACAGTCATTCTTTCTTATGTAAATATGAGTTACTAGTCAATATAATTTTGTTACGTCTTGAAGCAGGACATGTCTTGCAGAACAGGTCCGCAGGCAACAGATTCCCTCAGTTATTGTTTGCCCAAGAAAGCCTTTATTTCTCACTTGTGAAGGATGATTTTGCTTGATACAGAATTCTAGGTTCTTTTATTATTATTTTTTTCTTTCAATAATTTAAGTACTCCACTTCATTCTCTTCTTGCTTACATGACTTCTTATTAGCCTTCTAGGGCTGCCACCACAAAGGATCACAGACTGGATACATTAAACACCAGAATGTATTTTCTCGGGACCAGCAGTTAGTGTAATGGCTATGTCGCTGGACTCCCATGTAGTCGACCGTGGTTCGCATCCCGGACCCGGTGGCTTAAAACTCACGCCTGGCGCGTGTGCATGCGTGCCCAAGATCCCGAGAGGAGAACGGAGGAGAAGGGATTGCGGTGTGGCCATCCCCCCCCCCCCAGAGGGGGATTTCTCGCTTTCTGTCTCTAATGTCTCTCTCTGTCTGTCTGGCGAGTGCATGTGCCCTATGGCAAAAACCTCTCCAAAAAAAAAAATAATAAAAATAAATAAATAAATAAAAGAATGTATTTTCTCACAGTTCTGGAGGGTGGAAAGTCCAAGATAAGGTGGCAGTGGGTGGATGTTTCTGAGATCTCTCTATATGGCTTGCAGATGGCTGCCTCCTCATAGTGTGAGAATTGTTGGTGTCTCTTCTTCTTCCTAAAGGGACACCAACCCTATGGGATCTGGGTCCCACTGTTATGATCTCATTTAACCTTCAAGAGCTCCTTCAAGGTCCCTTGTTCAAATATAGTCACATAGGATTAGGGCTTCAACTAAGGAATTTTTTGGTGGAGAGGACATGATTCAGTTCATAGTAGCTTTGTTTTTCATTTAATTTATTTTTATTTTAATTAAAAACTTTTATTTACATTTAATCACGTCTACAATGTACAATGTACATTTCTTTTTCCAGCACAAGTACTATGCACATCAGTCGAGACAAAGATATTATTATATACATTATCATCTTCAAATAGCTGCTCTTGTTTTTTTTGTCAATTAAGCATACTTTTACTTGTTTTTTCCTTCCTCTTTCCCCTCCCTCCCTTCCATACTAAACTTCCCCCCCCACACACATTTTATTGATTCTCAGAAGATCTTAAATTAAAAATATGGACAAAGCTAGAACCTAGTGATAAGTACACTAGTGATAAGTACACTGTAATTTTCTTCTGAAACATTTTTTTTTCTCTCTCCATTCCCCCTTTTACTAAAGAGAGGTATAAACTAACCTATTTGAAAAAAAAATAGGTTAATCTCAATTTGGTCTGTTATTTACACAAAGCCCTATAAGAATTCAATTTCTGATATAAGGCAACAGATACCATTGTATTATTGAACTTATACAAATATCTATTCTGCCACAAAATATGAATGCCCACAAATGTTGTCTAATTCCAAAGCCTATAGGAAGGGAGAAAAGTAAATGCTTCAATTTAAAAAAAAAATTTTTAACAAATTGCCGAGCCTATCAACAACTCAAAAGAAAACCAAAATCCTTAAATCTAAAAGACAAAGCATAGAAGAAAATCATTAATGTTTTAGACAAAAGTCATAGAATTCTATTTCACCAGTTCAGTCTCATGTAATCTCTCTTTTGTTGAATTTGCAAAGTTGCTGTGGTCTGATCTTTCTGTTAAATCCAGAAAGTTATTATTCAACATTATTATTGATATTTACAAACTCGTTCCTAACATTAACTTGGTTTTTTCCTTGGTCCTTTTTTTGTTCTCTTCTTTCTGTCTGTCTGTCTTTAGTTTTCCTGGTATAGTACTCCTTTCAGAACTTCTCTCAGAACTGGTCTGGTGTTGGTAAATTCTTTCAGGTTTTGTTTATCTGAGAATGTTTTGGGCTTTTCTTCTCATGTGAAGGATAATCTTGCTGGTTATAGTATTCTTGGTTGAAATCGTTTTTCACTTAACACTCTGAATATATTTTCCCATTCTTTCCTTGCTTGCATTGTTTCTGATGAGAGGTTTGATGTTAGCTTTATGGGATATCCTTTGAAAATAACTTGATGTTTCTCTCTTGTTAATTTTAGTATCTTGTCTCTGTCTGTGGTTTTTGTCAATCTGGCTATGATATGTCTTAGAGAAGATCTTCTTGGGTTTATTTTATGTGGGATTCTTTGCATTTTGTGGGTCTGGATATTTGAATTCCTCTCTAGGTTGGAAAGTTTTCTTCCAGGATTTCATGGAATAGATTATCAATGCCCTTATTAGTTTCTTCACCTTCTGGGATACCTATTATCTGGATGTTTGGGTGTCTAATGGCATCTAATATTACTCATATATTATTCTCATTTTGGGGGTTATTTTCTCAGTCTTTCTGGTGAATTTTTCTAGGTCAGAGGTTCTGTCTTCTACGTCTGAGATATGATCTTCTGCATGATCTAATCTACTTTTAATGCTTTCAAGGGAGGTTTTGATTTCCTGTATTACAGCCTGCATCTCTAACAGTTGCATTTAATTCTTTTTAATGGTGTGAATTTCCTCTTTCAGATCATTCAAGAACTTTCTCACCTTCTGGAACTCATTGTCTTTTTTCTCCTGCATCTTCTAGAGTTCATTGTCTCTCCTCTCTTGCATTTCTGTTAGCTTAGTCACTATGAATAATCTAAATTCTTTATCTGACATTTCCAAGAGTTCCATTGTGTTGCCTGTGGATAATGAAAGGCTGTTCTTTCCCCTTGGGGGGAGATATTTTCTTAGTTTCCCATATTTCTTGTGCCTCTGCAGTGGTTTCTGGTCATCTGACAGATTATACATTACTTTCTACTTTCTTGGAGTTAATCCTGAGTGTTAGAGGCATGCGAGAGGAGATGACCTTTCTGCAGTTCCGCTTCCCTGATCCTCATCAAGCAATCTGCACTTTTGTCAATGGAACTGGATATTACAAAGGTCTCACAGTTTCTAGGGAATAGGTGCACCTGGGGTAAGCTGCAGGGTTTCAATAATTCAGATGTGGGAGAAGATGAGCCATACTCACTGAAACTCTGTATTTCTTTTTTTCTTTCTTTTATTTATTTATTTTTAAATTTTTATTATATTTGGAGCTCTGTATTTCTTCCTGTGCTCACTTTGCGGTCTCTCTTCTCAGATTTTTAGTCATTTGGTCGTTTGGCTAATTTGTTGGAGATTTCTGCTGCTGTAAGCATAATGCTCCACTGCACTGTGAGGTACTGCTATGCCTATTTCTCCTCTACTACTGTGTTTTGCAGCATGGTATCGACAGAAAGAGATTTGAATTCAGATTTATGAAGATGAGTTAATGCTTTTCTATAGTAGTTCAGTGGGGGTTGAGGTTTCTTTTCTTTTCTTTTCTTTTGAGATTGTTCAAACAAATATACTTAATATTGATTAACTACAAAATTTCATATTTGACACATGACCATTATTACAGGATTTAGTCTTCTAAAGGAAATATATAAACAGGTATTCTGTTTTTCTGTTAAGATTCTGCCTTCTTAGAAAGGGGAGAAATAATGACCCTAATTCCCAACCAAGAAGAAAAATCTAAATTATTATATTCTTTTAAGTTCCAGTAGGTTCTTAATACAAGAATGATTACAAACTTGACTTTTTGCCTCAATATTTTTCTACAAAGTCTCATTGTTGACCAAAAGAAGACACAGGTTTCTCATTAAACTTTGTTTTAATGGACCTCAAATTCTGTGGCAGATTTTTGGTCAAGTTATTTCCATTAAAAAATACTGATTTTAAAAACTAATAACTTAAAACTGCCACACATGAAAAAACAAAATAGTCCACCAAACATTTTCCTTTCCTTCTGAAGTTTTTATGATGCATTGTTATCACTAACCAGTCTTTTACTATTAAACTGAAATGGCTGGTCGAGATAAACAGTTCTAAATCTGTTCTTCCACCACTGATTAAGACTGGAGTGGCAGGAATTAGGGATATTCATTTAGCCTTCGGAACCTTCTGGGCAGACTTGGTGACCTTTCCAGCTCCAGCAGCCTTGTCCACATCTTGTCCACATCTTCGATGACACCCACAGCTACTGTCTGTCTCATATCATGAACAGCAAAATAATCCAGAGGAGGATAGTTAGAGAAGCTCTCAATACACATGGGCTTGCCATGAAGCATATCAACAATGGCAGTATCACCAGCTTTCAAGAATTCGGGGCCATCTTCTAGCCTTTTGCCAGAACAGCAATTAATCTTTTCTTTCAGCCCAACAAACTTGCAAGCAATGTGAGCTGTGTGACAATCCAGTATAGGGGCACAGCCAGCACTGATTTGGCCTGGATGGTTTAGGATAATCATCTGAGCAGTGAACCTAGCTGGTGGTTCGTTTTTGCTGTCACCAGCAACATTGCCATGTGGAACATCTTTGACAGACACATTCTTGACTTTGAAGCTCACATCGTCCCCAGGAAGAGCTTCACTCAGAGCTTCATGGTGCATTTCAACAGGCTTTACTTCAGGTGTCACATTGACTGGTACAAAGGTGACCACCACACCAGGTTTGACCATACCAGTTTCCACTCCACACACAGGGACAGTGCCAATGCCACCAGTTTTGTACACATTCTGGAGGGGCAGACACAAGGGCTTGTCTGTTGGATGAGTTGGTGGCAGGATGCAATTCAGAGCTTCAAGCAGTGTAGTTCCACTGGCATTGCCATCTTTACGGGTGACTTTCCATCCCTTGAACCATAGCATATTAGCAGTTAGCTCCAAAATGTTGTCACCATTCCAACCAGAAATTGGCAAAAATGCTACTGTGTCGAGATTGTTGCCAACTTTATTAATGTAGGTGCTGAATTCTTTAACAATTTCCTTGTATCTCGTTTGACTGTAGGGAGGCTCAGTAGAATACATTTTGTTAACACGAACAATTGGTTGTTTCACACCCAGTGTGTAAGCCAGAAGGGTATGCTCACGGGTCTGCCTGTTCTTGGGGATACCAGCTTCAAATTCACCAGCACCAGCAGCCACAATCAGGGCAGCACGGTCAGCCTGAGATGTGCCTGTAATTATGTTTTTGATAAAGTCTTCGTGTCCTGGGGCATCAATGATGGTCACATAATACTTGCTGGTCTCAAATTTCCACAGGGAGATATCAATAGTGATACCACGCTCGCATTCAGCTTTCAGTTTATCCAAGACCCAGGCATGCCTGAAGGAGCCCTTTCCCATCTCAATAGCCTCCATCTCAAATTTTTCAATGGTTCTTTTGTTGATCCCACCACATTTGTAGATCAGATGGCCAGTAGTGGTAGACTTGCTGGAATCTATGTGTCTAATGACAACGATGTTGATGTGAGTCTTCTCCTGTCTCATTTTAGCTTTGATTTAGCAGTGGTTTTCACAACACCTGTGTTCTGGCAGCAAACCCATTGTGAAAAAGTGGTTATGGTTTTCTATGACCCTAACAGTATTCAGATGTTTTGTTACTGTGTACCTAGACCTGTCTAGACACTCAATGTGTGGAAGCTGAGAAGCAAGGTGAGAAAGTCAAGTAAAAGAAAAGGGAAAAGGGGGAAAAGACAAACATACAAACAAAACAATGAAAAGGGAAAAAGAATTTTTAAAAATTTTATTTAATTTTATTCA
>NW_006159566.1:899677-901820 GCF_000334495.1 Tupaia belangeri chinensis
TATATATATAATTTCAAGAGAATGGGATGAGAGAGAGAGACAGAGACAGAAAGAAAATAGAGACTACCCTCAGTTCATAATAGCTTTTGAAAAGAAATTTGCTATTATGCCTAACTTTGTTTCTCTGTAAGTAATGGGTTTTTTTCTCTCTGTTTTCTTGCAAGATTTTCTTTTTGACTTTGGTTTTCTAAAGTTTAAATATGCTGTGTCTAAGTATTTTTTGACAGTTTTCCTGCATAGTGTTCTTTGAACGTCTTAGATCTGTGATTTAGTGTCCATTATTAGGTTTTAAAGGTTCTTGTTCAATAATACTGAACATTTCTTCTCCTCCATTCTCTGTTTCTTTCCTTTCTGATATCCCAATTACACATATGTTACATCTTTTGAAATTGTCCTACAACGCTGGGATGTTCTGTCCCACTCCCACTTACTCCTATTCTTTTTTCTCTTTGAATTTTAGTTTGGGAAGTTTCTATTCTTTATTTTATTTTTTTTTTTTTTGAGAGAGAGATTTTTGCTATAGGGTGCATGTACTTGTGAGAGAGACAGAAAGATAGTGAACAATCACTCCCTGGGGGAATGGCCATGCTGAAATCCCTTCTCCTCCATCCTCCTCTAGGGATTTTGGGCACACATGAGTTTCAAGCCACCGGGTCTGGGACTCGAACTGTGGTCAGCCATGTGGGAGTCCAGTGACATAACCATTACACCAACTGCTGGTCCCTCTATTCACCTATCTTCAAGTTCAGATTCTTCCTTGCCTTGTTCACTCTCTTGATGAACCATCAAAGGTATTCTTCATTTCTATTACATTACATTTGATTTCTAGAATTTCCTTCCTTTTGATCTTTTTTTTTAAAAGGATTTCCATCTCTTTACTTCCATCATCCATATATGTTCTTGCATGTTTTTGATTTTTATATTAGTATCTTTACCATGTTAATCATAGTTAGTCTAAATTCTCTGTCTGATCATTCCAGTATCTGTGTTACATTTGGCTTTGAGGCTTACTTTTGTCTTTTTGGATGAAAAGCTGTTTCTTCTTGCCCTTTTGTATATGTTGCAATTTTTTTGTTGAAAGGTAGACGTTGCATTAAGTAACAGGAACTAAGGTAAATAGGCCTTTCATATGACATTGTATGTTAATTTGGTTAAGAATTGAACTACATTTAATGTTTTCTGTAGCTATAGATACCAGAGATTTCAGATTATTCCAATACTCTTGTTTTTGCTCTCCCTCCTGACTTTTGGGTTCCCTAATTACTTCTCCTTAGAGACAATGTGCACCTTGAAGCTCTTTCAGCTGTAATCCACTATTGATATATAGGAGTCCAGGTTGTATGGTGAGAAGGTGAGGGGTAGAGAACGTGTTCTGTAATTTGATGATTAAATCTTAGTCTTTCAGTGGGCCTGTATCCCAGACTGGGATCTTCATCATTGTTTCTCAGCTTACTTCCTCTTGGGGTTAAAGGAGACTGGGATGGAAGAAATGCCTTCCACTCAGCTGTGGTAAGGCTCTGATACAACTTTCCCTTGGAAAGTAGCCTTCTGCTGAGGTCAAAATCTCAAAGTGTTTCCAAAGGATTTTTCTGCCTTCTGCGTCAGAGCCACAAGTTAATCTTTCTCAGATCAAGACCTTAAGAACCTGGTGGATTCCTAAAGTGTGGGGCCTCCTGAGACTGGGTCCCAGAGTTTCTCACTGTCTTGTCACACTTTCTCACACTCAATTTCCAGCAACCATCAAAATGACCATTTAAGTGCACAAGTTTAGTGTCTTCTGCTCCAGATAACCAGACTTCTGAATTTGTCTATCTCTACTTCTCAAACAGATTATGGAAGAGGTGTTGGTTTTACTGTTTGTATTTTTCTTATTGCAGTAATAGGAATGATGACACCCAAACTTTACACGGTACAGCTGAAACTGGAAGTTGTTTCTGGGATTGCTACTGAATTTTTAAAACCTATGCACAGTCCTTCTCCTCCTCCTTCTCAGTCTCCTTTCTTCCTGTTAGTCTACAACCTTCTATTCTTTTTTTTTTTTTTTGAGAGTTTTTCGCTATAGGGCATGTGCACTTGCCAGACAGACAGAGAGAGACAGAGACAGAAAGTGAGAAATCACCCCCCCCCAGGGGGGAGGGTCAGC
>NW_006159566.1:901878-902516 GCF_000334495.1 Tupaia belangeri chinensis
GGCGTGAGTTTTAAGCCACCGGGTCCGGGACACGAACCGCGGTCAACTACGTGGGAGTCCAGCGACATAGCCATTACGCTAACTGCTGGTTCCCAACCTCCTATTCTTTATAAGGGTGCCACTTCTTTATTTCTTAGAAATCCTAGAACATACTTACATAGCACTCATGGGTTGCCACATTTGGTTAATAGGTGCCAGTGAGACACTAGTTAATTACGCCAACTATTAAGTATTGTAACATTTACCATATGTATTTTAAAGTTTACTTATCTCATGAGTGAAAGAGAGAGGAACAGAGACACCTGGATAGAGTCTTGCTACTACCACCTAGCTTCAGCCACCTGCCTCAAGGGCACGGATGTGCTTCACGTACTCAGGAAGTCTGTACTAGGTGCCAGTGAGACACTAGTTAATTACGCCAACTATTAAGTATTGTAACATTTACCATATGTATTTTAAAGTTTACTTATCTCATGAGTGAAAGAGAGAGGAACAGAGACACCTGGATAGAGTCTTGCTACTACCACCTAGCTTCAGCCACCTGCCTCAAGGGCACGGATGTGCTTCACGTACTCAGGAAGTCTGTACGTGAACCAGCAACCTTCCCATGTGGGCCTGCCTTGCAAAGTGTTGCCTTT
>NW_006159566.1:902530-909793 GCF_000334495.1 Tupaia belangeri chinensis
GGCTCTTAATATTTAATATTAATTGTAATGAGTTTTTTTTTTTTAATTACCAAGGGGCACATATGTTCACTAGAAAGAGAGACAAAGTAAAAGCATTCTCTAGTGGGGTATGGTCATGCCACAATCCCTTTTCCTCCCTGTTTCTATCCTGTCAAGATTTGGAGCAAGGGGGCCGGCAGTTAGCGTAATGGCTATGTCGCTGGATTCCCATGTAGTCGACTGTGGTTCAAGTGCTGGACCTGGTGGCTTAAACTCACGCCGGGCACGTGTGCGTGTATGCCCAAGATCCTGAGAGGAGAATGGAGGAGAAGGGATTGCGGTGTGGCCATTCCCCCGGGGGGTGATTTCTCACTGTCTGTCTCTCTGTCTCTGTCTTTCTGGTGAGCGCACGTGTCCTGTAGCGAAAACCTCTCCAAAAAAAAAAAAAAAATTGGAACAAGCACACACCCATGCCTGACGTGATTTTTAAAGGCCCCAGGGCTGGGATTCAGACTGTGGTCAGTCATGTGGGTTCCAGCTGCCAAAGCACAGGGCTTACCTGGTGCACTAGAGAGAAGGCCCAAATATAACAAATGAATGGTTATTTTCAGGAGTGAACTGGTGTGATTGTACATTGTTAGCTAACTTCCTCAGATTCCATTTTCCTTCTGTTTTAGAATTCTGATGTGTAGATTTCTCTTGAGGGAAAAGATTTTGCTTTGTTTTGTCCTCTCTCCCTGACATTATCCCGTGCTGTGCTAAGTGCATGTGTCAGGCCCACTGGGCTCTTAATCCAGAGCTCTGACTTCTAATAGAAATTTAGAGCCCTGTGGGCAGCAGTAGGCAGCCACATATTCTGTGGTGCTCTCCCTCTTCCCTGGAGTTTCATATTAGCTCCAGATATGTGAGATAGAAAAATAGACCGAGTGTGTGTGTGTGTGTGTGTGTGTGTGTGTGTGTGCGAGAGAGGGAGAGGAAGAATGCAGCAGAAGGAGAGACAAAGCTAGGGATTTTTTTTTACACTCTTGCTATATTTTGATCCTCTGTCCCAGCCACCCAGTGAGCTAGGACTACGATACTCACTACCGTATCTGGCTCATTTTGGCTGATCTGGGAACAGAACCCAGCCTCACGCAGTGCCCCACATCTTGTACCACCGTAGCTGGGCCTCAGATACATGCTTTTTTACATGCTTATGAGCGCCATATGTATTTTTCAGATATACTTTTCAGATCTCTTGATTTGTACTCTAATATATGCAGAAATTTTAGAATGAGTCTTATATTTGTCTTATTTCTAATTTAAAAGTTTGGTATAGTATGTTTTTCATTGCCAGAGGTTGTGTGTACTTGCCAGAGAGAAACAGAGGGAGAGAGACAGGGAGAGTGAGGAAGCACACTCCCTGGTGAGGGCATGATCATGCCACAACACCTCATCTCCTATTTCTCAATCCTTTGGGGATTTGGGGTATCATACACACACTCCTAGTGGATTTTTCAAGCCACCAGAGCCAGGGTTTGTACCTTGGTCACCCAAGTGGGATCTGGCTCTTATCACCATTTGACTAAGGGGCCAGCCCTGATATGGCATTAATTTGGAGTAACTAGGACCTAAAAACAAGTTCACAATGCCCTTTTGCCTGGTAGACATGTTTCATTTCGCTCAGCAACATCATTATGAAATATACAAAGTCAGATTTATATGCTCATTTTACAAGTGCAAAAAGGGTCACAGGTGATCAAAGGCAAGGCTAGGATGGAGCTCCTGATTCTGCACTAAGCAGGTGATATTCATATAGTATCAAGCCTGCATTACTCATAGCCCAGCTATGGTTTGTATGTTCCCCAGAATTCATGTGTTATGACTTGGTTGTGACAGAATGAAGAGGGTAAAACCTTGGTCAGAGTATGGGGTTAAAAGGTGGGGCCTTCAGGAAGAGATCAAGATTAATGTCATCAGGGTGGGGCCCCCATGATTGACTCCTAGTGGGTTTATAAGGCAGCAGTCCCCAACCTTTTTGGTACTAAGCACTGGTTTCATAGACTACAAGTTTTTCCATGAACCAGGGGAGGGGGGATGGTTTATGAGAGCTTGTATTCTAGATCCCACACATGCACAGTTCACAATAGGGTTTGAGCTCCTTTGAGAACCTAATGCCACCACTGATCTGACAGGAGGCAGAGCTCAGGTGGTATTGTGAGCAATGGGGAGTGACTGTAAACACAGATGAAGCTTCACTCGCTTGACTACAGCTCACATCCTGCTGTGTGGCCCTCTTCCTAATAAGTCACAGACTAGTTAGGAACCACTGTTACAAGGAAAAGGAAGTAGATCAGCAGGGACATACATAGAACACTGACCACATTCTCCTGCCCTCTGCCATATGGTATAGCCAGAAGACTCCCCACTGGATGTAGCCCCTGGACTTTGGACTTCTAAACTGTGGGCTGAATAAATCTCTATTCTCTTAAATTACCTGGACTTAGGTACCTTATTTTTTTCTTCTTTTTTATTTTAATTAAAAAAGGACACATGCACTTGGAGGAGACAGACAGAGACAAGAAAGAGAAGGAGAAAACACTCCCAATGGAGCATGGTCATGCCACAATCCCTCTCTTCTCCATCCTGTCAGAATTTGGGGAATGCATGCACACATGTCCAACATGTTTTTTCAAGCCACTGGGGCTGGGATTTGAACTACAATTGACCATGTGGGATGTGACTCTCTTAACCACTAGGCTACAGGGCCATCCCAGGTATTTTCTGTTATCAGCAATGAAATGAACTAGAAAATTTAACCTCTAACACTACTTTCCTTCTTTTTCTTCTTCTTCTTCTTCTTCTTCTTTTTCTTTCTTCTTTTCTTCTTCTTTTTAACAGAGGTTTTTGCCTTAGGGCACATGTATTTGCTGGAAAGAGAGAGAGACAGAGAGAAGGAAAGTGAGAAATCTCCCCACCATGGGGGATGGCCACGCTGCAATCCCTTCTCCTTCATTCTCCTCCTAGGATCTTGGGTATGCCTGCACACATGCCCAGCATGAGTTTCAAGTCACCAAATCTGGAACTTAAACAGTGGTCGGCCATGTGCGAGTCCATTGAAGTAACTGCTATGCCATGTGCTGATCCCCCGAGCACGTTTTTTTTTTTCTTACACCATTTGGAATCTGGGGTGTGATGGAGGAACTCTATGGCAAGGGGCCCAAATGTTCCCCTTATTTTATCACAAAGTTTTTCTTTTTTTTCTTTTCCTACATTTATTTTCATTTCCCCCCCAAAAATCAATGGTTATTTTTTATTGTGTCTATACAGGTTTTTCTACCAGTATCAGTGGTTTCTGCCTAAAGAAACCGTTAGCTGAACTCCTGAACCCACTCTCTGTATTGGTTCTTTGGGTGCTCTATGCAGAAAAGTTTATGGGTATTTCACTTCCTTCTCCTCTACCTTCAATCACACAGAATTTCTATTTTTTCTTTTTTTTTTTTTTTTTTTTTTTGAGAGGTTTTTGCTATAGGGCGCGTGCACTCACCAGAAAGACAGACAGAGACAGAGAGACAGAAAGCGAGAAATCACCCCCCAGGGGGGATGGGCACACCGCAATCCCTTCTCCTCCATTCTCCTCTCGGGATCTTGGGCACGCACGCACACGCGCCCGGCGTGAGTTTTAAGCCACCGGGTCCGGGGCACGAACCGCGGTCGACTACGTGGGAATCCAGCGACACAGCCATTACGCCAACTGCTGGTTCCCAATCACACAGAATTTCTATTTTTTCTTTTTTTTTTTTTTTTGAGAGGTTTTTGCTATAGGGCGCGTGCACTCACCAGAAAGACAGACAGAGACAGAGAGACAGAAAGCGAGAAATCACCCCCCAGGGGGGATGGGCACACCGCAATCCCTTCTCCTCCATTCTCCTCTCGGGATCTTGGGCACGCACGCACACGCGCCCGGCGTGAGTTTTAAGCCACCGGGTCCGGGGCACGAACCGCGGTCGACTACGTGGGAATCCAGCGACACAGCCATTACGCCAACTGCTGGTTCCCAATCACACAGAATTTCTAATGAATTCAAATCCACTCTGCTCAGGCTCCTTCTCCCTTTAACCTTACATCTTTCTCAGATTTCATCGCCAACACTGGAGCCCTGTAGATTGGCAAGGTGTGGGTGAGGGTGTTTATATTTATACTTTCCTTAAATTTTATGGCCGTCATTACATAAAGCTGTGTGAAATTGAAGGAAAACAGTTGGCCTAAACCCTAGAGCCATCTGTTCAACCTGCTCAAGATATTGGTGGTTGACTGTTTACTAAACAGACTTCCCTGAGTGGCAGCCCAAAGGCTGAGGCCAGGGCTTCTGTTAATCATTAGGCATTTGACAAACAGTCGGCCCCTTGCTAGCTTTGCTATCACTGCTTTCAGAAGCAACCGTTCCGTACCCTGCCATCGGCCACACGAGAGATGGACTGGGTGGTGTGTTTACTGTGAGGATTTCCAGCAGCCTTGGGTTGCCACGCCCGAGCAGTGGCGATCCTGTCATTCTGTAGGCAATGTGACATGTGTGCTTTTGTTGTTGACTTTATCTTCGAAACACACGTGGGTTTGTCTAACGTTGGCTGGGAACCTGGGCTCTAGGGTGGAGCAAGGGTTTAATTTTGTTGACAATCTAATGCTTGGAGAGACTTGTGCCCTGGTGAGCTCTCTCTTCTGAGACTTCTGCCCTTTCACTAATCCTTTGCATAAACATTGCCTTGAAAACTGTTTATGAAGGATCTGCAAAGGCATGTGAAACTGTTGGTAAACAGTGATCGTGAATAACATTTAATACTCATGGTCAGCTTCTTTAACCTGTGCTTCTTTTCGATTGGATTTACTGTCTGATGCAAATCTTTGTAAAGCTGCAAACACAGGCTGACCCCTCTTGCCTGATTCCTGTGGCAGATGAGAGTTCATGACAGAAATGGCAATTGAGCTTTGGGAGTGGAAGTGAAACGTCTCTCAGTGTCTACAAAGGCAACCTCTGTAGCTGAAAGTCTTTCCAAAAAGGGAAATAACTATGAAGTTGCAGAAAGTTGGACATGGGAGAGGGCAACCATATTTTTAGTTAAGGGAAAAATAAAAAAACTTAGAACCAATGTCCTTCAGATATAGCGGTATGTTGGAGTCAAATGGCATGGTTTTATTATTATTTTTTAAAATTTATTTATTTAACTTTATTTGCTATTATTATTATTATTATTATTATTATTAATTTGACCAGAAAGAAAAAGGGAAAGTGAGAAAGCAAGCCACCAGGTCCGGGACTTGAACCATGGTCAACTATGTGGGAGCCCAATGTCTTAACCTCCACGCTATCTACCAGCTCCTAAGAACAGACTGGGTGTATTTCTTCCCAACTCTTTATATATATGTTTATATATATGTGTGTGTGTGTGTGTGTGTGTGTGTGTGTGTGTGTGTTTTTTATATACATTCAATCACTGTATATCATTACAGCATACAAAATGAATTTTCCCAGCATGAATACACTGCATATTAGTCCAGTCAACGATATTACCATACACATTACCATCAACTCTGTGTTTGGGGCTATCATGCAGTAGCTTGAAATTGACCATGATCAGAATATTTACACCACAGAAATCAGCAAATGCTATCAATCAGGGTTTGTGCCCCCTTGAGAATCACTTACAGAACATTTGACAGTCCATATTTATTTTTCTAAATTAGGAGAAGTTATAGAATGGGGCTAGGTGATCTAAGTGATGAAGTCTGAGAAAACCATTGGACATGGCAGAATAGCTCATAATTTAATTTCTAGGAAGTGAGAGAGGTTATATCATTTCAGGAAAACTGACATGGCAGGGTTGAAGACATATTTTCAGAAACGTAATAAGAGCTTGACTCTGTGATATGCCTGAGTCAAGAAATAGCCCTCGAATTTAAATTGAGCTCTTCTCTCTGGGTAAAAACACATTATATGTGAAATGAAGCCATTTTAGAGAACTGAGGGGGGGAAAAACACAACTATATATGTAAGCAATTTCCAAATCTTAGCTGTTGTATTTTGCTTGGTTTTACTGGTTTCACTTATTTTACTCATTTATTTATCCATTCTGCAATTTTTTATTGAGTGTCTCCTACATGCTCTGCTAGCTCTTGGGTGAACGAAGACTTGGCTATTATTTATGAAACCTATGGTCTAATATAAAAGACAGATATTAAACAGGCATAAATTAATGAGTAATTATAAGCTGCAGTAAATTTTATAAAGGGAAAGGATGGGATGCTAAGAGAACAGAGATCTTGGTGCCTTGGCCTAGTTTGAGGATAGGTGGAGGAGACTTAAAGCATTGTAGCAGTTTAACCGAGTGAATGGAAGTGAGTGATGGAAGAGGTGTAAGTAGAGAGAACAAAGGTACAATGGCTTTCATGGAAAGAAGTATGTACACATACTTTCTAAGAAAATGAGAGAAGGGATCAGCAGATGGCCTAGTGGTTACATCGCTGGACTCCCACGTAGTTGACCGCAGTTCGAGTCCTGGACCCCCAGGGGCTTAAAACTCACTGCAGGCATATGTTGGTGCATGCCCAAAATCCTGAAAGAGAAGAATGATGGAGAAAGGATTGCAGCGTGGCCATCCCCTCTGTTTCTCTGGCGAGTGCATGCACCTTACAGCAAAAACCTCTCTACAAAAAATAAAAAAGAAAGAAAGAAAAGAAAAGAAAGAAAATTAGAGGATAGAGGATTGTACGGATGGAGAACAGAGGGTAAGAGTAGTGGTGTGTGTTGAGTTGTGTTAGTAAATACACACACGTACACGTGATGAAAAAGGGAGAGTGCAAGGAAGAGAGAGAGAGATGGGTATTTTTGACGAGATCTCATCATGCCGTGCATGATTCCTTTGCCCTGGCTTCCCAGTTACCTAGGAGCACAGGTACACGCCACCACGCCCGGGTCTCCCATGTGGCCTCAGCCAATGTGCAGTGGCATCCTTCCACGTATGCCACCACAGCTGGGCCCATAAGCTTATATTAATTTAAGAGGAATGGAAAGTGGTTGGAGCAGATTTGTTTACTTTTTAACTTGTTAGATAATTATCGATTTAATTTTATTTATGATCATTATTATTTTTTTAATTTACCAGAGAGAGAGAAAGTAAGCCACCAAGTCTGAGACTCGAAATGTGGTCGACCATGTGGGAGTCCAGCACCTTAACCACCTCTCACCCTGAGATTTGCATTTTTTTAAAAAAGGATTTACTTTGGCTATAATATAAAGAATTTATTTGA
>NW_006159566.1:909803-910299 GCF_000334495.1 Tupaia belangeri chinensis
AGAGAGAAAATGAGGTCACAAGTTAGAGGCTGTTAGTGCATATCCTAGGTAAGAGATAATGAGATTATGGACCAAATTCATGGCAGTGGTGTTAAGGATAGGAGATGCATTTAAGAGATGGTTAGGATATAAAAAATTGAAAAGACCTATAATGATAGATTAGATGTGGGGGTGGCAAGGGAGAGAGTTTATTTTTTGTTTGTTTGCTTGTTTGTTTTTATACCCATTGGGTTTTGTTTATGTTTTTTTGTGTGTGTGTGTAATAGAGCTGTGTGCACTCTCCAGAAAGAGAGAGACAGGGGGACAAAAAGCGAGAAATCATCCCCCAGGGGAGATGGTCATGCTGCAGTCCCTTCTCCTTCATTCTACTCTCGAGATCTTGGGCAAGCATGCATACGTGCCCAGCGTGAGTTTAAGCCACTGGGTCCGGGACTCGAACCGTGGTCAACTACATGGGAGTCCAGAGACATAGCCATTACGCCCATTGCTGGTCCCC
>NW_006159566.1:910323-926902 GCF_000334495.1 Tupaia belangeri chinensis
CAAAATTTTTGGTTCTGGAGATTTGATCATTATTCTACTTACTAAGACTGAGAACTAGAACTGGGATGGAGGCTGTGAATCTGGATTTGGGATGTCTTTAACACCTATAATGAAGAGTTCTGGTAGAGTTTGTGGACCCGGAACAGCAGAGAGAACTACCTGTTTCTGGTTGGTAATTAAAGCTGTGGCGTAATGAGGTCTAAGTGAGTACAGAATGACAAGAGGAAAGGGGCCAAGGGACACCTTGAGAAGTTTAGTTAGTGACTCAGTAGAGAAGAATGAGCCTGCAAAGTAGTAAAGGAGTAGCCAAGGAGGAAGGAGGAAAACCGAGAGAGCTAGAGTTTCCTTTTGTTTATAATTTAATGCTTGGGGATTAACTCAAGTGGGCCTGAGGGACTTTATTGGGAAGCTAAAATGCTCTACAATTGATTTATGGTGATGGTCTCACTACATGGTAAAGTTACTAAAAGGCATCGAATTGAGCACTTGAAATTGGCTAATTTTATGAAATGTAAAGTAACATTCATCAATACTATGAAACAAAAAGAACCCAAGAGAGTATGGAATGAAAGAAAATAGATGCTGAGTAATTTTCAAGAAGGAAGGAATGGCCATGTGTGTTGACTGTTCATTGGGACCGATGGTCACTAAAAATTAAGGGATTTAAGCAGATTCTTTAATGTAAAACCAAGGGTCTAAATATCAGATCATGTAACGGAGTAAAAATACTGACCTGTATTTCAAAATGATATTTTCATGGTTGTGAGAAGATGCACACGATTTGATTCCTCCTTATTCTCAAATGAAAAGCTGCAATTGAGGTATTTGCAATGCCCTTTTCACGGCTGGAATCGGGAATGGATCCTGAGAAGGCAATTCTACTGCACCCGGAAGTCCTGTTTCTGTGTCGGTGCGCGGCAGCCCCCGCATGTGATCAGTGTGTTTGCCCTAGGAATCGAGGCGTTCAGGAAGATTGTAAAACTCTTGATTTTTAAAGAAATGTTTTAATGGTTAGACAGCAATTATGCATCAAATAATCATCATCTTCATAAATATATAATCAGTACTTCATTCAGCATGTGGCATATAGCAAATGTTCAATAAATATTGTGTTGGCGACATACCCTCAGAAGTTAGAAAAGTAAGAGTGCACGTTAATCACGTTTAGACATACAATGCAAATGACCACAGCGGCAAAGTTCAGAAGAGCACAATGTCATGCGTGCCCCGTGAAAGACCACATTTACAAGGGGAATTGAAAAGCTCTGTCCTTTTAGAAAAAAATCCACTAATTCGTCATGAGTTCTTATTCACTTTTTTCTTGATTACCCAAATCAATTCAAACTAGTCAGCCAAAAATCTGCATTATAAATAAATCATTTTTAACCTTAATCATCTGTTGGAATTCAGTTTTTGCCCTAAATTTTGCCTTATTTTGCTTTTTATATTTTATCTGAACTATTAGTCTAAATATGGCAATTTCTTCCCTTTTTGATTCCCTGACCTAAATAATAGATGCCTCTGATTTATAGATTAGGCCACACTTGGGAAAATATATACCGAAGAGTTTTTTCCATCAGCCCACTCAATTTAGGCCATTGACATGTGGTTTCCAATCCAATCTTTACATTAAACATTTCAACTAAATTTAAATGACTTTTCCAAATTAGTTTTTAGGAAATGCTTAACTCAGTCCATCCAATGTTTATTGCATTTTCCAAACTCATCTTATACTTACAATAGCAGCCCAATGTTATCCTCTGAGAATAGGAAATCAGGGGCCAGGAGCAGACGATGGTTAGAAAAGATGTCTCTGAAGGAGGGAGTCAGTGAGGACAGAGAGGAAACCTAGACATGACCAGTTCTTGACAGATTGGACAAAGATCAGTCTGTACAGAGTGTCAATGGTGTTCCGGTAAATCTAACTATTTTCATGTGTTTTCTCCACTGACATATCCATACTTCCTAAGTAGAAATTAGTTCATAATGTTAGAATAATTATTCTGGGTTAGGTAGTATTGGAGAGGCATTTAAGGCTACCCAGGAGCCATACAAAATGAGGGCATGTCCTCTGAACCCTATTGACCAAAGCTCTCCATTCCCTCTGTACAGACTGACCCTGCTCACAGCGCACTGAGCACTTAGGGTCGTTGGGGCTCTCTTGCACACTCACACGCTGTTGCTCCCACGAGTCAAAGTTGTCTATTCATCCAGAGTTTGTTGTCTCTGTACCTGTCTTTATGCCATTGAACTTATATATAAATATTATACAATAATATGCCACATTAGCAAGAAATAAATATAAGTTTTGCTATAGGACATGTGCAGTTGCCAGAGACAGAGAAGAAGAAAGAAGGGGAAAATGACAAAGCACCTCCCCCAAGGGGCTGATGGCCATACTGCAATCTCTTCTCCTCAATTCTCCTCTTGAGATTTTGGGCACACACACCCAGTCAGCATGTTTTTCAAGTTGCTTGGTTCTGGACTCAAACCATGCAGTCAGCCATATGGGATCCAATCACCTTAACCACCAGGCCACTGACTGGCCTGAGAAAGAGATATTTCTATGGTAACTAGGTCGAATTCTCAGAAAGGGCTCAAAAAGATGAATTACCCCTGAAATACTGTTGGATTAGGTGTCAATAAGTTTACTCAAAAGAGTAGATGAATTTTTGCTTCAAGTTACATTATAAATGTTTTTAACTTCTCATTTCACTTTTAAAAAAATTGGAGAGTGTACCAAGAAGCATGAATTTATTTATATAAGAAATTCAACATGGGATACTAATCTGAAGACCATACTCTAATGAAATATCTGAATCTTAAAATGTTGATAAAAGAATCCCCATCTATATGTTTTAAATTTATATAAAATGTTTAAGATTTTTATAAATAATTTTCTAAGAGAGATTTTTGCTATAGGGCACAGGGGTTTGCAGAGAGACAGAGAGAAACAGAAAGACAGAAAGTGAGAAATCACGCCGGAGGGGGCAGGAATGGCCATACTGCAGTCCCCTCACCTCCATTCTCCTCTCAGGATCTTGGGCACACACACATACACACACATGCCCTGTGTAAGTTTTAAGCCACTAGGTCTAGGACTCGAACTGTGGTCGACTATGTGGAAGTCCAGCAACGTAGCAATTATGCCATCTACTAATATAATTCTTCACTTTATCCAATATTTTTGTTGAACCAATGAACATAGAAGGCTTCAATCATTCTTGTGATTTTCCCCAAGTCACACTCAGCTATTCCCTGTCTCTAAAATCCTAAAACTACTTAACTCCCTAAATGTACTTCCCCATGGTTCACTCTTCCTCTCTCCATGTAACCTAATGAAATATGATTCATCCTTCATCCTTCCTGTCCTAAAACTCCAGCTCAAATGCTAACGCCTCCATCAAGACCTTTCTATCCTAGGCAGAGATGTAGCTCTTTCTGTCTTGTGTGCCAGCGCTATGCCGAGTTCTTAGGACCGTACTTAGGCATGGTTTGTATTACTATGAGAATGAAAAAAGCAGGAAAAGAATTAACTCTTGGAAGAAGAAAACAACGCTGGGAAGGTTTCCTGTTTTTATGACTTTTAGACTTGAGTGTTATGAGGGATGAAGTGGTTAAAATCCTATTAAAATTCATATATAATACATAGTAATGTATTTAACCCATCTGATTATCTTTGGGTCCCTTTAAAGTCAGGCTCCATTGATTGCCCTTTTCTCTTGAGTAATGGGTTGCATTTTCTTGCTTGTTCATCTATTGAATAATTTTGTTGGATTGTTGGATTGTAATTTTGTTCTCTTGAGAAATGGGTCATATTTTCTTTTTTTCTTTTTTATTTTTTTGGAGAGGTTTTTGCTATAGGGTGCATGTGCTCTCCAGAAAGAGAGAGACAGGGAGACAGAAAGCGAGAAATCATCCCCCAGGAGGGATGGCCACACCACAATCCTTTCTCCTCCATTCTCCTCTTGGGATCTTAGGCACACGCACACACGCGCCCGGTGTGAGTTTAAGTCACTGGGTCTGAGACTCGAACCGTGGTTGGTTACATGGGAGTTCAGTGACACAGCCATTATGCTAACTGCTGGTCCCTTGTTCTTTTCATATGTCAAGTAATTTTGCTGGATTGTATAGTTGGATTAAACACTGTGAATTTTATGCTGTGGTGACTCTGAATTAAGTTATATTTCCCCAAAGAGTGTTCATTTGATTGAACTTCGTAGGTAAATTGCTTAACTGGATTAAGATTGCACACTCTGTCTTTGGGCAGCAACTCAAATCTTACTTTAGTTTATTCATCCTTAGCTAGTCTGTCTGCAATCTGCCTGACACTTTCATTGTTCAAAGGTCACAGACTTGGGCAGAGTTCATACAGAATCTGGATTCTCTTTTTCTAACCCTTTCCTTTCTGTGATCTCTTTCTTACTCACCAGTGAATTTTTAAATAAGATTTAGCCACTTCATCCCTCAGGACACTCAAATCTAAAAGCCATAAAAACAGGAAATCTTCCCTATATTATTTTCTTCTTCCAAGTATAAATTCCTTCCCAGAATTGTCTTACTCTTTCTCAGTCTCTTAGCCCATTTGGCTGCTGTAACAAAATGCCATGAACTGGGTAGCTTATAAACAACTGAAATATATTCCTTAAAACTCCAGAACTGGGAAAGTCTGAAAACAAAAGAAGGCACCAGCTGATTCAGGGTCTGGTGGGGATCAACTTCCTGGATTATAGAAGGTGACGTCTAGTCACAGCTGTGTCCATACGAGGTGAAAAAGATGAGGCAGCTCTTTGGACCGCTTTCATAAGGCACTAAACTCACCCAAGAGGACAGTGCCCTCTTGATCTAATCATCCCAAAGGCCCCTTCCCTAAAATGATCACTTTGGATATTAGCTTTGGTTAAATAACAAGTATGGAAGGCTACTGGTTAGACTGACCTCCTGCACTAGGCCCACCATATCAAAATTTATGGAGTCACTCATTTTAAAGTTCCACATTACTAAGTTGAAACCAAGTCATTTATCTGATCTTCCGAAAAATCAAGAGAAAGGGATAATAGCCTAACCCCCAACAGGCTAGTTTTAGCCAGCAGGCTTTAACTTTTCCCTTCAATGACCAATCCATTGGTTGCTGTTGTTTTCCATTTCTGCTTTCCTCTGTTCTTTTCTATCTATAAAGTCAAATTCCTCTGCTCAGCTAGGGGGAATGTTCACTCTAAATTGTAGAATAAGGTGTTGCCCAATTCTAAAATCACAAATAAAATCCAACTGAGATCTTTAAACTAAAGTAGTTGTTATTTTGTCTTTGACAGGCCCAGCTTTTGGGGAGGACACGGACACAAGCATTCAGGCAATGGCACTCCCATTTTTTTCAAGGAGTTGGTGGTTTTGTTCTCGATTTCATCCAGAGTTTATAGTTGTTATCTGCAAGAGGATTGGTCTGCTTAAGTATCCTACCAGAGGCACAAGTATCTCATTAGCTTTGTACTCTTGTGTCTAAAAAGCATCCGACACACTGTGTAGACCCTCAAGAAACGTTTTATGTTGGATGGCATTAAATAGAAGGGCATTGCTGACATGAACAAATATTTTAAAGATGAAGGAGGAGGAGAGCTGGTTCTCATTATGCATATTGATTTTTTTGTAATAACTAGCTGACACGTTAGGAGTCACAGAGATCGTCATTGAGAGGACTTGGGAATAGAAACGGCAAGTTCCGACGAGAAGAGTTCCATGAGGCAGGAAGTCACTGCAGGGAGGCTCAGGGCAGGGGCATCCACAAGATTGCGAAGCATTGAAGCATCCTTGAGAGTTCTCACTTGTCCTGAGATGTAAATTCTCCCAAGGCCAAGTCTCAACATAGATCCTCCCAACAAAGTGAGTGTTCCTAGACTGTGGCATTGTGCAGCCTCAGAGTGGCTATCTGCCTCTTGAGAAATCCCCTTGAAAAATGAGATAAGTCAGTTTAGAGAATAACAGAGTCACAATTTGCTCAAAGATGATAAACTGAGCAGCACAATAAATAGCAATTTCCCACCAGGGAGGTGTCTGCAGGGGTGCGAGGAGCTGCTGCTGGATCCCTCTCATTTGCTATCTTTATTAATGACCTGGAAGTGGTGTAAACAGCTCACTAATGAAGTGGCAGCCAGGCCTGCAGTGGGAGCCCGCACGGCTGGAAAGAGAATACAAACCAAGCTAAAGTAACAAGGTTAGGACACTGGGCAGAGAAATCAAAGGGATGAGACTCATCAGGGAGAGAATATTGTAACTGTCAAGAGAAGAACAATCGGAAGGAGAGCTTCCCGATGGCAGAGAGTACAGAAAACATGAGAAGAAACTCGTACCTGGACAGAATGTAAAACCGGAAGGCTGCAAGAAGACAATTGACAATGGCAGTTGCGGCTGATGCCTTAATGGGGATGCGACACCTTTTTTGACTTTGCAGGCCATAAATGTCATTAGATTCTAAAGGAGGAAGGGGACCAAGAGCCCAGAAAGGAAGGAAGACCCTGCTCAGGGTAAGGCCTTCACGGTTCCCACAACTTCCAAGTGCTGATGGCTTCCCAACTCCGCACCGGCCCAGGCCTTGCGTGTGAAACCCCTCACTGTCCTTGTCCACGGGGAGAATGTCACAGGCAGGTGGGCAGTAGGACAGGAAATGATGGAAAAGCCCTTTCCACTCATAGGAACTTATGTACTCAGTTCACTTCTGAGTCTATCAAAGATGACCTTGTTTACCTAGTTAGTTATTGATGGTCTGTCTTCCCCACAAAAACATTAGGTCTCATGAAGGGGGGGGGTGGGGGGTCTCATCTGTATGCTTCTCTTTGAAAGGATGAGGGACCCTCATGAGCCCAAGAAGGAAGGAAGACCTTGCTTCCTGTTAGGCCTGCAGGGTTCTGACACCTCTTTCCCAATTCAAGACTAGCCCAGGCCCGTGTCCAGTGTGGCACCTGCTTCCAGTAATTAGAAAGTAAATATTTATGGGCCAACAGGTGATATGATGGCTCAGGTGTTAGATCCTACGTGGTCAACTCCTTGGTTCTGGCCCCAGACCCAGTGGCCTGAAAAACACGCCAGGCATATACACATGTGTGCCCAGAGTCTCGAGAGGAGAATGAAGGAGAAGGGTCTGGTGGTGGTGGTGATGGGGTGCTCTCTCACTTTCCTTCCCTCTCTGCCTATCTCTGTCTCTCTTCAGTGAGTTCATGTACCCCATAGAAAAACTCTAAAAAATAAAAATAATTTTAAAAAATAAAAATAGGGATTGGCAGATGACATAGTGGTTAAAGTACTGGATTCCCATGTGTTCAACTGTGGTTTGAGTCCCAGACCCGGTAGCTTGAAATTCATGCCAGGTGCATGTATGCATGTATGTGCATGCCCCAAATCCCAAAAGGAGAATGGAGAAGAGATTGTGATGTGGCTATTCCCCCTAGGCGGGGTGATTTCTTGCTTTCTGTCTCCCAGTGAGTGCACATACCCTATAGCAAAGATCTCTCTCAAAAGAAAGTAAAAAAGGAAAATAAATATTTGCCAAATGAACAATCGACTAAATAAACCCTAACCTATGTACTAATTTTACAGAAGGCACCATGCAACACAGGGTAGAGGTTGCGCCTGGACTAGAACCCAGTTCTTCAGCTCCTTCCAGTCTTTAATCCAAAGCTACCTTCTTGGGGAAGGGTGGAGGTACAACAGCAAAGCTCTGCAAGGCTTACCTATGTGGGAAGGTTCCAGCTCAGTGTCTGGGACCTCCCCGAACATGCCAGGTGCACACTTAGATATTACTATGCATAATATATATTAGTTAGTATATATTGTAAATATAATGCAGTTATATATATATATATTATATAATATATGCTTTAAAGTCAGATATAATATATATAATATAGTGTGTGTGTGTGTGTGTGTGTGTGTGTGTGTGTGCGCGCGCGCGCGCCCTCCTAGCAGTGAGAAGGGCCCAGTATGTACCCACTCTTCCTTCCCCAAGATTATCAGAGTGTCTTCTCCCTCAGGGTCAAGTACGCCTCCTGCAATGTGCAGACTCAGGCAGAGCGTGGGGGAGCAGGAAGGTGCTTTCTTGCAGGCCCCAACCTGCTTCCCATATCTCGCCTTTTCTGCCTTCTCAGCCCTCATATCAAGGGGCTTCCAAAGGGAGCCTGAGCCTCTGTACCTCACAGAAACAGATGAGGAACAAGGGAGAGATGCTAAGTATTAGGCACCTGCGATGTGCCAGACACATGCCAGGGGGTCCTCAGAAATAGCCTCTCACCTTTCCCGTCACTCAGGTGGGAGCAGAGAGCCAGGCAAGATCACCCAGAGCCACGCAGATGCGGAAGACCAAGGGCACCGAGAGCAGTTTAGCTCCCAGCTGTCTCCGCGCCTCTCCCCTGAGTTGTACCCTCCTGCGGGAAGCGTGTCCCCCTGTGCCCCTGCCAGTGTCCCCGTCCCCAAGCCACGAGCGTTATCATCTCCTCCGAGTTGGGCCTGAGGAGGGCTGAGGAGGCAGCGACGAGCCAGCAGACAACATGCCGAGTCTAATGCATCCTGCAGTCCCCAGGGAGGGGCAAGCCAAGGACAGGATAAACTAGTGCAGAATAGAGTCCCGGATGTGCTCACTGCTGGGAGGCGGGGGTGGTGTAGAATAAGGGGGTTGAGTTTTCCACAGCTGGCCAGGGAAGGCCCCACTAAGAAGGAACCTTTCGACTAAAGACCTGAAGGAGGCAAGGAAGTGGGTTCTAGCCCGGGCTCCACCCGTGCGATGTGGGAAAGTCACCATGTCCCTTTGTGACTCTGTTTCCTCTTCTGTGAAAGGAGCACATAGGACAGCACTCATTCCTTCAGTCATTTGCAAATACTTCCTTCCAAGCCACTGTAAGCCAGGCACCACCCTTGAAGGGGACACTGAAAAGGTGAGCCTGGTAGCTGAGGCCCCTGTTCTCACGGGACCTCGAATGACACATAAATGGTAGAGGTAAACAAGGTCATCTCTGATGGACCACGGAGCCCGGAAGTGAATGGCGCACATAAAACGGCTGGGTGAAGGTTAGTCTCCCTGTGGGCCAGTCAGGGACCCCACCTAACATCCTGCATTCCTGCTCCTACGACTCACCTGCCTGGGACATCTGCTTCATGCTGGTTCTGTCTTATCAGACATGCGCTCCTCCCAGCAAGAGAAAACACCCAACAGCTAACAAGTTTCAACCACCCTGTGCAGGAGACGAGCCTTAGAGTGCCATTCCAAAGGCCTAATTGAGAGTGGGAACCGGTGACCTCCACCAACCGACACTGGCAGGTGCACGCCGTGTTTTAGAACTCTGAGAATGAATACTCTCCTCCCAGGAAAACAAGCTGCAGCTTGCAAGAGGCCTTGGGCGTACACTTTCCACCCCTCCTACCTCTGCAAACAAGTTATTAGCAGTTTTTACATTTCCCCCAGGGAATCAGTGCTAATGCACCTTGGCACCTTTCTGGCACCGAGCCATTTAGTTCTACAGTCCTTAGCAAGGGAAGGAAGGAAGGAAATGAGGGAGGAGGAAAGGAAGGAAGGAGAGTTTCATCTCGAAACTCACCTAAACGACCACCAGTGAAGAGTGGGTTTTTGGGAATCACATGACCCCCAAAGGCATCCAGTACATTTTTGGACACTTCAGCTGCATTGAGAGACTTGGGGGGATGAGCTTGGGTGCATGAGCTTTAGGGAGGGGGTCTAGGCTCTCTTCCACAAAATCAGCTTTTCTTCCTTTTCCTCTGGGGTTAATGGAGTTTGAGCTTTAAGGGATTCAAAGCCTTCAAAGCCAGGCTGAAAAACGGTTCTCAAATCTAGAAAAGAATGGCAAGACATACAGACTGTTTTGCTCAACACCAATCTCTCTCCTTTTAATTTGGCAAATGAAATGTTTCAAGGATGACAGCGCTAGCTCACATGAGATGAGGCGCAGATTTGTGCCCTTACAAGATCATTTCCCTCTCTAAGTTATTTATCTATTTTTTCCCCCAAGAGTGACCCAGACAGAAAGAGAGAGAGAGGAAGAGAGAGATAAAGAGCAGTCCTGGCAGGGTCTCGATGCTGCAGTCCAGCCCCAGCCTACCCAGCCCCAGACCAGGGGCACACCCTACCTGGTGTACGCAGGGTGGTCTCTGGATGTGGACCAGGACACTTCCCACATGGAGCAGGTGGCATTTCCCTGGGGCACCACTGCCCGGCCCAGCATCACCTCCCAACCTCACCCCTGCCGGCACTGACCGGTCAGCACCGTCTTTGACCAGGTTTGATGGGTTTGCCTAATTCCGGAACTCAGCATCGAGAAACTTGCAGAGGAGAGGTCTTCAAAAGGTCTGTGAAGAATGTGTGCTATGAAACAACTCTGCATGGATTTAAAAGAAAAAAAGTTGTGTGTGTAGCCAGCAGGAAGGTGTTGGACTCCCACATGGCTAACCATGGTTCGAGCCTCAGACCTGATGGCTTGAAACTCACACTGGGCGCATACGGGTGTGTGCCCAAAATCCCAAGAGGAGAATGGAGGAGAAGGGCTTGTGGGCGTGGCCATCTCCCACTTGGGGGGGCAGGTGATTTCTCACTTTCTCTCCATCCATCTCTCTCTCTGTCTTTCTGGTGAGTGCATGCACCCTATAGCAAAAATTTCTCAAAGAAAAAAAACAAAAAAATTTCTTGCACCAAATGAGCTCATAGTTTAATTCCATTTTCCATGAATGTTTTGAAGTCCTTTAGTATGTAGGCCTCATCCTCCAATATCATCATTCTTAGTAAATAAAATGGTATTTTGGATTCTGGACTGCCTCACTCTTTCATCTTCTATCTCATTTGGTTCAAACTTGGTCAGGGAAGAGGAGAGTTAGTTATTGGGCTCTCTCAGGCCCCAAAAGGGGCTCATTTTGTCTGGCTGCCTTCTGTACCCCACACAACCCTAAAATCTGTACCATCCTTTTCCTCATCACAGAAAACACTGCATGCATTCATTTTATATTTTATTTTTATGTTTTTACCATAGAGGGCATGCACTTGCTGGGGAGAGACAGAGACAGACAGAGAGACAGACAGAGAGAAGGAAATTTAGAAACCACCTTGCAGGAGTTGGGGGTGGGGGCTGGCCACCCTGTAATCTTTTCTCCATTCTCCTTTGGGGATTTTGGACATGCATGCACATGCGCCTGGAGTGTTTTTCAAACTGTTGGGTCCAGGACTCGAACTGTGGAATCAGCCATGTGAGTCCCAATGCCTTAACTACCACAGCTACTACGGGCCCACTTTCATGACTTCCTTGAGAATTAAGACTAGGTCATGTGGGTCTCCCTCATAAGATGGAAAACAAGCCATAGCCACAGTCAGAGCTAACCACAGAGTGAAAGTCCGGGCCCCTGTATTTAGGAAGAAGCAAATCTCAGAACCTACCAAGTCTGTAGTCCCACCTGGCACAAAATGTACAAGGGGAACCATCATTTGTCCTGTGATTGATTGGATGTGGGAGAGTGCCTGGCTCAAGAACAGCCAACCTAGAGGGACCAGCAGTTAGCGTAATGGCTATGTCACTGGACTCCCATGTAGCCGACCGCAGTTCGAGTCCCGGACATGGTGGCTTAAACTCATGCTGAGCACATGTGCGCGCGTGCCCAAGATCCCGAGAGGAGAATGGAGGAGAAGGGATTGCGGCGTGGCCATCCCCTTTTGGGGGGGAGTGATTTTTCACTTTCTGTCTCTCTGTCTCTCTCTGCCTGTCTGGGGAGCACACGTGCTCTATAGCAAAAAAAAAAAAAAACTCTGAAAAAAAAAAGAGCAGCCAACCTACAGATGTCTGTGACCTGGCACGAAGACTTTGCCCAATGGGCAATGTCAATAACAAAGATAAGGACAATGACTGTGGCCCGTTAACCATTTGCTGTGTACCAGATGTTGAGCTAAGTGCTTACCTCATTATTTTAGTCTTTAGCCTTGATGCACTAGTGAGGTGTCATTATCACCACTTATAGATGTGGAAACTAAATCATAAAGAGATTAGGAAATGTGGCAAAGAGACAGGCAGACACACACACACGTACACACACACACACACACACACACACAGAGAGTACATGATACCTGGAGGAGTAGAGGGGGGAGAGAAAGGTGTAATCCGACGTTGTGGTTAATAGTATGAGCTCCGGATCTGAAACGCCTGTGTTTGAACTTGCTGGACCTGGTACTCTTCTTTTTTGCATCCATAAAGTGGGTAAAGAATACATTAAAAGATTACTATGAGGTTCAGAGGACTCAATACTCGTAAAGACTTTAGAATAGTGCTTGGCACTGAATATATCGTGAAGAAATATTAGTTATTAATACCATTCTTTGTCCTTACCCACAAACAATTCTTTGATATAATGTGATGGCAAAGTTGTCAGATCCAAATAACATTTTTTCCCTTAGAATGGCTATTGCTATTTTAAAATATCTCACTGGCCCACAGGAAGGACAGCATTTCTTTCCATAAGGTGAGCACTCCATGTGTGGGCTGCTCTGTCTGCCCACTCTGTCCTAATCCTTTCGCTTGATCCTCCCTGTTCATCCAGTCAGTATTTGCTGAACTCCTTACACGTGCCAGGAAACTCGGCTAAGCACTGGAAATATACCAGTGAATAAACAGAAAGAGAATACAACCCTCATGGAGTCCGTACTCCAAACAATGACTGGATCTGACTGGTGAGTCTGGAAGGTGATTCCAGGGCTTGGCACCCAGCACGCTGCCATGGTTGGAATGTGTGTGTCTCCTCAAAATTGAAGTTGAAATCTTCACCCTCAAGGTGATAGAATTAGGAGGTGAAGACTTAGGGAGGTGATTAGGTCATCAAGGTAGAGCCCTCATGAATGAGATCAGTGACCTATAAAACATCAGAGAACGATCCTCACCTCTTCCACTATGTGAGGACACAGCAAGAAGGTGCCATCTGTGATCCAGAAAGTGGGTCCTTACCAAGTGTAGAATCCACTTTGCTCTTGGGTTTCCTAGCCCCCAGAACTGTGAGAAATAAATCTCTGCCGCTTATAAGCTAACTATAGTGTGTGGTGTTTTGTTATAGCAGCAGACTGAACGACCTACTTACGAATCTTGCTCCTTCTCTTCCATAGGTGTAAACGTTCTGTGCTCCTCCACACTGGTTTTGGGACAGCATACCCATGGCTCCCCCACCCTTGACTATGGTTGGGCAGGCTGGTTTGCCAAACCCTGGAGTTTAGTTCTCAGAAACCCAGCTGCCTGCATATGTAAGCCACAGTCTCCATTACTATCAATGAGGAAAAGGCGATTTTGTTGTCTTGTGTTTTGGCCTTATTTCTCATTTGGCTCAGAACTTGATTATGGGTGAGGGGTGCCTTGGAGCTCTAGCTCAAGCTCAGATGCCAAAAGAAGTTTATTTTGGACAGCTACATTCTGTACACACAGCAGGCAATACTTAATGCATGGCCAATGTGTAACTTCATATCCAGCATTAGTCCGGGGTTGACTAATGTTCATTATAAAACAAATGACAAGAGAACCTCTCTTCTCTGGAGGAGAACACTAAGCGATTTAATTTACTGAGCCAGGCATAAAAGTTAAGAGTCTGAAAGCGAAGGCATGTTTAATAACTTGAGTGGGTGTTTTCTCTTGCCTGTTTACACTGAATGATGAACATTACTCAACAGTTAATGGCGAACATTAAATTGTAATTATCCATTAATTATAATGCACATATATAAATGCATATTTGTTTTATCTGTAAATACACAGCTTCCAGTCATTTTTTACTCAAGCTTAGTAACACTCAGTGAATCTCTGATTAGTTCAAAAGGGCATCACCGATATTTTGAACTTCTAAAACTAAATTAATGTCAATTCATTTTTTTCTTTCCCTTTCTTTCTTCTTCCTTTTTCTTTATCCCTTGCCTCTTTCTTCTTTCTTCCTTCTTTATAATCATCAGAGAGCACATGCACTCCCTGAGAGAGAGAGAAAGAGAGAGAAAGAGGAAGCATCCCCACCAATAGAGTGTGGTCATGCCATAATCCCTTCTCCACTTCTCCAACCAGTTGGGATTTGGGGCATGTTCACTCATGTACTTGGCATGTTTTTTTTTTTTTTTTTTAGAGATTTTCGCTATAGGGCGCGTGCGTTCGCCAGACAGACAGAGAGAGACATAGAGACAGAAAGTGAGAAATCACCCCCCAGGGGGGATGGTCACGCCACAATCCCTTCTCCTCCATTCTCCTCTCGGGATCCTGGGCACGTATGCACACGCGCGCGGCGTGAGTTTTAAGCCACTGGGTCCGGGATGCGAACCGTGGTCGACTACGTGGGAGTCCAGCGACATAGCCATTACGCTAACTGCTGGTTCCTACTTGGCATGTTTTCAAAGCCAATGAGGGCAGGATTTGAACCACAATCAGCCATGTGGGATCTGGTTTTCTTAACCACTAGGCTATAGGGCTGGCCCTATCAATGCACTTTAATTTCAAGACGGTAATTAATTCTACATGGCACATTGGTAGTACAAAGCTGGTGGACTAGAACATTGAAGAGATTATCTCTGAATATCAAAGCAAAAATTTCTAATCTCTGAATTAGAAGATTTGACTCTTTTATCTGATCTTCAAGATCCCTTCCCATTCATATTTCTACAAATCCTTATGCTTCAGAGTTGTCTCTTTGGCCAGACCAAGGTAAGATGCCCCTCACTCCCGGCATTGAAGGTAAACAATATGTAGAACTGTATCTTTAGCTTTGAGAGTTCCAGAGCTGCGGGTCCAAAATGTGGTGCTGTTTTCTTAACAGATTTCAGAGAGATCATCAGAACTCGAGGTGTTACAAGGCAGAGAACACATTTTTGCGTTCTGTTTAGCAAATTTTGTCCATTACCAAAAATAGACCCCAGGAACCTTTGAGATGGTAACATTGTACTCCTGGTCATGTGGGTAAAAGGCCGTTGAGAGTACCGAAATGTTCTGTTGGTGTCTCTTTGCCTTTCTCACACTATCTGAGGCCTGGGTGACATCCCCGTAGCAGCTGAACCTGCAGTTTAGGTCTGAGATCAGTCTCTTTCTCCATTCATGTCCGCATAATGCCACAGCGAGTGTGACTGCAGGCAGAGGGCCCTCGTCAGGGCTTTGAACAACCGCTCCAAGTGGAAAAGAGGCCTCTAGCGGCATGCTGATTTAGTTCATAAGATTTTCATTTACAAATGAAAAAGCTATATGTTTTACTTTTTCTCCCTTTTTTTTTTTCGTCATTCCTTTCCTCATCTTTATCTTTTTCTCTGTCATCTTTTTCTATCCTTTTGGCTCTCTCTCTTTCCTGTCCTCTTTCTTCTCTGTGCCCCAACTGGAAATCTGGTAAGGCTGTGCAGGGTAACTGAGGAAGGGATCGGGAGATCAAGTACTCGGCCATCATCTAGGCCCTGGCCCTCAGGGAAAGGCCCTGACTGACTCCTGCAGGCTGATGGCAGTAGGCTGAAGGTGGCCTGCAACTCGTAGATGATCTGGTGTTTGTTGGGCTGCTTGCCCATGGCTACTTTGTCCAGGCAGCTCCTGATAGCCAGAAGCTTAGAGTTCAGTCCCTTCAAACCATGGGCCTGGTCTATGATCTGCTGGGAAAGAATGTGCATACCGTGCCTTTGACGTCTCATAACAAGTGTTCGACTCCAAGCCCTTAGCTTTTTCTGCTCCATTTTCACTGGTCATGTGCTCATACATTTTCGATCATCATGAACTTCTTCCACTGAAATGTATGTTTCTATGGGCAGTCTCCGGTCCTTTGACTTTATGTCAATAATGACCAATTAGGGAAGAATCTTGTCATGAATTCATTGATGGAGATGTTATTCATTTCTATGAACTTTAAGGCCTGTGTGGTATCACTCAACTATTGGATCATTGGAAAAGTTATGATGCATTTTCACATAGGAAAACAAAAAATAAGATCATGACTTTCCTAATGACCAATAATTCCACCTCTGGTATTGACCTTCTTAAATATTCCATACATATTTTCCAAATAATCATGATCTAACACCTGCTAGGGGGCAGTAGGTGGTATGGTGGTGAAGATGTTGAATCCTGCATAGCCAACTCTGGTTTCAGTCCTGGACCTGGAGGCTTGGAATAACTCCAGGAACACGTGTGTGTGTGTGTGTGTGTGCACCAAATTCTGAAAGCAAAATGGAGGTGTGAGAATTGTCTTTGTCATCTTCATCAAAAGGAACTGTACAACTGATGGATATATCAGTAACTTTCTTTTGTCATGACCCCAAAAGTACACCTTGCCAGTTTGGTTGAAAGGAGCCACCAAACTGAGCAGTACCAGGGATGGACGACCACCTTCTGCACCGCCAGTTCCACCCTCACAGCACGTTCTACCTGTCAGTTCTGTGTCCATGCCACTCACAAACTCACTGGCAGTGGCAGTGACAGCCCCAGATCCTCTAGGTCCAGCTCCTTCCCAAGGTAATTTTTCTTTTCTTTTTCTTTCTCCCTCCCTCCCTCCTTCCCTCCCTCCCTTCCTTCCTTCCTTACTTCCTTTGTTTCTTTTTCTTTCTTTCTTCTTTCTC
>NW_006159566.1:927117-935886 GCF_000334495.1 Tupaia belangeri chinensis
TTTTTTTTTTTTTATTTTAAGAGAGCTTTTTATGCTATAGGGTGTATGTGCTCACTGGAGGGATAGGCAGAGAAAGTGAGAAATCACCTTCCAGAAGGGATGACCATTCTGCAATCCCTTCTCCTCCACTCTTTTCTCAGGATTTTGAGCACCCATGCACACATGCCAAGCATGAGTTAGAAGCCACTATATCCAGGGTTCAATCCATCATTGGCCATGTGGGAGTCCAAAGCCCTAACCACTATGCCACCTGCTGGCCCCACAAGTTTTTCATATAAGCCAGCTGCTTTTATTTATAGTATGGGTACACCTTCATAGGTCACACATAGCAAAACTGAACCCTGAAGAGATACCCTTACTATACTTAAGACTATTGCAGTCATGAAAATACTCTGGTATCTTTGTTTACCTAACAAATTTTTGTTAAGAAATACTGATTTAAGAGCATACAATGGGGACCAGCAGGAAGCAGAGTGGTTAAGATACTAGACTCCCATGTGGCCGATCACAGTTCAAGTCATGGACTTGGCAGCTTGAAACTCATACCAGGCCTGAACATGTGCATGCCCAGAATCTCGGGAGGAAAGTAGAGGAGAAGGGATTGCAGTGTGGCCATACCCCGTAAGGGTTAATGTCTCACTTTATGTCTCTGTCTCTCCAGTGAGTGTACATGCCCCATAGCAAAAAGATCTCAAAAGAAAATTTTAAAAAGCATACTTTGCTACTTAAATCAAAGAATTAACACTAGTCATTGTGGTTATAACATGATTTGCAGTTCAGCAGACGTCAGTTTGTGTCCACAAATTTTCCCCTGAGCTTCACCTCTGTCCCCCTCTCCCATGTCTTCCCAGGTTCTATTCAAGCTCACCTTTCTCCACAGCTCTAACCGCCTTCAGCATCTCCTTCTTCCATTCAGAACAATACGTTTTCTCAAGCTAATTGGGGATAACGGTAATGACAAACAAGAAAGAGCCATTTGTTTATGTCTTCGCTTTATTCAACAAGCCTTATGTGACTGCCTGATATATTATAGAAACTATGCTAGGGACTGGTTATTCAAGGATAATCAAAGCACTTTCCTAATCCCCAAAGAGAAATTAGATAACAGCCAGTAGTGTTTGGGATTCTTGCTACCGTTTCCTCCTCCTATGCTCATGGCAGACATCGATAATCAATCACAGCACTCTCCCCCCCACCCCCACCCCCATTGAACATCATTTCGATAGTCTACTTCACCCAGTGCTCGAAGCAGCTATTTGGACTGGATCCAACAGGTGAGATGAAATGTATTTGCCATGTCTAAAGTCAGACATGGGACAGAGAGTAGGAATGGGATGGGTTATTCTAGGGAGACTTTAGCAAAATCTGGTTAAAATGGCTACTTGATTGATGGACCTTGAAGTGTAAGCATTATTCGTCAGCTTCCCTTCTACCAGGCACCATGCTAAGTGACCTCTGCAGCAGCTCATGTAATCATCAGGACAGTCCTCCTCGGTCAGTTGTCACGATCCCTACACTGAAGAGGAGGAAACCCATCTATGCACACGGGTTACATATTTCACCCAAAGTCTGACAACTAGTCAAGTACGTGGACGCAAGGTCAAACTTCCTCAAGTGCAAAGCAAATCTCCAAAGTGGAGCACAAGCCATGAGGACATTTTAAGCTTCTCTCTATATTTATTTTTCATCCAAAAACAAACAAAAAAATGTATTGTGTGGCTTGCCACTGGCACCGTCAGTCTGAATGTCAGATGGTCACTCATCACACACAGCCTGGAGACACCGTGCGGCAGAGTGCGGGTCTCTAAGGCAGAGATGGGGTGAGAGGGCCTGACACCTCCATCATGTTGAGAGCTGGAGGTGCTGACAGCCACAGGTGCCTGGTCTGTGGATTTCAGGACTGACTGTTACCGCAGCTCGGCCCTCAGTGTTTTCCACTGAGACAGAGGAGATCAGGAAAGAATCTTGAGCAACCCAGGTTCACTGCGTGTCTTATGGGAACGTTCTGGATTGATTTGTCAAGCCTGAAAAAGAGTTCCACGTTTTTATTTAAGAAAGAAGTGTTTTGTATTTTCAGACCTTTCCTATGATGACAAATGTTACCAAGCAGATATTTTTGAAAAAGTAAACACACTTCATCTGTCCCCTCGAGGTAAAGGTGACATTTTAACAAGTGAGAAAGACTTTCTAAAGAAATTCGTGTATGAAAAGAGTACTGTGGAAAGGGATTGGATTTTTTCATCTGTGGGTACAAACGGTATAAACGTGACACATGTCAGCACTCTTCAAAAAGTTAGAACTGTAATTTTCTAATCTGTTTAAAGATTTTCTAAAGAGTTTCCGTGGGTTTTGGATTCATTCGTTAAAAACATATGAACAGTGTAAGAACTGTGCAAGATTACTTTGTAAGAACTGGTAGATATCAAGGAAGATAAAGATGTCCTGGACGAATCTCAACAAAATTTGCATAATTTGCAAATAAAACTGAAGTATAAACTCTAAGGATTTCTTATTCCCAGCCAGCGATGCGTTCCTTCTTTTGTCTCCGTGTTGTTCCTTGGAAAGGAAAACTTTTCAGTTCTGACGGTCTTAAAAACCAAGATTTGATCTACTTTGCCTTACCTTAGTCCCAGGTTGTCAAATTGTTATTATCATAATGGATTCAATAACGGTTTACTGAATGATTGCTCTTGCTAAAAACGTTCATTTATTTTTGAGAGAGAGAGAGAGTTTTGCTATCGGGTGCATGCACTCACCAGAGAAACAGAGAGAGACAGTCAGAAAGCGAGAAATCACTTCCTAGGAGGATGGTCCGCCTTCAATCCCTTCTTTTCCATTCTCCTCTTGGGATTTTGAGCATGCATGCACACATGCCCAGAATGAGTTTTAAGTCACCAGGTCCAAGACTTGAACCACGCTCAATTGTGTGGGAATCCAATGCCTTAATCCTTACACCACCTGCTGGCCCCTATGCTAACTATTTCTAATGAGAAATAAAATTAAAATTAGTTTAAGGATATTATTTCAGTTTTTGCCTTATTTTTCGAATTTTCTTAGTTGTTATTGCTTCAACTATACAGAGGACATTGACAGAGCAGTCCAGGTGTGCAATTTGTAAACAGATAAGCAGATATCTGGGCAGGCTGGAAATGCCTTTCATTAAAGAGATTCAGCCAAAAAAGAAATTCCAGGGAGTCTGCCTCACTACTTCCTGCAGCTTTGTGATTGTAGTCAGAAGAAAGGAAGTGAAGGCACTTACAGTAAAAGCGTCAGTCAACCCCCGGGCCTTGAACCTTCGCATAATGTTAATTATACTTAATAAACAGAGTCTAGTTGTATTTAGATCCAAGATTAGAAGCCAAATTCTTAGATCTGCCCCCAGGTACCAGAGGCCCTGAAGTCTGTCCCAGAAGAATCCCTTGGTTGACTATGGATGACAAGGAGCTCCCTGTCATCCTATCACAGGGGCCAGGTTTGAGAAGGAAAATGAGTGAGGGAAGCCGTGTTTCCTGATGGACTCTCACTGTGAGAGCTCACTACCTGAACCAGGTGACCGTCGTGCTCCGTTGTCCTGCCCTTATTGTGGTCCCTGGCCATGTCTCCCTTCTACCTGGACTGACAGGTCTCCCTGTCCTTCCCTTCCACTGGTTCAGGGAACTCGGAAGTGTCAGCAGATGCATCACAAGGGACTGTCCATGGCACAGATATCGTGCGAGGTGCCAGGAGGCGGACCCATGAGGCGAGGTTCCGCGTTCTCCTCTGGAAACTTCCCTCAGTCCACTGAGCATGCGTGTCCGTGATCTGGGGTCGGCTGAAGCTGGTGGTGGATTGTGGGGTGAAAGAGCCTAGTGGGGTTCTCACCTCTTTTTCTATCTCACTCATGGAAGAAATAAATAAACTTAAAAAAAAAAAAAAGGAAGAAAGAAGGATCATGAGTGCAAAACTTAATAAATTAAGCTAACTGCAATTCTCAAGGCTCGCATGGAAATCTTGACCCTGGAAGGCTATAGAAATACTTCTGGAATTGTCTTCTTTCTCCTTCCTCCTTCTCTTTCTCTGTAGGGTATGGACACCTCGCCTTCCCAGGGTCAACTTTCTCACCCGGAGGTCTGTGTTCAGGCCTGATGATGGTAGGTGGTAGGTGCTCATGTCTGAAGGCAGTTGGCAAAACTGATTTTCTACCCACAATGCAACCAGAGTCGGTTTCAGCGGTCCTTGTCCCTATCAAGTGGAGGAGCAGAGTGTCTGAGTGCTCAGAACTTCTCAGCGACCCGCTCAACCCTCTAGTCGGTAAAGACCTCTCTGTTGTATGGGTTCTTATCCCTCTGGTTATAGGACCCTTCCCTTTCCCCGCCTTCCCCCAGCTCCCTCACCAGTCTGGTTTCTCAGCCCGCTTCTTTGTCCGATCTCAAAAGAACCTTAGGTTAAGAAGGTGGTGGAAGATGATTTCAAAACATGAATTTCTTCTTCTTTTTTTATTTTTTTGTCTTCGAACATGAGGAAAGTTTTTAGAGAATAAACAAACTAAGCCTGAGGAGAGAGAAGCCAGAAGAGTGGTCATCTAGAAGGTGGTGGGGTACTGTCAGCAATGGGCAGGAGGAGCCTCCCATCAAAACGGAGATGTTCTATGATGCAGTCTGGGTAGTGGTAACATGGGAGTACGTGTAGTGAAAAGTCACTGAGCTGTGCACATAAGATTTAAGACTGGGTAGTATACATCAGCTTTAAAGAGAAAGTGACATTGTAATAACGTGCTCTTCAGGGCATGGGTGTTCAGAAGCTGGTACGAAGTTCAGACTAGGAGGGTCCTAAGGTCAACTGCTGTTGGCAGCTCAGCAGAGGTCACCTTCTTGACTTGGCCTCTAATGGGATTTACTGAGCTCCATGGAGATCACTGAGCACACTGGGCCAGGACCAACTCTGAGCTGAGTCCAGAATTCAAAAAGTCCACTGTGAATGCTGTTAGATGTCAGAGGCAATAGCGAGCGTGCCACAGACATTACCTCATTTAACCCCACAATAACTCAGTGGTTCCGCCGTGCAGACAAAGAACCTGAGTCTGATGCTGGGAAGGTGGTCCAGGTGGCCAGCCCTGGCACATCATGTGGCCAGCCCTGAGCACTCTTCACAGGCCCACAGTACAACTTTTCAATTAGAATTTCCTTGTGAGGGCTTCTCTTTTATTTCCAGAAAAGGGACTATTTTTCTTTGTTAGTAGGGTGCTTCATTTCTTACTCTGCATTGTGACAACAGAAAAATGACAGATTAATTGATCAAAAGGATGAGTTCCCTGAGAGACATTGCTCTGGGGACATTGCCCTCCTTCACCTTGCTAGCAAGTTAGAATCAAACACAGAATAGCCTCTACTTTAGTGCCCAAGGCAGGAGTCTCTCTCCCTGTGCCCCAGTGGCTTCCCTCATGTCACCGTAGTGGTTCACATCCAGTACCAGAGGCATCTGCCCCACACCTTTGACCTCTCAGAAGGTGCTTTAACTTTTACAAGTATAAGAAATGGGGAGAATTCACTTTCTTCCCAGAGCAATGCACATGAGTTACTTAAATTGATCATTTTTAAGCCCTTTTGGAGTTGGGCAGTTGTGGCATTTTGGATAAGTTCCAGCATTCCCCAAATCCTCCCAATGAGTCAAAGACATGCTCTAACCATTACGGGTTTCTGGTCTACCAGGAGATCCATACTCACCTGCATCTCAGGGCCTGTTCTGTGTCCTGTTCTGCCTCTTGGTAGTCTCAAGTACTAAAGCAAATGACTTAACCTCTCCTGGCCTTAGTTTTTTTCTGAGAAGATCTCACAGGAGTATTCTGTCATCTGACTGGAAAAGATAATTACTACCCCAAATGACAATGACAGTGATAGTCTTCACTGGGGCTATGTTATATTCCAGACATGGTACTGAGCACTTTTCAGACCTGGATGTATTTCATCTTACAAGAACCCTGGGTGCTCAATCATTATCTCTTGTTCAGAGATTGGAAACTGAGATATACATCCGTATTAAGCTGCAGAGTCAGAATTGTAAGTAGATTTGGCTGATCCAGACCCTAAACTCTTAACTTCCATGCTTCATACATTTCCACCTCAAAGTGTTGCTTGTGAAGCATTTATAATATGTGAAGTGTGATGGCCCTTTGTAAGCGATGAAGCAAAATTAAAATATTAATACCATTATTTTTGTTATTCAAACTATATGCAAGAAGAATTAGAAATAAATGACAGAGCCAATGACTTTGAGAAATGTATAATCTAGAGGATTATGTAGGGGAAAAAATGAAAAATGAACTAATAATGTTTGTCTGTTAAAGCGTGTAGCCAATTAAACATGTATGAAGAAGTATGAATGTGCCCAGGGAATGCTAGACTCTTCAGAACATAAGGAGCCAGATGGCATTGGTGCGAGAAGACCTCACAGGAGTACTCTGTCATCTGACTGGAAGAGTGGAAGGTTTTTCAGGTGAGGAACTGCCTGCTATGTTTCAGAGGGTCCTGAGCTGGAGATGAGAATGCAGATTGCCTGGGCTCAGGGAGAGGAGAAGTCGAGCGTGGGCTTGGTAAGAAGCAGCCAAGGGTAAGAGAGGCGCTTTCCAGGGGACCAGGAGACCTCATTGTCCAAAGCCCTAACTGGATTTTCAATACAACAATGAACCACTGTGGGCTCTGAGAAGGGGACATGATGTGATTCAAAATACATCAGGGGAAGATGCCCCCCAAAAGCTGGATGAACACAGCCCATGGTGAGGAGTTTGTTGCAAATAGTTGGAGAACAAAATGGACATGCTTCTGGACAAGAAGAATCTGTGATGGCTTGGGGGACTATTAAAAAAGAAGAATTAAGGACCAGCAGTTAGCATAATGGCTATGTCGCTGGACTCATCTCCAGAGCTGGATAGCTTCCCCTAACTGGTGCCCACTCTCCATGGAACAGCTTCCCTAACCGGTGCCCACTCTCCATGGAACAGCTTCGCTAACCGATGGAATAGCTTCCCTCCCCGGTGCCCACTCTCCATGGAATAGCTTCCCTCCCCGGTGCCCACTCTCCATGGAATAGCTTCCCTCCCCGGTGCCCACTCTCCATGGAATAGCTTCCCTCCCCGGTGCCCACTCTCCATGGAATAGCTTCCCTCCCCGGTGCCCACTCTCCATGGAATAGCTTCCCTCCCCGGTGCCCACTCTCCATGGAATAGCTTCCCTCCCCGGTGCCCACTCTCCATGGAACAGCTTCCCTACTCGGTGTCCACTTTCCATGAAATAGCTTCCCTACGTGGTGCCCACTCTCCATGGAACAACTTCCGTCCCCGGTGCCCACTCTCCATGGAATAGCTTCTCTACCTGGTGCTCACTCTCCATGGAACAACTTCCGTCCCCAGTGCCCACTCTCCATGGAACAGCTCCCTTACCCGGTGCCCACTCTCCATGGAATAGCTCCCCTACCCGGTGCCCACTCTCCATGGAATAGCTTCCCTCCCTGGTGTCCACTATCCATGGAATAGCTTCCCTCCCTGGTGCCCACTCTCCTTAAAATCTTAAAAATAGAGGCCAGCAAATGGCATGTAGGGCACTGGACTCCTACATAGCCAATTGTGCTTTAAGTCCCAGGCCCAGCAGCTTGAAGATCACATCAGGTGCGTGTGTGTGTGTGTGTGTGTGTGTGTATGTGTGCATGCCTAAAATTCCTAGAGGACAATGGAGAAGAAGGGATTGCAACATGGCCATCTGTGCTGGGGGGTGATTCCTCACTTTCTGTCTCTCTGTGAGCACAGATGCTCTATAACAAGGACCTCTCAAAGAAAAAAAAAAAAGAAAAGAAAGAAAGGAAGGAAGGAAGGAAAAAAAAAGAAAGAAAGAGAGGGGACTCAGTACCCTGGAGCAGGGGAAATGTACACCCATAGATCCAACAGATTAAAGGGAGGGAAGAAGCGGGTGGAATGCTCCTGGTGGCCTTGCATAAATGTGCAGGCTTTCTTGTGCAGTAATGAGGAGGAGAAAAAGACCCAGAAAGCCGATTCCTCTCGTATTACCTCCCCCAGCTCCCTGTATGTGTCAAAGAATCTTTCAGCTGCAGAAATCCAGCTCAAATTAGCCTGATAGGAAATGGGGATTTACGAGTTTGTGGGCCTGAGAAATGGACCAGACTTCTGATCTCTTTCTTTCTTCTCTCTCTCAGCTTGGGTTCTCTCTGATTCTGCTCAGCGTCGAGCCTCTCTCCCGCCTGGTAACAGAAGTGGGCAGCAACTCCTCCAGTCTTCTGTCACCAGTGTGTGACCCTCCACCTCAGCCCAAAGAGCAGGCCTTTACGCCGACAGCCGCAGCAATGGACTGATCTCATGAGCAAGGGGCAGGGTGCCCTGGACTGTGCAGGTCTCAGTCCATGCCCACACTCAGGCCCTGTGAGCAGGCCCTGTGAGCAGCGGCTCAGCATGGCGATGGTGCAGAATGGATGGCTAGATTGTGTAGTCCTTCTGGAACGCCTCCATCCAGAAGCCAAGGCTTCTACTGGCCTCACCTCCATTATGGAGCCTGAGAATGGCTCCCCAAGGAGGGCTGACATGCTGGGACTCTGGAGGAAGAAGGTCACAAGTACCCCCTAGCAAGTCAGCTTCACAGAGACAGGGAGCTGCTTTTAATTGAGCGTTTTAGACATTAGTTTTACTTTTTTTTTTTTTTGAGAGGTTTTTTTGCTATAGGGCGCATGAGCTCACCAGACAGACAGAGAGAGACAGAGAGACAGAAAGCGAGAAATCACCCCCCAGGG
>NW_006159566.1:937485-939565 GCF_000334495.1 Tupaia belangeri chinensis
TCCTCCATTCTCCTCTTGGGATCTTGGGTACACACACACATGCGCCCAGCGTGAGTTTAAGCCACCGGGTCCAGGACTCGAACTGCGGTCGGCTACATGGGAGTCCAGCGACATAGCCATTACGCTAACTGCTGGTCCCAGTTTTACTATTTTTTTAAGAGGTTTTGCCTTAGGGTGCGTGCACTTGCCAGAGAGAGTAAGACAGACATAGTGATAGGGAAAGTGAGAAATGATCCCCCAGGGGGGATGGCCATGCCACAACCCCTTCCCCGTTCTTCTCTTGGGATCTTGGGCATGCACACATGTGCCCAGCATGAGTGTCAAGCCACCAGGTCTGGGAACTGAACTGCTGTCAGCCACGTCGGAGTCCAGTGATGTAACTGTCACACCACCTGTTGGCCTATGTCTACAATTTTTTTTAAGGTTTTGGCCATAGGTATATGTGCTTGCCAGAGAGTGAGAGAAAAAGAGAGAGAGACAGTGAGAGGGAAAGTAAGAAATGACCTCCGGGGGGCATGGCCACACCGCAAGTCCTTTTACATTCTCCTCTTGAGATTTTAGGCATGCGTGCATATGTGCCTGGTGTGATTTTCAAGTCACCAGGTCTAGGGACTTGAACTGTGATTGGGCATAGGGGCAGTCCAGCACCTTAACCACTAGGCCACTTGCTGGCCCCCACGTGCTCTAAATTTATTGACAGCTGCCTCCGCAGGGTTCAGGACAGGGCAGAGCACATGGTAGGCACCCTCAAGAAACACTAGTGGAGTGAGTGATAGAATGAGAAACTTGGGCCAGCCCATGGCTTGGGGGTTAAGGTGGCTGGATCCCACAGAGCTGATCATGCAGTTTAAGTTCCAAACCTCTTGGCTTGAAAAACATGCTGGACACGTGTGTGTGCACGCTCCAGACCCTGAGAGAGTAGAGGAGAAAGGACCGCAGAGTGGCCGGAGTCCAGTGATGTAACTGTCACACCACCTGCTGACCTATGTCTGCATTTTTTTTTAAGGTTTTGGCCATACATCTGCCCAGCGGGCAATTTCTTGCTTTCCCATCCCCCCTCTCTTTCTCTTTCTCTGGTGAGCACATGTGCCCTACAGCAAAAATCTTCAAAAACAAGAATGGCTGGATAAGGTCCTTCCAGGCCATGTTGCTCGGGATGCCACAAGGGGAGAGAGCAGACATGCTGAGTGACCCGCCCGTGCGGACAGAACAGCTTGTGCTCCGGAGGCCAGCCCACCGCAGAGTCAGAGGGAGCCCTGGGCTGCCCGACCTCCGTAAGGGCAGAGCTGCCACAGCCCAGCTGCTCACAGCCCTCCAGGAGTAAGGGATGAAGTGTCCCTGCTTCTTACCGTCTATGTCTACACCACAGGCAGGTCTCCGATACCTGCGCTTTCTCCCAGAGTCCTGCAGTGAAATGTGCAGCTGGGGAGGACACCCACTCGCTCAGCCCTTATGGCGGGGGCCTGGGAGAACGACTATTCAGTTGCTGTTTGTGGGATCTTCCATTCCCTTCGACATGCTAAACCACAGCCCCCACTGTGTTCTGAGGCCCGCAAAGCCGCATTCTCTGTCTGTACCATCGTATGGGTTTTCCCTGGTACACCGCACAACCGGACCCTTCACACTAGCAGGTGGGAGGCCGTGCTCCACCGACTCCTCTCCGCTGAACTTGGAATTTTGGCAAAAGCCTGCAAGGATGTTGGAGCTGGAAACATTTTCCGAGAGAAAAATAAAAGCAGCCCTCCGAAAAGACCCTGCAGTAACTTGCCTGGTTAACATGCACCCAGCGCGCTTTGCCATTGTGGGAGCTGAACTTAATTTGTCGGAACATGGAGCTGCTGCTTAGCATTTCCTCCTCCTCCCCTCCTTCTCCCCCGCTCCTTCTCCTCCTTCTAGTTAATTCTGAGTGGAGATAAATCTTGAAAGCAGACATCGGAGGGCACAGCAGGGGGCCTGGCAAAGTCATTTGGGCTGTAGCATCCAAGACGCCCCTTTGCTACGTTCTGAGCAATTAAAACTTACCTGAGGGAACCAGCAGTTAGCGTAATGGCTATGTCGCTGGACTCCCACATAGTCTACC
>NW_006159566.1:939641-941246 GCF_000334495.1 Tupaia belangeri chinensis
GGAGAGTGGAGGAGAAGGGATTGCGGCGTGACCATCCCCCCTGGGGGGTGATTTCTCGCTTTCTGTCTCTATGTCTCTGTCTGTGTGGCGAGCGCACGTGCCCTATAGCAAAAAAAAAAAAAAAAAACTTACCTGAGAACAGGAAGTGTTACTAAAGTGACTAGTGGACATCGTGCCGGCTGGGGGCACAGAATGTCTAGCTTCTGACGGTTCCTTCGGCCCGGGGATGTTCAGAAACGTCTGCTGGCCCAGGGGCAGTCCCGAATGCCACCAGAAGTGTAGGCAAGGGGACTTGCGCTCAGTGGGCTGCTGATCCGGTAACTCGAACCGCAGTCCTGGGGCAGGGGAGCCACCCAACTGTCAGTCCTTAGCCAGGAAAGGAAGGATCCTGGAGTGGAACAATTCCCCTCGGGCAGCTGGTCTGAGTCAGTGAGGGAAGCTCAGGTTCTTCATCTGCAGGGACGAAGGGACAGAGCTGCGCGCGCTCACCTGTCTCCCTCCTGCCTACCGAGGTGTTCCCGTCCTCGGATTTTCTTCCCTTCTCCAGGCTTCTCACGACTGCTAGTTTGGTCTGTCATTATTACTTCACTGTCCTTTGACCTTCACAGGCTTCCAGACACACCGTATTTCATTAAACCAAAGAGACCATCGATTATAAGATGAACCACTGTTTTGTGTACTGCTAAAAAAAAAAAAGGAAGAAGAAATGCTTCTAATTAAGCGACCACGTGGTGTGGACCTCAATTTGAGATATGAAAACATTGGGTGTGTGTGGCAGGGGGGGGTCTTAGGAGCCACTTAATGCTGTGTATCCTTTGCCCGGATTTGGAACTCCTTCTCTTCCTCAAGAAACAGATTTGGAAATGATTTCTTCCTCCCCTGGAGGCTCTTGGTCCTGCCTGCCCCCGTATCTGCTCCTCCATCTGCGGAACATGAGCAGGAAGCCCAAGCCAGGCAAAGCCCAGCGCGACCTGGGATTGTCAACCCTGGAGAAAGAAGGTGAAGACGACGCGGGGCCCTGGAGCTTTGGACAGTCGGCTCCAAGTTCATGGAGAAAGCTGTTCTAAGCTGCTGACAGGAAGCACGCTAAGATCTATATGGAAGGGCCTCAACGGAGTTAAAGTTCTTTAAATGCATTTGTTCTGAAAACAGCACGGCTGCACCTGTAAAGGCCCCCTCGGCAAACCCTAGGGTAGGTTGTTACCTCTTGCTACAAGGATCCTCTTTTGTGCAGACACCAGCTGAAGAACTAAGCTGGCACTATCCCGCCTGTCTTATCTAGGCAGCTTGTGACAGGGAGATGGCAACAGGAGTGACAAACGCCTTGTGTTTGCTACTACCAGGACTTGTGGACATTGTTTCTTTACCAAGGAAATAGGGGTTTTCTTTCTCTTTCTTTCTTTCTTTCTTTCTTTTTCTTTTTTTTCTTTTTTTTTTTTTTTTGTGGGTGTGTGCACTTACTTACTAGAGAGAGACAGAGGGAAAGTGAGAAATCACTCCCCTGGGGGATGGCCATGCCACAATCCCTTCTCCTCAATTTTCCTCTCAAGATTTTTTTTTTTTTTTGGGGGGAACCAGCAGTTAGTGTAATGGCTATGTCACTGG
>NW_006159566.1:941389-961931 GCF_000334495.1 Tupaia belangeri chinensis
TTTTTGAGAGGTTTTCGCTATAGGGCGCGTGCGCTCGCCAGACAGACAGAGAGAGACAGAGAGACAGAAAGCGAGAAATCACCCCCCAGGGGGGATAGCCATGCCGCAATACCTTCTCCTCCATTCTCCTCTCGGGATCTTGGGCACGCACGCACACACGCCCGGAGTGAGTTTTAAGCCACCGGGTCCGGGATGTGAACCGCAGTCGACTACGTGGGAGTCCAGAGACAGCCATTACACTAACTGCTGGTTCCCTTCTCTCAAGATTTTGAGCACGCACGGCCGCACGCCTGCCCGCCTCGCATGTTCTTCCAGCCACAGGGTCTGGGAGTCAGCGCCGTGGGACCCAGCGCCTTAACTGCCACGTCATCTCCAGTCCTAGAATTGTATTGATTTTCCCAGCAAATTTACATTTTTAAAGAAGTTTACTGATTTCTTTTTTCAGAGAGACAGATAAGGAGAGAAGGAGGCACCCCCAGTAGGGGCCCAATGCTGTGCCCCACAGTCTCAGCCAGCCTGGGTCACAGACACCACCTGCCTCACGCGCTCAGGGAGGTCTACCTGAACCAGCAGACTTCCCGTGGTCCAGGCGTGTCACCACTGCGCCGTTGCCTGGCCACGTGAACTTCAATATTTAAAGCAAGAGAAGAAAACAAAATACTTCTGGGGCAGGTAGGGGCAGAGACACCAAAGAAAGAGCAAAAATACATTTACGGAAGGTTAAAAAAGAACGAAAAGAGAACAATAACGATCTGATTTTCTCTCCTAAAGTTCTTTCTGTCGACGATGCATTCCGGACCCCTTCGTTTCAAACCTGGCTGGTGGGAGGGGTGGAGAGGGGTTGAAATGAAGGATGCACTTCTTAAGAATTGCAGAAATAAAAAATGTTGACAAACAATGCCTCAGAGAACTGGAAGGGTCTCAGACTGCGTTGCTTCCCAAGTTCTGAGGTTTGCTAATGAATGCTTTTCAAAAACTTTCTATACAAAACTTTAAACACCATCAGAGAATTATACTAATCCACTCACCCCACTTTAACTCTTCACATATTCCCACTGCCTCTGGTTTTCTATTGCAGACAAAGGTAAATGGAAAATTGCTTCTGAGGTTTCTTTTGTGCTCTAATAATCTTGGGCAGTGCTCGCCTGGCTGTAGCCTCGTGTGCACCTTGTAAATTGATTCCAAACTACTCCCTTGTTCAAATACCCAATCCCCTTGGAAACCAGAAAGAAAATGAATAGTGGGTAGAAGCCTGTTTTACTAGCATTCAGTCAAAACTTCCATTATACAAATTTGTTGGTCCTTCGGCGCCTTTTAAGGTAGAAATATTCGTTAGGAATTGGTGTTAATACAACATGTATGTTTCATCTAGATGGATCTCAAAGTTGTAGTTTTCTAACCCTTAATGACCTCCCTGTCACCTGTTTCTATGGTACTTTAGTATGTAATTACCTTTGTGTGTGTGCGTGCATGTGTGCACGGTAACATGTCTTTATAGTGTTTCTGAATGTTTATTAACTTCTTACGTGGAGAAGCGTTGAGTGGAGGAGATGTCATTACCTCGTGGGTCTTTGATCAGCTCTTTTCCCTCAAAAGAATGTCTTTTGTGGGAAAATACTGAGCGAGAGAGAAGTGTAGCCTCCCACAAAGCAATTACCAAAGCATGTGTACACGGAGCCTGTCAGAAAATTCTGTGCTGCTTATTTTCTTTCTAGAGCAGACGAAGAAAAGGAGTTTTTGAAACATAATCACTACCTATTGCAATATCTGCAGCTTTTAAAGATCTCTGAAAGATAACTGTTAGTAATCTGACCCATTAGGGAAAATACTCCCTGCACTAGAATGTGAACGAGAAGGGCTGGAGTGGCTTGGGAGCGGGTCTGAATTTTTTTAAATTTAATTTTATTTTTATTAATTAATTTTTCTTTTTTTAACATTAATATGTTATACATCATTACAGTATACAAAATGAATTTTCCATCCAAAATATACTGTTGGCTCAATCAAGCACATCAACATATACGTTATCAACAAACAATATTCCATTTCTTATGTCTTGTACATTTTGCTTATTTTTTTTTTTTTGCCATCCTTGATTCCCCATCCCTAACCCTCTGCCATGTCCCACCCTCCTCCCATTGTCTCTGGTATCCATGATTGCTTTCTATGCCTTTTCCCCCATTTAATTGATTTGCTAATGAACTTAGTTTGTTTAAATATTTGCAATAGCAAGCACAGCTGATACGTACATACACAAGAACCCATGTCTGACTTGGGTCTGAATTTCTTGCAGTATCAGCCTCCTCTTCCCTGTCTTCTTATACCTGGAGTCGCCAAGGCTCTTCTCCAGCCACCTCAAGTCCTTCCTCGTTTCTGAGCTAATTCCCTGTCGGTTGCCCTGGTTTCTCCCCTGTCCTGTCTAAGGCAGTGACTGGCCATGGACTCGTGCTGTTCACAGGCCCAGTGGTTGTTGTGCTCCAGCAAGTACCCCCAGGCCTCCTTCACTGCTGTGGAGAGGGCTGGCCTGCCTCTAGTTCCCCCTCTAGCACTCCAAGTTCTCAGGAGGACTTCCACTCCTACCCACCTGATTTTCTCAATGCTCTCTCGTAAGAACAGCATCCGGAAGGACGGGTTTCCCTGTCCGCCCAGTATCTTCTCCCTCATCTCTGATGTCAGACTTCCATTTAAGTTTGGGTTGAGTAGGCATGAGGTCATCTCAGGCCCAGCTCTAGCAGGTTACACATGGCCCAAATTCAACCAATCAAAATGCAAAACTGCAAGTAAAAGGTAGAGGCATTAGAAAGAAAAGAACAGAGACGATATGATCATCTAGACAGAAAATTACAAGAACGCTACAAAGTATAATCTCCCCACCCTATTAGAATTAATAAGCAAGGTTGCAGAATAAGAACAACATACAGCTTTCAGCTTGTGGAAAATGGACTTAAAGTGGGAGTTTATTGTGGTGTGAAACTTTTTGAAATCCATGCATAGTTTTTTCTTAATACATATTTTCTGTGAACTGTTTAAAGACACTTGGATACTAGCAATTAACAACTATAATTTACTATTTAAAAAACATTGTTATTATTTTTCATTTTAGAGATTTTTTTGCTATAGGGCATGTGTACTCACTGGAAAGAGACAAAGTGAGAAATCATCCCCCCCGGGGGGGAGTGGCCATGCCACAGTCCTTTCTCTGTCGTTCTTTTCTTGAGATTTTGGGCATACACACACACGCTCCAGGCATGAGTTTCAAGCTGCCTGGTCTAGGACTTGAGTCGCGGTTGGCCATGTGAAAGTTCAGTGCCTCAACCACTACGCCATCTGGTGGCCTCCATTGTTACTATTTTTAAAAGTTTATTTCGTGAGAGGGGAAATGAGTGAGAGAGACAGAGAGAGAGACAGAGAAAGAAGAATCCCCGAAAGGGTACTAAGCCCAGCCTGCCAAGATCGAGGGCACATGTGTGTGTGCTTGACTTGAACAGAGACCTCAGGGTGCAAAAATATGAAGGCGATTCAAGGAGAAAAGATCATTTTTTCAAGAAATGGTATTAGGGCAATTGGATATCCATATGCCAAGAAAAAAAATCTTACGTATCTACTATTATAGACAAAAATTAACTCAGATCATAGACCTATATGCGAGACATAGCACTATAAAATTCTAGAAGAAAACATGCAGAAAGTTTAATAATCTTGAGTTAGGAAGAAAAAAACTTAAAAATAGGATAAAAAAGAATGAAGTATAAAAGAAAAAAATGTTAATTTGAACTTTATTAAACTGAAAGATATTTACTTTTCCAAAGACACCATTAAGAAAATGAAAAGGCAAGCTACCAGTTGGGAGAAACTACTTGTGAAAACACATCTGCCAAAGGAATTGTATCCAGAATATATAAAGAATTCTTTCCACTCAACAAACAGAAGATAAGAATGTCAAAAAAAAAATGGTGAACAATTTGAACAGACAGTTCATCAAGGAAGATACAAGATGTCAGACAAACACACGAAAAGATGTTAAATATCATTAGTTACTAGGGAAATCCAACCCAAAAGCACAATCATATACCACTATATACTCACTAGGATGACTAAAGTTAAAAGAACTGACAGGGAACCAGCAGTTAGCGTAATGGCTATGTCGCTGGACTCCCACGTAGTCGACCGCGGTTCGTGTCCCGGACCCGGTGGCTTAAAACTCATGCCGGGCGCGTGTGCGTGCGTGCCCAAGATCCCGAGAGGAGAATGGAGGAGAAGGGATTACGGCGTGACCATCCCCCCTGGGGGGGTGATTTCTCGCTTTCTGTCTCTATGTCTCTCTCTGTCTGTCTGGCGAGTGCACGTGCCCTACAGTGAAAATCTCTCCAAAAAAAAAAAAAAGAACTGATAATACCAAGTGTCGTCAAGGGTGTGGGGCAACTGTAACTCTCATACAGCATTGCTAGAAATTCAAAATAGTACAGCCAACTTGAAAAAGAGGTTGACAATGTTTTAAGAACTGAAACATACACTTTTCATGGTACCCAGCAATTTTACTCCTAGGTATCTTCCCGGGGAAAATGAAAACACATCCACACGGTCTTACACCTGAATGTACATTTTTGTTTTATTAACAGACCCCCAAACAGGAAATAACCCAAATGTCTAATAACAAATGAGTGAATTAGCAGATCGTGGTATATTCATATAAAAAAAATAGTACTCAGCAATCAAAAGGAATGAACTTATGTTTCATGATCTAGTATTGGCTTATGCTAAATTAAAGAAACCAGGAATTAAGGATTATATACTGCTTGATTTTATCCTATCGCATCTACATAATTTTATTATATTCTATATATTATTTCTATAGAATATACTATAACATTCTGGAAAAGGCGAAATCCTAGTAATATAAATATTAGTGGTTGCCAAGAGTCAGGAGTGGGGAAGGAGACTGCAAAGAACACAGGTCAACTGTTGGAGTATTGAAAATGTCCCATGTATTTTTTTTTTTTTTTGGAGAGATTTTCGCTACAGGGCACGTGGGCTCGCCAGACAGAGAGAGACATAGAGACAGAAAGCGAGAAATCACCCGCCAGGGGGGATGATCACACTGCAATCCCTTCTCCTCCATTCTCCTCTCGGGATCTTGGGCACGCACGCACACGTGCCCGGCGTGAGTTTTAAGCCACCAGGTCCGGGACGCGAACCGCGGTCAGCTACGTGGGAGTCCAGTGACATAGCCATTACGCTAACTGCTGGTTCCCCCATGCATTTTAATGGTGCTTACATGACCATCACCTTTAAACTTACTGATTTGTACATCCAAAATAGGTGGATTTCTTGCATGTAAATTCTCTTGCTATAAAGCTGCCTCTAAAAGGCAAGGATAGTAGCCATGTTCGAATATCTGCATCTATATCATAGGAAAACGAGGATGCAATGAATGAGGAATCAACAGGCAGTAAATACTTTTTAAAGTTTTGTTCATTATTTCTTCTACAAGACAGAGAGAGAGAGAGAGAGAGGAAGAGAGAGACAGGCACCCAACAGAGTCTCCATGCTGTGATCCATTCGTGCTGTGATGCACCATGTGGCCCAGATCATTGCTGTGATCCACTCATGCTTTGGTTCACCATGTGGCCCAGACCATGAGTGCAGCATGTGCCCAGGGTGCTCAGGAAGGTCTCAGGACACGACCCCAGGACCTTTGCCATGTTGGTCCAGTTGCGATACCACTACGCCACCAGATGCAGTCAATATTTTAGTTCTTGTGGACTGTACAGTCTTTGTCCCAACTACTCAGCTCTGTCTCTCTCATGCAAAAGCTACTCTAGCCCACACTAAATGCATGGGACTGGCTATGTTCCAATAAAACTCGAAGAACACCGGAATTTGAATTTCATATAATTTCCACATACAATAGTCTTCTACTTTCTCCCCAACTATTTAAAAATGTAAAACCATTCTTAGCCAATGAACCAGACAAAAACAGATGGCAGACCAGATTTGGCCCACAGGCTGTAGTTTGCCAACCCCTGCTATAAACATATGTTCATAAAAATACAACAATTATCATGACTACGTCAGAGAGGTGATGATGCAGATGAAATTTCTAATATGGCCTTCACACGCACATGGTGGAGATCTGTGTACGCTATACGTAACCCGTAAACCATGCCTTATTTTTACGTAGTCTTCCATACTTCATGTTTGTTTGCCATGATATTATTTTGGGAGTATAATATTTTAAAATCAAGACTTATTTTATTAATGAAGTTCAACTTTTAAACTAAAGACAACCTTAGAAATTTACTTTTTCTGGGAACCAGCAGTTAGCGTAATGGCTATGTCGCTGGACTCCCACGTAGTCGACCGCGGTTTGCGTCCCAGACCCGGTGGCTTAAAACTCACGCCAGGCGTGTGTGCATGTGTGCCCATGATCCCCAGAGGAGAATGGAGGAGAAGGGATTGCGGTGTGACCATCCCCCCTGGGGGGTGATTTATCGCTTTCTGTCTCTATGTCCCTCTCTGTCTGGCGAGCGCACACGCCCTATAGCGAAAACCTCTCCAAAAAAAAAAAAGAAATTTACTTTTTCTTATAAAAAGACATTTTAAATAACTTTAAAGGACTTTCAGAAGGTTTAATATATTGGGACCAGTAGAAGGTATAGTGATTACATTGCTGGACTCCTACATGGCTGAGCATGGTTTGAGTCCTAGACCTGGTGGCTTGAAACTCACGCTGGGTGTGTGTGCATGTGTGCCCAAGATCCCAAGAGGAGAATGGAGGAGAAGGGATTGCGGCATGACCATCCCCCCTGGGGGGTGATTTCTCGCTTTCTGTCTCTATGTCTCTCTCTGTCTGTCTGGCGAGCGCACGCGCCCTATAGCTGGGTGTGTGTGCATGCGTGCCCAAGATCCCAAGAGGAGAATGGAGGAGAAAGGATTGCGACATGGCCATCATCCTTGTGGGGGGGAGAATGATTTCTCACTTTCCTTCTCACTTTGCCTCTCTCTCTCTTCTCTCTTTCTCTCCCCCTCTTTCTCTTTCTCTCTCTCTCCAGTGAGCACACATAGCTTAAGACAAAAGAAAAAGTCTCTAAAAAATAAAAGTACAATATATTATATACAAACTCACTCTCTCCTGAATTATTTTTCATTTTTTTATAAGTTTATTTTCTTTCTTTTCATGAGTGAAACTCAGAGGCTGAGAGACAACATTCCCAGTAGGGTTTTGGTGCTGTGATCCATTTCCTCCTCAGCTGGCCCTGGACCGTGGGCAAGTGCGTGCCCAATATGTTCAGAGAGGGACCTTGACTTAGAAACCTTCTCATGTCGGGTTGCCCCACAGAGCGCATTTCATCACCATCTGGCCTCATAGTTTTTCCTTTATCTTCTGTCTAATATATCTGTTACATGAGAGGCTTTGCCATTGCTGAATCCTCTGGAATGTTCTTCTCCTCTATATCATCGTTTCCCTCACATCTCTGCTCAAAAACTCTCATTCGTGAAGTCTTCTCTGACACACTCCCTACATGTCCCCTACCCCATAAGATGGTAAGCCACTTCCTTAGACCTCTTACTCTGCTGTTTTTCTCCATAGCACTTGGCACTACCCGTTATGTCGCATGCTGTGCATACGCTTATTTTCTGCCCCTTAACACTAGAATAAGCCTCACCGGGACAGAGACTTTGCATTGTTTAATGCTGCCCAATCCCAGTGCCCTGAAGGGTGATTGGCAATAGGAGATGCTCAACACATGACTTGCTAAGTGAATATTCTGGGAATGCACAAGGAGTGTCTTTCATGGGCACACCATTCAGTGACTGCCATGTATGAGCTGAGGCTCACTGGCTCGGATACCCAGGGATGGGAGGAGAAAGCATCAATCACACCAGACAGTTGGGAAAGTGAGCAGATCCCACTGAGGGTGTGTGATGCTGCAGACCCCTGGGATCCCTCACGGAAAGAGCTTTCCTTGGGGAATTCGGTCTTACCAGGTTTTGAGTAACTGCTGCATTGGAGAATTCTCAGTAACCATGTCTTCTGCTAAAAAGGAACAGCCATTTCCTTTTCCTTCCTTTAGATGCACTTATGTCTAATATTTTCTTGTTAGAATGCTTGTGAAAGGACCAGCAGATGGCACCATGGTTTTTGTTGCTGGGCTCCTACATAGTCCAGCAACTGGTTCGAGTCCTGTACCGGGCAGCTTAAAACATGCTGGGTGTGTGTGTGTGTGTGCCCAAAATCCCAAGAGGAGAATGGAGGAGAAGGGATTGCAGCGTGGCCATCTCCCCTCTCCCCAGGGGGAATGATTTCCTGTTTTCTGTCTCTCTGATGAGTGCACACGCCTTATAGCAAAAAATCTTTCTCAAAAAAAAAAAAAAAAAAAAAAAAAGAATGCCCGTGAATAAGAAGGGCAGATTATTTACTAGGAGGTGTCTCTCAGGCTTCAGAGAGGGACCTTAAGGAAAGAACTGTGTTAGATCTCCAGAAGGCAATTCAAGCCTTCTGGGCTATAGATGCTCATACACAAGGGTTGTAATGTAGATATTTCTTTATAAAGCACTTCCCACTGTCTCTGAACTGCAGTGTCAAATTGTAGAAAGCCTTGGAAGTTCCTGACATATAATGTTGACATTTCAGACTCTCGGTTATATGAAGAAAGAGATTAGAATGATGGTGAGGAACAGGAATGACCTATGGAAAGACATTTTCTGAAGTGGTAAGACTTTTTTTTTTTTTTAAGAATGGAGAATTTTTTCTTTTTTAACTACGTGTTGACCCTGTGAACAAATAATAGAGAAAGAGAAAGAAAAAACAGACCTAACTGTAGTGGTGTAGATGGTAGGCCTTTGCCAAGGGATACTGAAGCCATGTGGGAGGCTCTGGGTTCAGATCCCAGGTGCGCCATTGAGTGCATGGTCCTGATTGGTTGGAAGGTGAGTGGAGGCTGGGGGAATCACAGTGTAGCAAGACCCTGTGAAGGATACCTGCACTCTCTCTTTCAAGAAATAAGCTTTTTTAAAAAGAGAGAGAATGAGGGCCAGACAGTGCTGTGGAGGTTAAGGCAGCTGGGTCCCACATGGCCAACTGCATGGTTCAAGTCCCCAAACGAGTAACTTGAAAATCATGCTGGATGCTTGTGCGTGCATGACCAAAATCCTAAGAGGAGACTGTGGTGTGGCCATCCCCCCGGGGAATGATTTCTCATCACTCCCCCATCTCTTTCTTGCTAGCATACATACCCTACATAAACCAAAATTAAAGGGGGGGGAACAACAGATAAAAGAAATATACAAATTTATTTTAATTGTCTTTACAAAATCTTATAGGAGCTAACAAATACAAACTGAGAACAGATTTGTGTTGAAAACATCTTCCTTTTTTGTGACACATTTGAAGACACAGTTGACAATATTTTCGTGGGACGATGTGGTCTATATTTTCCTAACACTTAAGAATTGTGTCAAAATGAATCTGCTGTTTATATATAAAAGTTAGAGCTTGACTAAGTGTGAAAGCAGAGGCTACTGTCTAAATACCTGTTCTGGCTCTTGGCTTTTCAGAGAATGTAGAGTGGCTTTTCACTGTCTAAGCTATGCATAGTATTTACCTGATTTTAAGACACTTTTTTCTCTCTCTTTCTTTATTTTTTAAAGAGAATTTTTATTTATTTATTTATTTTTAATTTTAAATTTTTTGGAGAGGTTTTTGCTCTAGGGCGTGTGCGCTTGCCAGAAAGTCAGAGAAAGACAGAGAGACAGAAAGTGAGAAATCACCCTCCCAGGGGGAATGGCCACACTGCAATCCCTTCTCCTCCATTCTCCTCTTGGGATCTTGGGCACGCATGCACACACTCCCAGCATGAGTTTAAGTCACCAGGTCCGGGACTCGAACCGTGGTCAACTACATGGGAGTCCAGCAACATAGCCATTTCATCAATAAAGTCAATAAAATATACAGGAAGCATTTTATTATTTTTATTTTTATTATTTTATCTCTTCCCTGTAAAGCACATTCCCTGCCCCTCCCTGTTCCTTATGAAGCTTACAGCAAGGCCCACCGCAAAAGAAAGCCTTCATCCTATTGACTCACTGGCTCCATACTAAAGTTCAATACTTCAAGTAGAGGTTTGTCTTATATTTTCAGAGTCTATACTTTTTTTTTTTAGAGAGAGAGAGAGATTTTTGATATAGGGTGTGCATGTTTGCCAGAGAGACAGAAAGCAAGAAATCACCCCCTGGGGGATGGCCACACTGCAATGCCTTCTTCTTCATTCTCTTCAAGGGATTTTGGACATGCACACACACATGCCCAGTGTGACTTTCAGGCCTCTGGGTCTGGGGCACGAACCATGGTCAGCTATGTGGGAGTCCAGTGACATAACCATTACACCATCTGTGGGTCTCAGAGTCTCCACTCTTACAGCTCACGAGAACAGTCATCATTAGAAAGCACTGACTTAGCACAAGTAACTGGAACATCTCCATCTTGGCAGAAGTTCTTTCTTTTCTTGGTTTTCTTTTCTTTCTGTAGACTGATTCCTCACCTATCTATTGTTCTTATCATAAATTTCAGTGTAATCCAAGATTGGGCTTAGAAAATCAGGTATATTTTTGTTCCATTCTATGCATGTCTGGCAACTGATTATCCTAGCAAAGTACTGGGTTGTCAGAAAAGTCAAGACTTATTTTTCTAAGTTTCCTATGCAAAAATGCGCCATGACTTTTTAACAGCTCAATATATCAGGACCAGTGAGATAGGAAGAGGGGTGGCCAGTGTTTAGAGACCTTGCTTCAGAAACAGACCCAAAAGCGCAGGTCAGACTTCACGGAAGGGGTGTGGGCTATGGAACCCGAGAGACCTGGGTCTCTGTCTCAGACTCTGCTGTGTGACTGCACGTGCAAGGTTGGAACAATACTGCTAGCCTTGCGAGGTGATGACAAAAGTCACAAGTGTGTAGTGTTTGCCCACAGGAGAGGCTTAAGAAAGGAGGGTTAATGCAGGTTCAAGACTGCGTAGAGGAGAGGGCAGGCCCAGGAGGAACTGGGGAAGTTGTTGCAGCCTGCAGTTTTCACCCATGTCCTTGTTTGTCCCTGCTGGAGTCCCTTTACGATCAAGACTTACACCAGTTTGGAACTGCTCTCAAGTGGATGTCTGTGATCACTCATTTACATTTCAGCATGAATTTAAAGTGAGTCAGACAGGCCTGCTTTGAAATTCTGGTTTTGCTGTTCATCGGTGGTGCCATGGGGTGTGTGCTCAGCCTGGGTCCTAGTCAGGGTCTCCAGGGACATGGATCTAGTAGGAAGTGTGGAGCTAAAGACACATACAGGTACAAACATACAGAATCAGATATAGACATGCTAGAGAACTTTGAAATGTTCATTAAAAAGTAGAACTAAGTCCAACTTTATATTAGTGCAAAAAAAAGGGAAATCTATGCATAGATTTTTTCATACTATGCATTTTTCATGAACTTTTTGAAGACCCCTTGTAGCTCCAGATAGAGAAAAGGAATTAGCTCAAGCTTTTATGGAGGCCGACAAGGCCCATAATCTGCAGGGTGAGTGGGAAGCTGGAGAGCCAAGGATTTAGTTTCAGTCCAAGTCCAAAGGCCTAGAACTGGAAAACCCAAACGCTACCAGGTTCAGGACACAGGAAGAACCTGTGCTTCAGTTCAAGGTCAAAGACTTCCAAAAGCTGATTTGTTTTTTGTTTTTTTTTGGAGAGGGTTTTCGCTATAGGGCGCGTGCGCTCGTCAGACAGAGAGAGACATAGAGACAGAAAGCGAGAAATTACCCCCCAGGGGGGATGGTCACGCCGCAATCCCTTCTCCTCCATTCTCCTCTTGGGATCTTGGGCACGCACTCATACGCGCCCGGCGTGAGTTTTAAGCCAGCGGGTCCGGGACGCGAACCACGGTCGACTACATGGGAGTCCAGCGACATAGCCATTACACTAACTGCTGGTTCCCCCAAAAGCTGGTTTTCAAAGATGGTCAGGCAGGAAGAATTTTCTCTCAGTCTAGGTATGGTTGGCCTTTTGGTTGCATTCAGATCTTCCACAAATTGGATGAGATCCAGTCCTATGGGGGAGAGCAATCTGCTCTGCTTGGTCTGCCTGCATCAATGGAATATCACCCAGAAGCACCTTCACAGATGGACCCGAACAAAGTCTGACAGAATCTCTGGATACCATGTGGCCCCGTCAAGGGGACACGTAAAATTAATCTCATAATTTTTCTGACTCTTACTATATTTTTTGTAAAAAAGAGATAGTAATATTTTACCATGGAAGTGCTGTCAGCAGTAAAGGAGAACATACAGTCAAGGTTCCTAGGATTCAATAAATCATCACTTTCCCTCTATTTTTCCTTCGATTGTCAACATTTTAAGCACCTGTGAACAGGGCAAGGAGCTATCTTGGCTTTGTGTTCTTCCCTTCTCTTTCTTTGCCCCTGAAATCCCTTCATACTCATGATCCAGCCTAGCCTATCTCTGCCTGCGAGACAGAAAAGCCACTAAGTCATCCCCACAATTAAAGCACCCCTTCTCTTATAAATTTTCTTGTGGTATTCAAACATCACCTGGCAAAAAGAGCAGAGCCAATTTGCCAGTTGGGAAGAGCCTTGTCTTCTAAACTGATCTCTCCATACTCATCACAGACCACCTCTTTCCTGGTCGTGGTGTTCCTTGCAAGGCAAGATGACCAAGATGGCCAAAGCAGTTGAAGTTTCACCGTGCTTTGTGAGCGGCCCAGCTGCTTCTCCGTGCAGTGGCAAAGCAGATTGCTCGGGTAAGCAAGATGAGCGGGGCAGGTCCTCTGATCAGTGCTGGTGGGGGGAGGGAAGAGTGGGGGTATGGGGGTGGGGGTTTTGGAGAGGTGAGGCCATTCATCACTTCAGAATGACCCTGCGTGTTCTCCCTCAATATTCTACTCTGCTCCTCTGTTGATGTGATGACCACATTTTCCCTCCAAATTGCACCCTAACTCCCATCCGGTGTTTCTTTCCACTCTTCCCATTTCCAGATGATAGTAATTTCATTCCGGAGTGTTTAATCCTGAGTAAATCAATACAGCTCTCTTATTTTCCATCAGTTTAATCTTAAGCGAATTGAATTTCGTTCTCACTTAAGATGGGAAAGGGGCTGGGGAAGCCGCCCGGAGAACCACGATGACTATATTGTGCTGGTCTGTGTTTCCGTCAGCCCCAAATACGCTTTCGGTTTGACCGTGGCTGTCATGGTAGGCCCAATTCTTGACAATCTCGCTTTGAGGCCTATAGGCTTAGCTATTTTGCCAAAATCAGAAGGAAAGAAGCAAAATATTGACTTTTCCTAATAGTATTACCAAAAAAAAAAAAAAAAAGGTCTGCGGCGTCTTGTTCTCGTTTCACTGAGTAGTAATTACAGATCTTGAATTTAACTCAGTCATCCTGTAACACTATAATCGGTGTATACACGTTCCTCTGGGTTCTCTGAGGGAAATGGGACATATCTACCCAGGGTTAACTGCTGTCAGAAAAATTCCTAATGAGAAAGGTGGGACTTTCAGACGATTTCTGGCAGGCCACTTCCTGCCCTTCTTTTTTCTTTTTTTAACAAACACGTGCACTTTATTGAATCCCATCGTAGTCAGACATGTGAGTAGAAGTGGCTGTATAAAGCAAGGGGCAGGCCCGAAGGCCCCGGGGACTGGTCAGCAGTGGTGGTGGACATGGTTGCAGGCCATGGTCATTGACTATGAGCATTGGAAAGACTCTTTCATCCAGTGAATCCTATCTGCAATTATTACTGGAGCCGCGGTGAAAGGATGATGAACATGACGGTCAGAATGATGCCGAGGACCAGGGCGAAGATGTTCAGGCACTTGGCGGTCAAGGCGTAGGTCTGGGCCCCGATCACGTCGCCCACCATCTTCCTGTCCCTAGACTTCACGGAGTAGGCAAACGCGATGGAGCCCAGGCAGCAGTAGTTCATGAAGACCGTGTTGAACAGGGACCAGACCACATGATCGGGCACCGAGGTCTCGCTGCGGATGTTGATCACGGTGGGCGCCACAGGAGACGCGGGCGGGGGTATGGTGAGCACTACAGGAGACGCGGGTGGGGGTGCCCCCAGCACAGATGCCTCGTGCTCTTCCTTGATCATCTCATAGTTTGGGGGAGAGCCGGTGCTGGCGCGAGTGAGGAAGGTTTGGGAACCATGGTTCACGGCGCACAGGCTCTGATGACCAGGCGGGCTGCTGTTCTAAAAGTTGTTTCAATTTCTCCCCTGCCCTTCTGATATTTAAAAAATACATCGAAACGCTGAAAATCATTTTGATCACTAATCAAAATAAAAATAGTCTCTTGGAAATGATTACCCTCTGGCTGAATGAAAGGGCCCTGCTTGTGCAGCCAGGTTCTCTGCCTCTATGGAACCCCAGGCACGTGGTCGGGTACTCTGTACCCGGTTCCTGGCTTTGAGGCTAGGACTCAGTAGTGGCAGTCATGCAGCCTGGGAGTCTGGGGCAGTTGGCCATTCCCCATCTTTCTCATCCTGCCACTCTGAATAGGTGGCTCTGACTGTCCTGAGCTCCACAGCTGGCTTTCCTGCTGTCTTCTGAAGCCACGCATTGCCGAGTGCTGTATTGCCTACATCTGAAAAGCACATCTAACACCTTTCCCTCGCAGTTCATGCTCCTGCCTACAGCACGCATTGAAGTCAGACTGCTCAGACCCATCTGTATCCAGCACACCACCCTGCAGCCTCCAGGGGAAGGCTGGTCATTGTCCTTTGCTGAGTGCTGACTTAGACCAGGAGCATTCTTTTTGAAAGATTTTTAATATAGGGTGCATGCGCTCGCCAGAGAGACAAACACAAAGCGAGAAATAATCCCCCAGGGGTGATGGCCAGGTTGAAATTCTTTCTCCTCCATTCTCTTCTTGGGATCCTGCGCACACACGCACATGTGCTTGGCGTTGAGTTTTAAGCCGCCGGGTCTGGGACTCAAACCACAGGTGACTACGTGGGAGTCTAGCGATGCCATCTGCTGGTCCCAAGGCCAACAACATTTAAGCAATGTTCACAGCAGCTCATTGGAACCTCACTTACCCTGTGAAGTAGATACTCTTATTAATCCCTTCCTTGCTGGGTGGGGAAAAGAATGCTCATATGTTAAGGAAATTGCTCAAGAGCACACGACTAGACGATCCAGAGGTGGCATTTGACTCAGGGATTGAGACCGCAAAAGCCATGCTCCAGCCACTGGGTGATTTCATCCAAGTCCCCTCAGAAAAATGGAGGCGCGCTTTGTTGTATTCTTGTATTTCTGCATGGCAGTATTTCATCAGTCCACGCCAGGTTTCCTTTTATCCACGCCAAGTTTCCTTTTATTACTTTTGCTTGTATTCTCTTTCCCAAATTGCTTTAATCTCTAAATCCCTGCTCATACATTTCTTCCTCTTACAATTCTGGTTTTTCTAAATATGTCTAATATCACGTTGTGATTAAGGTCCTAACCCTTGATCACGCGTCCAACTTCTGAAAGCTTCAAAGCAAAGTTGCCTGAGGCAGAGAGACCAAAAAAAAATGGAAATGCAAAATTTACACTTCAGCAATATGTTTGGAGTCCCCTCAAGGAGCCAAGGGCTGTCTGGCGCATATACAGACATCACCCTGTTCTCGGGATGGTGCCTGCCAGTGACCCTCCTTTTAAACAGGGATGTTGTGCTCTTGTTGTACGTGTACCCAGAGATCGCCGTGTTAAATTACTGTTGTTGTGGATGGCTCCTTCCTGGTAGCATTCTGTGTTGGGATGTCAGGGGGCATTTTTTAGCTCAGAGGGGAAGTAGAGTTTTCTCTATAATACTGTAGGCCTTGTCCCAGTGACAGCTTTAAGAGTGTCCTTAGGAAAAGGTCACTGAGTATCAGCCCTTCCGCCAGCAACTCGGCAGGAAGGGATAAGCCTTGAAGTTCTTCCCAAAGGTCATCCAACCCTGAACCTGGCTAATAATGTACCCATAGCTGGAGGCTTTGGGCCAAGGACTTCCAGAGGGCCAGGGACCATCTGCAATGCCCTTGGTAAAGGAATGGGTCCCAGCTGTTGCAGGGGAGGGAGATTGAAGAAGAGCCAGTCCCATGGGCAAGATGACCTGTGTTCCCTCGGCATGGAATACCAAGGATATTTATTAATCACCTTGAACTTGACCAACCTTCTCTGTGCTGCAGAAGCATGATTGTATTGGGGTATTTATGGGACTCCGACCACCATACTGATTCATTCTTCCTTCCTGACTGCCAGCAATTAATTCTGCTTAACAAGTATGTATTGACCACCTGCTCTATAGATAGCACTGTACTAAGAAGATGGGATTCACATGACGAATAAGGTAGAGTGGTTTCAGTCCTTGCTGTGGGAGACAATAAACAAGTAAACACCTAAGTAGTTCGTCATTATAATTACAAGTGCAATTACTATGAAGTTAATGAGATAAAAGCTTCAAGGGTCTCTCAATTGCATCACCCCCTTCCGAGGCCCCAAAGGCTGTGCTCACGGGATTGAAGTTGGAGGGAGCAGGTCACCAGTTTATGCACAGGCTTGAATGTTTTTGTAAAGTTTGCTAAAAAAGCAATATATTTTTGAATTCTTTTTCATAAGGAAGGCTCACCAAATGTATACCCTTCAGCCCGATTACAATGCAAGAAATCATGCATAGATTACCACCTACAAAGAGGAGCAAAAACTTCATCCTGGCCTTTTGTGGAAAAGTAAATGTGAGACGCATCTGCAGTTGTTGTAAACAAACCTGTTCTCATTTGCCTATTTTCTCTCACAATTGCTCCCGGTTTTCTTATATGCAAATCAAAGTTGATAACACTCAGCCTAGGGTGGCAGAAGAACTTCTCCATCGTGCAAAAGTAGAATTTAAAAGCAACTACGAGCAACACATTGTTCACTGAAAATCTGCCTCATGAGCCTCTCTTGCCATTCTTGCCACAGAGGAAAAAGAAGGAAGGGGATAAAATACAAATGGCAGAGCAGCATTAAATTATTCCAAGGCCAGGCGAACTAGGACCTGAGTGAGACCTTAAGACGGAAGTGCACCAGCAAGGAAAGGAATAGGAAGCCGCATTGTCAGGACCTACGGGATAGGTTGGACTGGCTGTGGGGAATGCCAGGGACAAATCCTGGGCGATCACAGTGGACTCGCCAGGCTGGCCAACAGTGAGTCCCACGGCAAAGATGGGGACATCATCATTCTCGGTACCATGTGGAAATTTGGGGCTGGAGGTTCTTGACTCTGTTTTAGTTCAAGATTTCTTAAGGGAGCTTGGGCGCCTGAGCAGAGTTGCTTCAAGAGTAAAGAACTGCTTTCTACCCCAGAACCATTATCTCCATGAGGGGAAAAAAAAATGAGACCACAATTCCCAGTGAGCAGCATTACAGGCTGAATCGTTGTTCCCCAGTGCCCCAACTCTTTTTTTTTTCTTTTTTGGAGAGGTTTTCACTATAGGGCGTGTGCGCTTGCCAGAAAGACAGAGAGACAGAGAGACAGAAAGTGAGAAATCATCCACCAGGAGAGAGAGACACACCACAATCCCTTCTCCTCCATTCTCCTCTCAGGATCTTGGGCACGCATGCACATGCGCCCGGCATGAGTTTAAGCCGCCAGGCCTGGGACTCAAACCATGGTCGACTATGTGGGAGTCCAGCGACATAGCCATTATGCTAACTGCTGGTCCCTCCACTGCCACAACTCTTATGTTGGAGACTCAACTTCCATAACCTCAGGAAGTGACTATGTTTAGACACAGGGTCGTTTTAGAAGTCATTAAATTAAAATGAGGTCATGATGTCTGGCCTTAATCTAATACTGCTGGTGTCCTTATGAGAAGGAGAGATTAGGACACCCCCACAAATGGAAGCCCATGTGAAGACAGAAGAAGATGATCATCTACAAACCAAGGAAAGAGATCTCAGGAGAAAACAACCCTGCGGACACCCTGACCTCATATTTCCAGCTTTCAGAACTGTGAGGAAATAAATTTCTGTTGTTTAAGCCACCCAGTCTGTAGTATTTGTTATAACGGCCCTAGTCAACTAATGCAAGCAGTTATTGACTTCAGTAGCTACTCTGTCCATCTCATAATGCTACAGCTCCAAGTTGGAAATATCCCAAAGAAAAAGGATTCTTGGTGAGCTCAGATAAGACATCTTTTCTGGTACCTCTTCTCTGTGTACCCACCAGACATTACAATTTTGCACTATTATAAATATGGCACAATTTACCAATATGAATTTTGTGAGAGTAATCCTCACAAGAAGTAATACTTCTCGGGAACCAGCAGTTAGCATAATGGCTATGTCGCTGGACTCCCACGTAGTCGACCACGGTTTGTGTCCCGGACCCAGTGGCTTAAAACTCATGCCGGGCACGTGTGCGTGCGTGCCCAAGATCCCGAGAGGAGAATGGAGGAGAAGGGATTGCGGCGTGACCATCCCCCCGGGGGGTGATTTCTCGCTTTCTGTCTCTATGTCTCTCTCTGTCTGTCTGGCGAGCGCACGCGCCCTACAGTGAAAATCTCTCCAAAAAAAAAAAAAAAAGAAGTAATACTTCTTTTCAAAAAGATAGATTTCCTGGGGTCAGCAGGTGGTATGGTGGTTAAGGGGCTGGATTCCCACATGGTCGACTGTTGAGTTAGAGTCCTGGACCTGGTGGCTTGAAAATCACACTGGGTGTGCATATGTGCATGACCGAAATCCCAGGAGGGGAATGGAGCAGAAGGGATTGCGGCATGGCCATCTCCTCTGGGGAGTGATTTCTCACTTTCCCTCTCTCTTTTGCTGCAGGAGCATAATTGTATTCAGGTATTTATAAGATTCCAACCACCACACTGATTCATTCTCTGCTCTGTCTCTCTCTAGGGAGTGTGTATACCTAATGGCAAAAACCTTAAAAAAAAAAAAAAAGTATAGATTTAATTACTGGCTAGACAGAGTTTGATGTGTACCATATAGTCATGTGCCACGTAACAATGTTTTGGCCAAAAAACAAGCCACATACATGACTTTGGTCCCATAAGATTATAATGGAGCTTTAAAAAATCCCATTATAATCTTATGGGACCAGTGTTATATATGTTGCTCATTTTTTAGCCAAAACATTGTTATGTGGCACATGAGTACAGCCACTGTGGAGAACAGTAGGAGATTCCTCAAAGATGTACAAATAGGGGACCAGCAGTTAGCGTAATGGCTATGTCGCTGGACTCCGACGTAGTCGACCGTGGTTTGCGTCCCGGACCCAGTGGCTTAAAACTCATGCCGGGCACGTGTGCATGCGTGCCCAAGATCCCGAGAGGAGAATGGAGGAGAAGGGATTGCAGCGTGGCCATCCCCCCTGGCGGGGGGGGCGGGGGTTTCTCGCTTTCTGTCTCTCTGTTTCTCTCTGTCTGGCGAGCGCACGAGCCCTATAGCAAAAACCTCTCAAAAGAAAAAAAGATGTACAAATAGAACTACCATATGATCCAGCATTTCCACTCCTGGATATCTACAAAGGACAGGAATTCACTCAGTTGGGAAAACACACATCCATATTTATTGCAGCATTATTCACAATTGCTAAGACATGGAACCAACGCAAATGTCCATGAACAGATGAATGGATTGGGAAAATGTGGCACATAAACTCTATAGAGAACTACTCAGCCATTACAATAATGAGACCCTAACATATGATAGAAAGTGGATGAATATGGAAGATTTACTGCAGTGAAACAAGGCTGACTATGAAAGAGAGGCATTGTATATCTCCACTCAATATTTACAGAATGTCTGCACTCTATGGCAAAAATGGAAAGATTGGAAGGTATAAAGGCATAGAGAGCAACTGTGACTACTAAGACAGTGTAGAAGGAAGGTAGAAAATAGGGAAGAGTAAGGGGGGAATCAAGGGGAAAAAGAAAAAGCAAAACATTTAAGGAACAAAAAAATAGAATTATTTGGTGATGATCTGCAGTTGTTGTAAACAAATCTTTTCTCGTACCTGTATGTATGGAAATATTTTAGACTGAAACAATATACAGTGTATTCATGATGGGAAAATTTATTTGGTATGCTGTAATGAACACAGTGATTGAATGTAACAAATAAGGAAAAAGAAAAAGTATTCTAAAAAGTTCTTATCATCTAGTGATGTTGTAGTGTGATGTGAGACTCGCATGTTTGTGGTGACGCTGGTATGAACAAACCTACTGCACTACCGTTCACATAAAGTATAGCACATCCAGTTTTGCATAGAACAGGATCCAGTCATATCTTGTTCAACAATGTGGGTATGTTCTGCAAAATGCGTCGCTAGGCAATTCTGTCACCGTGTCAACATCACAGAGTGCATTTACACAAAACTAAGTGGTACAGCTCACTAGGTCATCAGGAAAATCATGACGTGTTTTCCTGTTTTTCTATGCAAAAATGCATCATGACTTTCCCCACAACCCAGTATACGGTGTAGCCTGTTGTCCCTAGGCCACAAGCCTACGTAGCATGTTACTGTACTGGCTA
>NW_006159566.1:962115-991821 GCF_000334495.1 Tupaia belangeri chinensis
ATGGAAGGTATAAAGTTAATATTCTGAAAATTGACGAAGGGCAATAACCAATGGAGCTTGCAGGACTAGAAGTTGCTCTGGGCGAGTCAGTGAGTGAGTGTGAGTGAGTGTGAGGGCCTGGGACACCACTGTACACCACTGTAGACATTGTAAACACTGCACACACAAGCTATGCTAAGTTCGTAAAAAGTATTTTTCTTTCTTCAGTCGTAAATTCACATCAACGTACTGTAATATTTTTACTTTAAAACTTTAAGTTTTTAAAAGTTTTTTACTTGTATGTAATAACAATTAAAATACAAATACATAGTATAGCTCCCTTTTGCCTGTTCTAAGAGTATGGCCATAGAAAAATATACTAATCAGAAAACAGAAGGGGCTGGCAGATGGTGTGGTGGTTAAAGTTCTGGATTCCCACATGGCTAACCATGGCTCGAGTCTTAGACCTGGTGGCTTGAAAATCATGCTAGGCCTGTGTGCATAAGTACCCAGGACCCTGAGAAGAGAATGAAGACGGGATGATGAGGTGGCTGTCCCCCCTTTCCCTCTCTTTCTCTGTTTCTCTCCAGCAAGCACATGCTACCTATGGCAAAAACCCTTAAAAAGAAGAAGAAGAAAAAGAAAGAAAGAAAGAAAGAAAGAAAGAAAGAAAGAAAGAAAGAAAGAAAGAAAGAAAGAAAGAAAGAAAAGAAAAGAAAGAAAGAAAAAGAAAGAGAAAGAAAAAGATGGAAAGAAAGAAATAAAGAAGAGTTAACATTCTGAAAATTGACGAAGGGCAATAACCAAGAATTTGTCATCTTTCCTCTATAAACGATATCCTATATAAACAAATAGCTGCTGAGAGAAAGTAGTTAATAAAAGTGTCCCTAGACAGCTGTGGTGCCATGGTGCTAACACAACGCTCTGCGATGCTGAGACCACGTGTGAAGGTCCCAGGTTCATATCCCGAGACATTCCTGTCCATGGTGGATGTGTGAGAATAATCCTGATTGGCTGAGGGTGGGGGTGGCTCATGGCATGAAAACTCTGGGGAACCAGCAGTTAGCGTAATGGCTATGTCGTTGGACTCCCACATACTGCGAACGAGTACGGGGCAATGATGGAATTTGAGAATTAACATCACCTGAGGTTAGGCAACAATTTCTTACATAGAAGACAAAAAGTATAAAATCTAAAACCAAAATTGTTCAATTAAGACATTTGCTTTTTGGAGCCAACAGGTGGCATGGAGATTAAGGCAGCTGGATCCCACGTGAGCAACTGCACAGTTCACCAGACCCTGAGGTTTGAAAACACTCTGGGAAAAGAATGAACATGCCCAGAATCTCAAGAAGAGAGTGGAGGAGAAGGAACTCTGGTGTGGCCCTTCTCCCAGGAAGGTGACTGCTCTCTCTCTCTTTCTCCCCATCTGTCTCTAGCAAGCACATCTCCCCTATGACAAACTAAAAAACAAACAACAACAAAAAAATGCTCTCTGAAAGATACTTTAGGAAAGTGGAAATGTGAGCCATAAACTGAAAAACATTATTATTTTTTTTTATCCTGGACAGGACAAAAGACAACCTTTTATTTAAAACAAAATAAAGCAGGGAAATGGCTTCAGTTCCATTCTGTGGGAGAATGCAGACTGGTGGGAAGCTGAGGCTGTACCTGGAAGACACTGAGATCTGTACGGCCCAGGTCAGGGGCCAGCCCGGAACTGCTGGCTTCTTTGCTAACACAATTGTCTTAGGATCCTAGTTATAAAAGTTCAAATGAAATTCCAAAGCCCTCAGATCTTCTTGGAGGTGGTAATATACTACTGGTTTGCAGCACATGCCAGCCTGAAAGTGGAAATCACTCTCCTGCAGCCTTTTCAGTATTGGAAGCACTTTTCCAAAACTTTCCTTTTCCATTCTTCGTAATCCCATGTCAGATCTTCATCTTGCTGTGATTTACTTGGGGTCTCTACTATGTTCTCTATTTCCTTTGCTGGGAGTTCAACCATTGTCTTCCTCTTCTTCCGTAGCAGAACAGGTCAGCCTCCAGGTTCTGGCTGACTGTGGTTCAAATTCCAGATCCGGTGGCTTAAAAATCATGTCGAGCACATGTGCTTGCATACCCAAAATCCCAGGAAAAGAATGGAGAAGGGATTGCTATGTGGCTATCTCCTCTTGGAGGTGAGTTCTCACTTTGTTTCTCACTGTTTCTCTCTGGCGAGCACATGAGCCCTACGGCAAAAACTCTGTCCAAAGGGCACTCCATACAGGAAGCTGCCAGGTCCAGGCACATGACTTCGGTGCTGGTTTCTGTGGTATGTGCCGACAGGCCAACACACTTCACCTGGGCGAAGTACTCCTCTGTTTCTGTCAGCACCTCCGGCTTAGCGAGGCCTAGGTGTGGGGCCAGTCACCCAATCAGTCCCGACTCCATGGCTCAGACACGAACTGCAAAATGTCATTCTTAGATATGTGTGTGTAAAACATGAAAGGACTCCAAAAAGTGTGGAAAAATTAAGTTAAAGTACAAATTTGTTTTGGTGCAACCAATGTAGAAATCTATGCACAGTCTTTTCATAATATGCATTTTTCCTGAACTTTTTGAAGACCCCTGGTAAATCTGATAAAGGACTGGTATCAAAATCATACAAAGAACACTCACAGTTCAATAGGAAAAACAATTAAGAATGGACAAAAAATTGGCGAAGATGAAAAGGAACAACCATTCTGAATGTGTGCAGGGACGGGGAGAATGGGAACTCCCATACATCATTGCTCAGAAGGCAAAAAGTACAGCCGCTTTATGAAGCAAATTGTCATTTTCTTATAAAGGAAAACATATGCTTACCCAGTGACACTGCGGTTCCTCTTGTAGGTATTTACCCAAGAGAAATTAAAACACATGTCACAGAGAGATTTGTCTGCACACGATAATAGCAGCTTTATTCCTAATAGTTCAAACTGAAAATAACCTAACTGTCGATCACTGAATGAAAAGAAAATAAACTGCTATATTCATATAAGAAAATACTACTCAGCCATAAAACAAACTACCGATACACACACTAGGAATGATAATCAAAAGCATCATGCTCAATGAAAAAAGTTGTGCACAAAAGATTCAATTGTGGGAACCAGCAGTTAGCGTAATGGCTATGTCGCTGGACTCCCACGTAGTCGACCGTGGTTTGCGTCCCAGACCCGGTGGCTTAGAACTCACACCGGGCGCATGTGTGTGCGTGCCCAAGATCCTGAGAGGAGAATGGAGGAGAAGGGATTGCAGCGTGACCATCCCCACTGGGGGGTGATTTCTTGCTTTCTGTCTCTCTGTCTCTCCCTGTCTGTCTGGCGAGCACACGCGCCCTATAGCAAAAACCACTCCAAAAAAAAAAAAAGACAAAAGATTAAATTGTAAGAGCCAGCAAGTGGTGTGGTGGTTAAGGCACTGGACTCTCACGTGGCTGACTGTGTTTTAAATCTTGGACCTCGTGGTTCAAAAATCTTGCTGGGCACATGTGTGTGCATGCCCAAAATCTTAAGAGGAGAATGGAGAAGGGATTGCAGTGTGACCATCCACCCATGGGGTCATTTCTCACTTTCCCTTTCTGTATCTCTCTCCAGCAAGTGCATACGCCCTATGGCCAAAAACTTTAAGAATAATAATTTTTAAAAACTACACTGTAACTATGATGATATTTATATGAAATTCTAAAATAAAAGAAAACCAATCGATCACCTGAAGGTGACAGGGAACTAATTCATTGTGTAGGAAACCAGATAAATAAAAGTAAAAGTGTAAGTATTGATCTTGCCTTTCATATATAAACTTATTTTAGTAACCAAACAGAAGATGAGAAGAGTCTCCTTATAAAATTATTTCAGCTAATAAATGAAAATAAAATGGCAGAACTAGAATATCACCGTTTGGCAATTTTCAAGGAATTTGTGGATTTAGGCATTTAGCATCAACAGCTGCTAACATCAAAACATCCCGAGCCCAAATGAGACATTTTGTGCTTCCTGATGAAAGAACATGCCATTCCTTGTAGTCTTGCCAAAAGGATCAAACCCAGGTTTGCTCATGTCTCTGAAACCAGCTGCCAAGTTTTAGGAAACACCGAGGAGAGAAGAACAGGCTGAGCTGCACCATGAGCACACAATCAGCAAAACCCAGACTCTGGGAAGCACTGGGAAACAGGCCAGATAGTCCAACTGTTCTCCCACAGATAAATGTAAAGGAAAAGAAAGCAATGGAGAGGAAGCCTGGAGATAAAATGATACTTTTGACATTTCAAGTTTAAAAAAATGGGGAAGACTGAACTCTGGTGTCTTGGGTGATGACACCATAAGGAAACACAAAGAAGTGATTACTGTAAACACCAGGGTAGTGATTACTTATGGGGGGGTGTTCTGTGCTGAATCGTGTCCTCTCAAATTCACACGGGGGGGTGTTCTGTGCTGAATCGTGTCCTCTGAATTCACACAGTGGAGTCCTTACCCCCAGTACCTTGGAATGTGACTATATTTGGAGATGGGGACTTTTAAGTAGATCAGTAAGGCTAAATGAGTCATTAAGGTGGGCCCTGATTCAATGTGACTGGGTCCTTATAAGAAGTGATTATGACACATCACGGCAGAAGGAAGACCACTGAAGACACAGCAAGGACGTGGCCCTTTGCAAGCCAAGGAGAGAGGCTTCAGAAGAAAGCAAACCTGCCAGCACCTTGGCCTTGGACTTCCAGCCTCCAGAACTGTAAGAAATAAATTTCTGTTGTTTAATCCACCCAGTCTGTGATATTTGCTGTGAAAATCCTAGCAAACGAATTCACAGAGAGACAGGGGATGGTGACGGGATGGGGCAGAGTCGAGGACAAAGTCTCATCTCTTGTTCCAGCTATTGGTTACCAGCATGTTTGCCTTTTAATCATTCCTAATCTCTACATTGTGTTGTGTAGTTTTCTGTGTCTGAGTTCTGTAATAAAAGGGATTAAAACAAAGATTGGTTAGAAACCAAAATTATCTAGGCAACAGAAGGGGATGGCTTGGATTAAGGTAATAAAAAGAATGCCGGAGGGAAGTGGGAAGAGTTTTGATATTATTTTCTAGCTAGGAAGAGGGAGGGACTAAAATAACTGCCCTTGGGCATGAGAGAGAAGGGTGAGGGATTAGAGAAAGTCTAACTGGTTGACTTGAAAATCGTTATAGCAGAGTGATGGGGAGGGAGCAGTTGGCATGGTGGTTAAGGTGCTGAGTGTGCATATGACTGACCATGGTTCAAGTCCTGGACCCAGTGGCTTGTTTTCTTACTTTCCCTCTCTTTCTCTCTCTGGTGAGTGTGCATGCCCTATATCAAGTTAAAATAATAATATTAAATAATTATTTTTTAAAGCTAGATTATGGGAATATGAGTGTTCATTATACTTCTTTAGTTTTTGTTTTGTTTTTGTTTTTGTTTTTGCTATAAGGTCCATTGTTCTCTAGAAACAGAGAGAGAGAGAGAGGGAGAGTGAAGAAATAACCCCCTGGGGAAGATGGCCATTCTGCAATCCCTTCCTCTCCATTCTCCTCTCACGATGTTGGGCATGCATACACACGCAAACCTGGGGTGTTTTTCAAGCTGCTGGGTCCTGGACTCAAACTGTGTGGTTAGCCATGTAGAATCCTGCCACTTTAACCTCCATGCCACCTGCTGGTCCTATCCTACTTTTACATGTACTTAAAATATTTCATGCTAGATAAAATAAAATGAGGGGAAATGACAGCGGAAGACTAAACTAAAGCTGCATCATCAATATTTTTTTGTGCATTGTGACATTTAATATCTTGTTACTTTTATTTTTGTATATATGCTTTTCTATTCTTGTTCCATTGAATTTTTTTTTTTTTTGCATCCACGGAGGACACTCAATGAATTTCTAAATGTTCCTCTGACTCATGTGTTAAACCATTTTCAAAGGTCTGAATCTTTAAAATTATATTAAAATTTTCTTCTTCAGTAATATTTTATCCTAAATCTTATGTGGCTTTTTGTTGATTTGTTTGTTTCACCTTCAGATGAAAGGACACTTAGCCGGGCCAAGCGTTTTCCAAGAGGACAGAATGTGAAGATGCTCACTGGCCCCATTCTCTGCCTGTCCGGACACTGCGCGTCCTCCTCCAAGCTGCAGCTCAAGGGCATGTTTATACAAGGGATTTTTAGGCCAGTCCCTGCTGTCTGTTACTTTGGCCTTTTTTCTTAAGTAGCCAAACCTGTCCCCCAACCTAGACACTTGAGTAATGACTTGCTTTTTAGTTCTTATCTGAACATCATAAGCCTGTAATCACTGACAACTTACACAATTCTTCCCTGATCTGTACTTGGAGACCTCAGACAGGAGCTATTTTTTTCTATGCCTGGACTGTAGTATACATGTTTTAAACCCAGGAACAAGATGGGGCATGAAGCGAGGGCACTTTGAACCAGTTTGTTAGGTCGGCCCCATCTCATTACATGGCCGGAGGGCTCTGCTACTGTGTGTGGCCCCAAACTCTATCTAGGTTAGCCAGCCCAGAGAAGGCCACGCCTCCAGCACCCCCATCCCTGCACCATGATGCAGCCATCTTCACCATGATGCGTGACAACTTGCTAGTAACCTTTCAGTCTCCTTTCTTTGTCTTTCTTTCTCTTCCTCCCTTTCTTTCTCTTCTTCCCTTTGTTTTTCTTTTTCTTTCTCCTTTTCTTTCTTACTTCTCTCTCCCTTCTCACATCTGTGTTCTAGGCTATTGCTTGACACACATTAAGCCCTTGATAGATGTTAGTTTTATTAATGTCATAATTTTCTTTCTCTCTGTTTCTTTTTTCTTCCTTCCTTCCCTCCTTTCTTCCTTCCTTTCTTTCTATCTCTCCTTCTTTCTCTCTTTCTTTCTTTTAGAGAGATTTTTGCTATAGGGCAAAAATCCTCCCACATGGGAATGGCCACACCACAATCCCTTCTCCTCCAATCTTATCTCAGGATTTTGGGCACACATGCACATGCACTCAGCGTGAGTTTTAAGCCACTGGGTCTAGAACTTGAACCACAGCTGACTACATAGGAGTCCAGCAACATAACCATTATGCCATCTACTGGTCCCACCGTTCAATCTCCTGAGTGTGTGCATTGCCCAGGAGCTGGAGCCATGAGAATTCCAGTTTCATTTTGTCCTGTGGAGAATGTTTCTCTCTCTCCCATGCACGTGCATGGACTATCATAAATAAAATGAATAAACTTAAACAAAAAAGAATTTCCTGGGACCAGCAGCCAGCATCATGTCTATGTTGCTAAACTCCCACATAGTCAACCATGGTTTGAGTCCTGGACCCGGTGGCTTAAACTCACACCGGGTGCGTGCACATGCGTGCCCAAGATCCCCAAAGGAGAAATGGAGGAAAAGGGATTGCAGCATGGCCATCCTCATTGAGGGGATGGTGGGAGGGGTGACTTCTTGCTTTCTGTCTCTCTGTCTTTCTCTGTCTTTCCAGCAAGCATACGCACCCTATAGCAAAAACCTCTCCAAAAAAGAAAAAAGAATTTCCTCAGTCTGCTAGCAGTAGTAGTTATTCTGGTCCTAAGACTTTGACAATAGGCTAATTAAAAAATATTTTGTCTCACCACAGTAAGATATCATTTCATACCAGCTAGGATAGCTATAGTAAATATAATAGCAAGAATAACAAAAACGCCAGAGAATCACCAGTATTGGTGAGCCTTTGAGCTCAGGCTCCTTGCCCATTGCTGGTGAAATGCCAAGTGGTACAGTTGCTGTAAAAAAACGATTTGGTGATTCCTCAAAAAGTTGAATATAAAATGACCACAAGACCCAGCAATTCCGCTCCTAAATACAAAGACACACACACAATCGAAAGTGAAGATTCGAATAAGCCAGTGTTCACAGCAGCAGTATTCATGATAGCCCAAAGGTGGAGACAGCCCAAGCATTCACCAAAGGAAGAATGGACAACGAAACATGATACGTGCATAACATGGAATACGGATCAGCCATAAAAAGGAATGGAATTTTGACATAGGCAACAACCTGAGAGATGAGGGAATTTTGAAAAGTTCATGAAAATGAGTATTACCAAAAACAAAAACTATGCATGGAGTTTTGTTTTGTTTTGTTTTGGTACCAAACAAACTACTTTAATCCCACTTCCCATGAACTTTTTAAAGTACCCACATATGCTACAACATAGGTAAGCCATTGTGCTTTAATAAGTCAGACACAAGACAAATACCATATGATTCCACTTACATGAAGTACATAAGAGAGGCAGATTCCTAGATACAGAAAGCAGAATAGAGGTTACTGGAAGTAGGCTGGAGGGACAGAGAGTTTATATTGAAGGCGTAGAGAATTGATGTTGGGCATGGTGAAAAAGGTTTTGGGATAGACAGTGACAATGGTCATACAGCGTCATGAATGTATATAATGTATATACCACTGAATTGTGCACTTAAAATGGTTAAAGGATAAAATACTACATATCATCTATCATGATAAAAAAAAAGTATCCCTTTAAACTCAAACCAAACTCCAATCCCTCACTCAGAAAATCTTATGATGCCAATGACTGAAAATGATCTTTAACGTGACTGCCCTCAGGATTGCTGTGCAGAACTGAGCTACGTGCATCAGACGAGATGGTAGCTGCTATCTGGTGGGCGTGCCTGTCCTTTGGATGAGTTTCTTAGATACACAGAACTGGCCAAAGAGCTCCCTTGGAGTTGAAACCTACAGTGCTCTGATGGATGAGCTCTTGATCCAAATTGCCTGAGTACCTGTGTCTCAGTCCTGTTCCGGACCATACCTTAGCCCATGGCTTGTCACCATGACTCTCTTCTTAGGTGTGGCAGAGAGGGCTGTTCCCTCCTACTTCCATGGTACAGAAGTAATAGAAGTTGGGAATCCACCTGCCCAGCTGTTTTAGTCTTCTGTTGTGCTGCTAACAGAAATATCCAAGACTGAGTGATTTATAAAGACTAGAGGTTTATATGACTCATGATTCTGTTGGTTCAGAAGTCTAAAGGTGTGAGCCAGCAACACAACATGGCCAGTCAAAACAGAGGATGGCAGGTACATACAGACAGAGAGACCTTGACCAATCATCTTCCTATTATCACAACTGACTTTTCTAAGAACTAACCCTTCCTCATGAGAGTGAGAATTTGCTGGCTCTCATGAGACATCATTAACCCTCTTAAGAGTGATGCCTCCATGATCTAACCACTGCCCGCTAGACCTCAACTCTTAAGGATCTCATCTCCAGGACCAGCAGATGGCATAATGGCTAAGTCGCTGGACTTCCACATAGCAGACCACAGTTTGAGTCCTGGACCTGGTGTCTTAAAACTCACACTGGGTGGAGGAGAAGGGATTGTAGCATGGCCATTTCCCTGGGGGGTGATTTCTTGCTTTCTGTCTCTCCATCTCTTTCTCTCTCTGGTGAGCACACACACTCTATGACAAAAATCTCTCCCTCTAACATTAAAAAAAAATCTCATCAACTTCCAAAACTATTACATTGAGAACCAAATACCAAAATATTAATCTTTGGGGGACAAACTATTATCCAAATCATAATAGCAGCATAATAGGTTCTATTTCCCAGCCTCCCTTGCAGCATATGTGGCCATGTGACTAGGTCATCATCAATGGAATGTGAGCCAGAGCCATGACCTTAAAAAGAGTGGAACATAGTTCCTCTCACCCAGGTCTCCCATCTCACTGGCTGGCATGTGGGAAGAGAAAGCAGAGATAGCCATCTTGTTCACGGGAAGGAACCCCAGTGTTGAGAACCACAGAGCAAGTGTAAAAGGAGCTATGTTCTCTGAAGACTGTGGAGCTACCACCCTTCTCTATGGTGTCTTCATCCACTCATTTACCACCTTGTTGCCATCAACTGCTCAGCTCTCCTGAAGTACAACATGGGAACTTCAGCCTATCAACTTGGCACACATGAGGTAGACACGTGCCTTGTACTGTTTGGCAAAGATGAACTTTAATGGGCACATCACTTGAGGGGCTTGCTGGAATGCAGAGTCTGTTTCTGTAGGTCTGGGCAGGGTCCTGACACTTAGCACTTATAACAGGTTGTGATGCCAATCCCATCAAACCACACCCTGCGTTGTGAGGCTCTGAAGCAATGAACCTGGCTTCTACAAGGTGCCTGCCATCACTCCATGTTTGGTTTATGGTCCTCCCATGCATCTCCTCTTCTTCCCTCCTCCTGTTGAAGGTCTGTCAAAGATGTTTGTCCTGATCTGGTTCCCAGCCTCCCTTTATTGGCTTCTGCATGACTCTGCTGACTCAGTGTCTGTCTTGGGTCTAAGTCAGACCAGCTCTCAGTCAGCACAAAAGGCATGACCATATGTGTGGCCCCAGGCAGTTTCAGAGCTGGGCAGGTCCTAGCAGAGAAGTTATTCCTGGGTTGTTCTTTATCCAAATGCCCAAATGCCCCCTTCTCAGTTGGTCCTTTCTGGGACATTTTTTCTCAAAAATTGCAACCCCACCCTGACACTTCTCTGCTTTATCTCCTCTCCTACCCTTTGGAGAACTTATTATCATCCAACATACCATTTATTTTACTTGTTTATTTTATCTCATCTGTGTCCTCCCACTAGAATTTAGGCTACAGTTTTTATTTATTGAGTGGATGAGTGACACGAGGGTAAAGCTCAGTAAATATAGAAATAGTGGCTCTACAGAGATGCCTTCAGGCAGGGAGATGACCCACATTCTAAGCATCCTCTGGGAGCAGGAATCTGAGACAGAACCTCTGCTTTCTGGGGCACAGGTGATAGAGTTTGAACGTCCCCTCCAAAACCCATGTTAAAATTTAATTGCCATTGTGAGTATTGAGAGAGGTAGAATGTTTAAGAGGTGATTAGGTCATGAGGGTTCTGCTCTTGTGAATGGATTAATGATATTATTTTGGGAGGGAGGTTGTTATATTGAGACTTAGGTCCCCCTGTTCTCTCCCATGTGATGTTTTCCATTGTGTTATGACACAGCAAGAAAGCCCTCAGCAGATACAGCTGCTAGGCCTTGGACTTCCCAGCCTCCAGAACTGTGAGCCAAGTCTCTGTTCTTCATAAATTAACCAGTCTATGGTATCTTGTTATAACAACAGAAAACAGACTAAGACAGCAGGTACCAAGGCAGGTACTTGGACACCTAAACAGCACAGTGATCTTATATTTAAGACTAGATCTCAAAATACTCTGCTACCATCCTCTTACCACTACTATTAATTCCCATTTATGCAAAAAAATACTCTGCTACCATCCTCTTACCACTACCGTTAATTCTCATTTATGCAAATCTCACTTGTGACAGCCATCATCCAACAACTCTGTATGGTAGATATTATTATCACCATTTGATAAATGATGATACTGAGGCTTAGGGAATGTAAATATTTATCTGAGAAGCAGAGTTAGGATCTAAATCCAGTTCTATTTAACTTCAAAGACATGGCTGTTTTGATGTGGGAGTTCTAGAGTGAAGTTGGTTCTGCAGGTGGAGGTCAAATAGCCCTGCTTTTCAGGAAAACAATAAAGGCTGAAGAGACTGTGGACCTGGCAATGCTTAGATCTTTCTGAACTCTCTGCCCCAGAGATCCTATGTCTTCACTGCCTCTCTGACAACTGACCTTGGGCCTCTCTTACAAACAACTCCTTCCACATCCTTCCAGTCTACCTGATCCCCACTGTGGCTGCTCTTCCTTATGTGAAATAGATCATCCTAATGGAGTCCACCTCCTACCCCTGTCGACTCTTCCTAAGTCTTTCTCCTTATCCAGTCTTCTCAGGAATGACAGCAAAGAAGCATAGGCTAGAAGGATATCCCCCCTGCACATCCCATCCCTCACTTTCCAGTACACTGGGGAACATCCCTTAATCCATAATTGCTTCAAGCATCAACAACCATTTTAACACAGCTGAAAGCATGGCTGCTGCTCTTCTGCAAGAATCTGAACTTGTCCATGAAGAGAATTCTGCTGGCATTTACTTCCATCCAACTCCAGCCTTGACTGCATGCCTACCAGTAGCCTGTTACAATTCTCCATTTAGGGGTTCTGGGGTGCTTTGGGGAGGAGGGAGTCTTTAAAATAGAGGGAAGGATTTCTGGTCTCTGTTCGCTCCCCGCCTCAGGCTGTCACCCACACTTGCACAGGTCCTCAAACACAATCCCACACCTTGACTTGCACCTTGTGTCCAACGAGCGCTCCGCCTCCATTATTAGTGTCTCTGCAATTGCAGTGACAGGTGGGAGAGTGCCTGAGTGACAGCCTGCCCCCCTCTTCCTAGGAGTGACACATAATCATTCCTTTTATTTAGAGAGCAGCCTTCTCCAAGGAGCTCGAACGACTTTCTAGACTCGCGTGCATTCTCCTAACAGCCTTGGGAGGCTGACCAGGGACAGGTATCCTTTACTAACCTTGCCTGCCCTATTTCTACAAGAGAGAACTGAGGCCCGAAGAAATTAAAGTAAATATGAGACCTTGAGAGAACAAGTAATAAAACCCAGGTCTCCTGGCTCCCATCCCGGAAACCTCCCATTCATCCCTTCCTGACAGCTGAGCACAAGCGGGGATGTTTATGTTTCAGTACGCAGGCCTTAAAATAAAAAAGTTAGCTTTGTGACTCTGCGTTTCCTCAGAGTAGCGCAGGTGAGCTAGCCTCGTCAACGGGGAAATACAGCGTTTAAAATAAATGAGAAGCGAAGAGAAGGCGGGAGGTGGGCAAGAAAAGAGGCATGGAGGGAGCCTCCAAGGCTCGGAACGGGGAAGTCTCAGTTGATCATGACACCTGAAAGTGTTAGGTGCGTGCTCTGCGTCAGGCATGGATCACAATGAAGTGTCCCATGATTCGTTTGCAAGGATCGATGCCTCGCTGAGTCGTCAGGGATCACTAGTTTTTGAAATATTCCAAACACAGGCAGATGGCTATGATTTCTGGCTCTGTTTTCTCAGACATGGCCACTCAAATGTCCAGGTTGTTGTAAACAAGGAACAAGGCATGCCAGTCAGTGGAATCATGATTAGTGGTGCTAACATTTCATGTTTACTTGCACTGAGACCTGCGGGACGCTTCATCCATATTATCATATTTAATCCTTCTAGCAACCTTACTGGGTCATGTTATTTTCTGTTTTACTTCTAGAAAAACTAAGGTGTAAGACATAAAGCTGGGGAACATACTATTTTTTGCCTGACTTTCCCTTTCTGATTCCCAGAGTCACTTAAACCCTTCTGGAAGGAAAGACTGATCATTGGTACAGCAGGGAGTTTCCTGATGGAAAAAGTTCACTGGAATTTTTTATTCCCAAGAAAGCAAGTGAAATGTCAAGATGAGTAGCAATTCTGGGAAGCACACCCCACTTTTTAAATTTTAGTGACAGTTTCCTATCAGGAGAGGTTCAACTTCCTTTTAAAAAAAATCACCCTAATGAAAAATGTAAATGTTAAGATAAGTGCTATACAGGTCTAGAAAGGGCTGATTGTCCTTTTGCCTCTTGGAAAATAAGCCTAATACCTCCCAGGATGGGGGACCAGCAGTTAGTGTAATGGCTGTGTCACTGGGCTCCCACGTAGTCGACCGCGGTTCAAGTCCCGGATCCGGTGGCTTAAACTCACGCCGGGTGCATGTGCATGCATGCCCAAGATCCCGAGAGGAGAATGGAGGAGAAGGGATTGTGGCGTGGCCATCCCACCGGAGGGGGATTTCTCACTTTCTGTCTCTCTGTCTCTCTCTGTCTGTCTAGTGAGCGCATGCACCCTATAGCAAAAACCTCTCAAAACAAACAAACAAACAAACAAACAAACAACAAAAAAAAACCCCTCCTAGGATGGTTACTCACCTTTCCCTCCTTCTGCACCTGGAAGGGTCTATGAGCATTTGGTACAGCTGCAGAGGCCGACGAGGCAGGCACTTTGAGAGAGTGAGCTGGCCACTAGACCAGGAGTTGGGACACCTTGGACAAGTCACCTTGCTTCTGTGGGCCTTAGAGTTTCTGTTTTTGTTTTAAGAGAGATTTTTGCTATAGGATGTGTGTGCTCACCGGAGAGACAGAGAGAAGGAAAGTGAGAATTCCCCCCCCACCACCACCACCGCCAGGGCGTACAGTTACACCACAATCCCTTCTCCTCCATTCTCCTCTCGGGATTTTGGGGGCATGCATGCACCCATGCTTGGTGTGAGTTTCAAGTCATTGGGTCCAGAACTCAAACCATAGTTAGCCATGTGAGAGTCCAGCACCTTAACCACGACACCACCTGCTAGACCCAGATTTTGTTTTTTTCATTTGTAAAGTAGGGGTCCTGATCATCTATTAGGTCATGGCTCCAAGGGCCTACTCTGGGCATCTGGAGATGCTAGTTGCTGCTGCTAAGCCTTCAGAAAGGCTTCTATTGCTTCTGACCCATGAATATCACAGGGCTCCCTTCTGTTTTGCTGCCTGTCAATACGACCAGAGACCAGGGAGAGAAATGGACTTGTTCAGTGTTACGTTACCCTAATGGACCTAAAACTTCCTGAGGACAGGGCTGTTTTGCTCAGCGATATATCCTCCATGCTTTGCATATAGGCTATTCAGTAACTATTTATAAATAATGAATTAACGATGGGACCAGCAGTTGGCATAATGGCTACGTCGCTGGACTCCCATGTATTTGACCACGGTTTGAGTCCAGACCTGGTGGCTTAAACTCATGCCAGGTGCATATGTGTGCATGCCCAAGATCCCAAGAAGAGAATGGAGGAGATGGGAGTGCAGTGTGGCCTACCCCCCTGGGGGGTGAGTTCTCGCTTTCTGTCTTTCTGTGTCTCTCTGCCTTTCTGGCAAGCGCATGCACCCTATAGCAAAAACCGCTCCAAAAAAATTAAAATGAATGAACGAGTGTGTGTAACAAAATTAAGGAATACAGGGACATCGTTGGGCAGCCAAGAGCAAGAGAGATGTTCGATTACAGAGAATTCAAAGGTGGGCCGGCCCCAAAGCACAGGGGTTAAACACTGCACTGGGAGCCGGATCCCACATGGCAGATCAACGATGCAAATCCCAGCTTCAGAGCCTTGAAAACATGCTGGGTGTGCAGGCGACCAGGATCCTGACAGGATGGAGAATTGGAGAAAAAAGGATTGTGGTGTGACCAGACCTCATGGGAAGAGGGTTCTCTCTCTCTCTGACACTAATATAAAAAGATGTTTTAAAGCAAGAGAGACCACATTCACCTAACTCTCACCACAGTATACTGGTCCAATGGAAGAGGGTTCTCTCTCTCTCTGACACTAATATAAAAAGATGTTTTAAAGCAAGAGAGACCACATTCACTAACTCTCATCATGGTATATTGTTCCAATGCTTCTACTTTAATATTAGTTCTTATTAATCTCGTACTGGTCCAAATTTGTAAATTAAACTTTATCTCATATATATGTGTGTGTGTGTGTACATACACACACATGAAAAAATATATTAAGTCGTTGCAAAAGTCATGACATATTTTTCTACGCTTTTCTATGCAAAAATGCATCATGACTTTCCTAGTAACCCGAGAGTATATATAGGGTTGGTATTATTTGCAATTTCAGGCATTCCCTGGGGGGGGAGGTCTTAAAAAGTAGCCTCTGTGAGTAAGCAGAGAGCACTGCATTAAGTAGATCTATATTTAGTGGTAGAAAAGATCCTTAAGCTTTAAGACTTTAATAGGTAAATGTCTTCAACAATTTGATCTTATTTACATTAAAATATGTGTTTATATGCCTTCGTATATGTGCGCAGGCATAGTGAATCTAGAGAACACCACCGAGCAGTGGTTATTTCTCAGGAGAGTAGATTGGAGAAAGGACCCAGGATAAAGGAGTATTCCAGATTTCCCTGTCCATCCTGCATTGCTCACTGCTTGCAAAATGAGATTTTATTGGCATAGTTGTAGTGGATTACAATGGTTTCTTTTTTTTTTTTCCCTTAAAAAATGTAAGTAAATATATCTGGAAAATACTCCCCTCTAGCAGCTCTACAAAAGGCTTTGAATTGTTTTTTTGTTTTTTGCCAAAAATGCAAATGTAACAATTCGAGCAAATTAGTTACCTGAAGTTTGTGGCCATAGCTAGCAGCTCCTAGGCACACGCGGTACTGAGGAAAAACCACTGTCGTCAGTCTAGTCCCTGAAACAGGCTCTGATCTGAGAACGGCTGGCCGACCACCAGGAGTCTGTGCAGTTAGAACAATACCTGTTGTGGGAAGCCAGGAGCGAGATGGGCACAGAGAATGGTGCCCCCCACAGCACTGCGGCTACACTGCAGCTGTGACAGAGGCCTCAGTCCATCATACTGGCAATTCTGGCCTTTCCAGATTGTTCCATCTCAAGGCAAGCTCCCCCGTCACATCCAGGGATATGAGGTAATGCTGTCCCGGAGTGGGTATGAGCTGGTGCCGCTCTGGAGTGGGTATGAGCTGGTGCCGCTCCGGAGTGGGTATGAGCTGGTGCCGCTCTGGAGTGGGTATAACCTGGTGATGTTCCGGAGTGGGTATGAGCTGGTGCCGCTCTGGAGTGGGTATAACCTGGTGATGTTCCGTGGGGTACGAGCTGGTGTGGTTCCGGAGTGGGTATGAGCTGGTGCTGCTCCGGAGTGGGTATGACATTGACCAGGGGTATCTCAGGAAGAGACTAAGCTGAGAGCCCAGTTACCAGCACTGTTAGCAACTGGGCCAATGAGAGCCCAGCTTCAAGGGATCTGGGCTGATCAAGGACCTTCCTGCCATCATGTCTAATCCATTCTGTTGCTAATAACAGAAAAATACTCGAGTATGGGGTTTGCCTTTTTTTTTTTTCTTTTTTTAGAGGTTTTTGTCTTAGGGCACATGTGTTTGCCAGGAATAGAGAAAGACTGACACAGTGAGAGGTAAAGCGAGAAATAACCCCCCAGCGAGGGTGGTCACGCCACAATCCCTTCTCCTCTGTTCTCCTCCCAGATCTTGGGCACACACACACATCTCGCATGAGTTTCAGGCCACCTGGTCTGGGACTCAAACTGCGGTTGGCCATGTGGGAGTTCAGTAACACAACCGCTACACCATCTGAGGGCCCCTGAGTCTGAGTGACTTGTAAAAGCAGAGATTTATTCGGTTTACGGTTTGGACGTCTGAGGCCCAGGGGCCACATCTGGTGGAATCTTACAGAGTCCCAAGGCCCCCCATCACCAGGGGGAGGGCAGAGCAGACCACCTATGGCTGAGTCTGTCCCACTCCTCTCCTCAGAAGCCCATCAGGACTGGGTCACAAGGCTGTCCTTATGACCTCAGTCCTAATCCCTTCCCACAGGCCCCACCTTTCAACACCACATCTAATTACATTTTTACCTTCTTTTTTTTAGAGAGGTTTTTGCTATAGGGTGCATGCGCTCACTGGAGAAAAGCGAGAACTCACCTGCCAGGGGGGATGGCCACGCTGCAATCCCTTCTTCTCCATTCTCCTCCTGGGATTTTGGGCATGCAGTACTCATGCCTGGCATGATCTTAAAGCCATTGGGACTTAAACTGTGGTCGGCCACGTGAGAGTCCAGGGCCTTAACCACTATGCTAACTCCTGTTCCCTCGACATAAGCATTTTGGAGGGACATGCAACTCGTAGCACATCACACCCCTAAATTCACACAGAGGGTGCGAGTTGAGCAACACAGTGAGACCTGGGGAGCAGGGGCTGGGCTTTACCTAGCACAGTCTGCATTCTGCACAGGTTTGCTGGATGGACAAACGAATAGTGTCAGCCCTAGCCCAGGCTCACCGAACCCTGAAGACCCTGTGAAAGGGGTATGAGTCTAGGATTCGGAAGGGTGAATCCCACACAATGCAGACACAAACCGAAGGAGGTCTGGGCCTCCAGCTCTCTGGGCCTGCTCGGTTGGTTCCCTTTCATCTCACAGGGGTGGAAGGAGGCAGCAAGGAGGCCATCCCTGGGGCTGTGGAACATCCGGGCTCCTAGCTTCGCTCCTCCCCTTCCCTCCAGCTGTCCTGTGAGATCCTCCGTGTTTTCTACTAAGGGCATCCAGGGAAAGCGGAAGGCGGTAAATTTCCAAACCGATGCAGTGCAGCTGGGAGTCACCCTGGAGAACACGTGACGGGGAGAGATGTCTGTCCCTCACAGGCACCTGCTCCTCGCAACTCCTAAGACGCCACTGAGGCTTGGTTGTAAGGGCTGAAGCCCTTGGCACGTTCTAGGCTAGTGCTTTTCAAACGTCAGTGTGCCCAGCATTCGCGGGAGTCTTGTTAAAATGCCGATCCTAACTCAGAAGGTCTGGAGTGAAGCCCGCGGTCCTGCATTTCTAACCAGCTTAGGAGGGTGCCCGCTGAGGATGTAAAGAGATTACAGATGTGTGTCACTGGGTGAAAGTCAAAACTCTCCGTCTCCCTGGGACAGCTCGCAGCTGCTGGGCACTGTGCCCAATGTTCTGAACACTCTCACATGCTCCGTTTTCAAAGAGCCTTCCAAACCTGCCCGTTCTACAGAAGGAAGGCCCGAGGTCGGGGAGTCAGGGAGAGGAGCGTGTGGGGAGGTCAGCCTTCCAACCAGAGGGGTGACCCTGAGTTCTTAACCACTTCACAGGAGAGCAGAGCTCTGAAGCACCGTTCTCTGGTTATATTTTCTGGAAGGAGCCCAGCTCGGCCCCAGCTTGCTGAGAAGAGAAAGCCCCGGAGTCTAGCACAGAGCAGACCTGGTGTCACACCCCCAGCAGGAGATGAGCCGCCAGCAGAGAGGCTAAACCCTGGGGACCAGCTGCCTGTGCCGAGCTGCATCTGGGAGACAGGACACTGGCCCTGGAGCACCTAGCGGGCTCCAGGCCCCAAGCTCTCGGCTGGAGGGTCACGGAGCCCAGTCAGCAAGGGCGCCGCGCTGTGCCCGGACCCGGGGGACTCCCGCTCCGCTGTGCCTAGACCCGGGGGCGCCCCCTATGAGGCGTCCGCCTCCGGGACTCAGCTGCGCGCTCTTTGCACTAGCATTCCCGGAGCTCAGCTGAAAGATTGCTTAGCTCAGCCTTGAAATCCAACCCAAATTCGCCCCCTGGGTCTGCAGGCACTCGCGCCAGATGCTCTTCCCAACTAGAGCTCGAGTAATGGGAGGTGACAGGCTGAGAGCAGGGACCAGGGGCACGAGGCGGAGCGGCTGGCAGCTGAGCGCACTTCTCAGGAAAGGCCTGGCCTGGAGAGGGCGAGGCCGCAGAGCCGCCTTCCTGTGGGTCAGGAGCGCACCGACACAGCATGGGCGCAGGGACCGCACCACCGGCATCGGGTCTCCATTCTTTTTCAACCCTGACGCCCACTTTCTTCAAATGTGGGGCTTCCCTTGCTGTGGGTAGCTTCTACTCCTTTTCAGGGAGAAGGGGTTCCAGTCCCATCCTCAGGACCCGCTGCAGCAAACCCTGACAAAGTCACAGGAATGTTTTTTGGGGTTGAAAATGATTTGAGTTCATCATAGACCACAAAGCAAATAGGCATTTCCCAGACAAAAGGTTCCATTTCGTCCCTCCACCCCCACCCCATGTGGCACCTTCGTGAGAATTAGAAAAATGCCCCTTGGGGCAAGGTAGGTACTTGGGCCAGAGGCTTGGACAGACCGGGTTTTAATAGCCCGGGTTTTAATAGCGCGGATCTGCCCCTCTGCCTCTCCTTTGTTCAGTGAACAGGTACCGCCAAGCCAGGTTCCGTTCTTCATCAGTTGCACGCTGAGTATCTCCTCTGTGTTCCCTGAACCCTGGCCCTCCCCTCCAAACCTCCCTGCTGTGTAAATAAGCAAGGTTTAAAGGTAAGAAAGTCATGGTCCCTGACTTCAGTAGGCGGACAGTCTAATGGGGCAGGGAGACATGTGAGCAAACTAGGATTTCCAGTATTTAGGATTGCAGTGTATGCATATCTGAAATCAGAGAATTTGCCTCCTCAGAGGCCCATGTGCAGTGGGGCCCAGTTGGTGCGGCAGTCCCAGGCCATGCTGTGAGGATGACCCACCTGGGAAGGTTCTAGGTCCACCCCAGACCTCCCTCAACGCACCAGGCTAACTTATCCTGAGCTGGCTGAGCTGGGGATGGTCAGGGCCCGAAGACCCAACTGGGCTGCCCCTCTCTCCTTTATGCTCTGTCTCATCCACAGAAGAAACGCATGAATTCAAGAGAGAGAGAGAGAGACCAATGGGCAGTGGTGGAAGGTTCTGGAACAGTAACGGAAGAACATGTACTCGCCAGAACCTGACTTTCTGCAGGGGCACGGACAGCGTTCACAGAGAGGAGGCCCTGGTTCTTTCTTGCACCATTGGGTCTGCAGTGGCACAGCTGGGAGAAGGCTGAGTTAGTCTGCTTTACTGAAAGAGGGCAATTTGCTCAGTGGGGGGACGTGGAGGTAGGGCAGGGGACACAGTGACAGGGCTCACACAGGACAGAGGCGAGGGAAAATGCCCCTGTGAGTTTCTAAGTTGTATCTGCTACAAGGGGAGCTATTAAAATCCGTACTCCATAACACCCCTCAACCCCGCCAAACCCTCTCATCATTTGAACTGCCTGGGGGTAAGGAGAGGAGGCCAAGAAAGAATCTGATCCTTTTAAGTTGTCATGGGTCAAAACCATAGGCGCCAAAGGCAAAGGAGACCATGAGAATGGAAACCCAGGCGCATTCACACAACAACTGGGTAAGTCGGGTTTTTTTCAGGCTGCGGAATTGGGGATTCAAGGTAATTCAGGCAACTCTTGAGGAGCAGGGAAGCCCTGGCTGATACCCAAGCTGGAGCAATAATGTCTGTGAAATGGTTAGTTCCGTTTTCAACTCAAAGTCATGTTCAAATACATACAGCAGCCGAATAGGTAAAGGAGTACAACAGGTGGGCCGTGAGACAGCAGGGAGTGGTGGGGACTATGGCGTGCTGCAGAGTATGGGTTCTAACAGACCCAGACTGCTGGCTAGCTGCAGGGGAAGGTCACCTTGCAAGGTCACCAGCCCAGTGTTGCCAACTAGCCCACATTTTAACAGAAGTCAGAGGGCCAGCAGGTGGCATGGTGGTTAAAGGACTCAATCCCATGTGGTTGACTCTACGGTTTTAATCCCAGACCCAGAGGCTTGAAAAATACACCAGGTGTTTATGCATACTCAAAATCCCAGGAGGAGAATGGATGAGAAGGGATTGCGGCATGGCCATCCACCCTGGGGGGTGATTTCTCACTTTCTCTCTCTCTGTGTTTTTCTCTGTCTCTCTCCAGAGAGCACATGTGCCCTATGGCAAAAAAAATCTAAAAACAAAACAAACGAAAACCCGCAGAAATACAAATATTTGACAAAAATCACTCTTTTAAAAAAATGTCATTGGGACCAGCAGTTAGCATAATGGCTATGTCGCTGGACTCCCATGTAGTCGACCATGGTTCGAGTCCTGGACCCTGTGGCTTAAACTCACGCTGGGCACGCGTGCGTGCGTGCCCAAGATCCCGAGAGGAGAATGGAGGAGAAGGGATTGCGGCATGGCCATCCCCTCTGGGGGGTGATTTCTCGCTTTCTGTCTCTCTGTCTCTCTCTGCCTTTCTGGCGAGCGCACGCGCCCTATAGCAAAAACCTCTCAAAAAAAAAAAAAAAAGTCATTGGGACCAGCGGGTTACATAGTGGTTAAGGCGCTGGACACTCCCACATGGCTGATCATGGGTTGAGTCCCGGACCTGGTGGCTTGCTTTCTCGCTTCCTCTCTCTGTCTCTCTGTCTCTCCCTCTTGTCAAATTAAAAATAAATGAATGAATAATTTTTTTTTAAAGTCATTAACTGGGACCAGCAGATGGCATAATGGTTACACCTCTGGACTCCCACATGGTCAACTACAAGTTCGAGTCCCAGACCCGACGGCTTGAAATTCACGCTGAGTGTATGTGCATGTGTGCCCAAAATCTTGAGAGAAGAATGGAGACGGGATTGGGACATGGCCATCCCCCCACCCCCACTCCCTGCTGGCCAGGGGGTGATTTCTCGCTCTCTTTCTCTATCTCTCTATCTGTGCGCACACCACCCACACTTTGAGTGAAAGATATCTCTCTTAACAAAAAAAAAAAGTCATTGGGTCCAGCATTGAGACCAATGGCTATGTCGCTGGACTCTCACGTAGTCCACCATGGTTCGAGTCCCGGACCCAGTGGCTTAAACTCACACCGGGTGCATGTGCGTGCGTGCCCAAGATCCCAAAAGGAGAATGGAGGAGAAGGGATTGCGGCGTGGCCATCCCCCCTGGGGGGTGATTTCTCACTTTCTGTCTCTCTGTCTCTGTCTTTCTGGAGAGTGCACGTGCCCTATAGCAAAAACCTCTTTAAAAAAAAAAAATGAAGGCATTCAATTTGACACTTTTTAAGAGGAGGCGTTTCCATTATTGAGGGGGGCAAAAAGAAAATTTAAACTATGGAAAAATAAGCCCTGGGTATGTTTCAAAAAGTATTGAATTTAGTGACATTTATTGCATGTTTGCAAGGAACATTACATTGATCATGGAATTCTTGCTTACTTTGAAAAAGTAAACATAAACCCTGAATGCACCTTAATTATTTTGCCTTCCTGAGAACAATGCTTTCAAAGCAGTGAGAGGAGAGCCCCTGCAACCCGAGCTCTGCTCCCGACACTATCAGCAGGTGAGAGGGGCCTGTCAGGGATGATAAGAGCGCTGGTGTAGTTCCTATTCAGACTGATGCCACTTGGAGACAGGAACCTAAACTGATGTTTGTTCAATCATACCAAGATATGTCACAGGATCTGTGGGGGTGTCCAGTATCTTTTGTCAGCCCTGAGTCAACCCCCAGGGAAAATATGTTGCAGACTGCTGCAGATGTTGGGAGATTAAATGAGGTTTCCCGGGAAATGCATGCAGCATGGCCCACGGGTTTGCCTATATTGGCAAACAGCCTTTCACTGCACCCAGACCCCCATTCTCTCCCCCAGGTCACCCTGTGTAAGCAGAGTGGCATCAAGGCCTTCTAGCTTCATGTTGAATCCCAAGACAGCCCATACTCTTCTGGGATTTGGGGGTGGTAGTTGGGCCTGATGATCCCAAAAGGATGGGATGGCGGGGTGGGGTGGGGGAGGATGCAGAGCAGTGGTTAAGAATGGGTGGGTAAGAGAAGACCCAAACAGAGCACTGAGACGGAGTAATTGTAGGAGGCAGTGCTGTTTGTGGAACATTTCATTCCTGATAGCTGCTGTCACATTCTAGTCATTAGACTGCGTTTACTCGTGGGTTTTAGAAATTACTTCCCATGGGAAACAAAAGCCATTCCTTTTTCAAAGGGTGCTTTGTTTTCTAGGCGAAGAAAGTAAAGCACATGACAGTGTGGCCACTGGGGCCGCCATTCCCTGCTAAGTCAGTCCTGGTTCAAGTGAACCACTCAGCCTGACCACGTGGACCAGCAACCAAGAAACAATGACGACGAGAACGGTAATAATAATAGCTACCAATTACTGAGCACTTCCTCAATGCTAAGCCCTGAGCTGAGCCATTATAAGAGGCCCTCAAAAACTTCATAGAAAATGCGTATTATTCAAAAAATAAGCTAGGCATACATTGCAAAAATGTTTGCACCAAAATGAACTTGTACTTTAATTCTATTTTTAAAAAACTATTTGAAATCCCTTTGTATATGTGTTCCAACGAATCCCTACAGACACAGGGACACTATCATCAGCCCCATTTTACAGAGGAGGAAACTGAGGCTTAGAGAAGCAAATATACTTGCATAAGGAGGAACCCAAGCCCACCACCGTGTCCTACCCTAAAGTCCACGCTCACAGGTACTAACTTTGCCGGCACTACGTTGAGCTGAGTCCTTTGCTGTTTGTGATACACTGAAAATTTCTCCCGGCCGCTACTGCAGGAATAAGGAATAAATGAAGCAAACAGGAGTGCACAGAGCAGAAAACGGTATTCTGAAACTGGAGGAATCCACATGGATTTCAGCTTTAATCCGTTACATCCATTAGGAGGCAGCTGCTCCCCTCTGCCCACCAGGTGCCCGCACCCAGAGCTTGAAGCATCTGCAAATTTTAGTGAGGCCATGAGAACTGCAGCTCCTGCTCTCAGCCGCCTGTGCCAGCCCAAGCCCGTTCTTCCTCGTTAGCATTTATATAGGCCCACCAGCTGTAGGCCAGGATGCGGGGGCCCCACCGCCCTGCCTGTTCTCACTATGATTAGTTACAGCGATGCTCTGATAACTGACTTCCTCGCTTCCCTTCACACCTGATAGCATGCTAGGTGCTCCCTGGACCCTTCTCCAAGTCTAGCATCAAGCCAAGATCAATCCCACCTGAATGATCTCGATGAATTAAATCCTTCCATCCTTTGATCCCATTTTCCAGCTTTCAAACACATTCTCTTGTCTGCACCGACGCCGAGAGTCAGTGGGGACCCCATGAAAACTCATGTGCCCCTTCCCATGTCACACAAGGGACTCTTTTCTCTTGAAGCAGGGCAAGGGTGGACTCAGGAAGGGTTTGGTGAGATGCTAGAAGGAGGAGAAAGGGAAGTCCCCCCAGCCCTCCACCAACCCCCTGCGGTGTTGGGAGGGAGTTAATGGGACATAGAGGCAAGGGTCTTGGAGCCAGCCACACCCCTGATGCAGCTTTCTCAGCTCAGGTGTGTCTGCAGGGGCGCTAAGAACTCAAGGTGATTCCAGGATGGCCTTCATGCAGGGCAGCAAGCAGCCTTTTTATTCCCATAGTGCCCACCTTTCCCCGACGACTCCAAGCCCCTTTCAGGTTGCAGTAGCTCTGAGGGACTGGCTTGTCACTGGCCAGCAGTCTCTCCCTGGGCTCACCACACAGGGCCCTTCCAACCCCCAATCCCAGCCCCCTTCCTAAATTGGACACTTTCATAAGAGAACTGGTTTCTTATTTAAAATCATGCATAGAGTGTGGCATGTTGCCAAGAACATTAAAAAGCATTTGGACTCTTTGGGGGACACCAGAGTTGTGTTGAGAGTGGGGTTCGGCAGAACTGAATTGCTCTGAGAAAGGGGTCCCAGGAAAGTTGCTCTGTGCTGCAGAGGGCCTGGAAGCAGGAGGGCATCAGGCATGATTTATAGTAGGGGGCCGAGGCCCAGGCTGCAGAAATGGCAAGGTGGTTCGGAAATGAAAGTTCAATATTTAACTTTTCATTGTTTGCAGGGCCGTGATGTGAAGTCTGACTTATTAACATAGGTGCATGGTGAGCTGTCCCTGCAAGAAAAGAAAGAGCGAAGAGGCACCTGACTGGATGCAGAGGAGGCAGCCCCAGGGCTGAGGTGTAAGGGGGGGCAGTTGGAATGGAGAGCGGTCCTGTGAGAACAGAATCCCAAAGGAATCACAGAACACGTCCTGCATGGGATTGCAGGAGGGCAAACGAGAGAGCGGATTAGAGGATACTCACCACCGCCCGGGACGTAGGCAGGGCAAATACTGGTACATCCCCATTCCCCAGAGGAGAAAACCAAGATGCCGACAGTTACCGGCCTGTCCATGTCATAGACTTGGCAAGCAGAGAAGCCCAGATTAGAAAGCAAAACTGCATTCCATTCCCAGCCAAAAGTCCTTACCACTATTGGCCAGCAGAATGGCAACCAGGAAAAAAGAAATCCAGGGTGAACGAGCTCCTTCTGTATGCTTTGGTGCACCTCACCTCACCAGCCTTCTCCGCAACTGAGTCATTCTACTACCAACTTTACCGTTAGGGAGACTCAAGCAGGAGGGAGGGAAGGGTCATTTTAATACAAGGAACCTTCCCTGAGCAGAAAAACCAGGTAGGAGATCACAGCAGGAAACCCTGGACGGGTGAGCAAAGCCGGAACCCTAACCAAGAAAGTGGGTAGTCTGCCTCTGCCAGGCCCAGGCTCAGCCTGACAGGAGCAGGAAGATCCTGCCGAGCCTGTGTTAGGGAGATGGGGAGAAAGAGGTCCCTACCCCTCTGCGTTTTGTTCTTGGCCTTGCAGAAATCCTATTAGGATTCTCCTAACTTGGCACAACACTTGATCTGACAACCCCTCTTGAGATGCACGTTTCATTTCTGCCTTGTGACCTTTTCTTTCAGGAACCGTTTCCTCCATGCTAAGGACCCGTGACTTCATCTTCACCACCAATGCTCATTCCCTGGGTTGGGTTCCTCCTGGGCACTTGCTTACTGCATAATTGCTGGTTGGTTCACTGATGTTTTCACCAGGAAACTTGTGATTTTCACATGATTCTGAACAAAAACCAGACTGAACCCGTGCCATCTGTCATCTGCAGGTGGCCTCGTGGGTGCCTGTCTTCCAGCTGCGTGCTCTGGTAAATAAACATCATGCTGTCTCCTGATGGCTGCTGTCTTTAGAGCTGCCCCTGATGGCTGCAGTCCCTCAGGCCATCACCTAATGACTTTATTCCTTGAGGCCGTTCCTGATTGCATCTGTCCCTGGGGCTGCTCTCAGAAGTCTCCTGTGCTGAAAAGGAATAAGGACTCAAACCCTACAGTTACAGAGTAGAAAGCAAGGAGACTGAACTGAAAGAGAACTCTGTGGTGGGGTGATGGTACTTCTCTGTTTAGGATGGCCGTATGAGTTTGTGGTCCCAGTGTGATTATTAATAGCATCTCTTTTTCAATCTCCAAACCCCCCAGTGTGGATGATAAATTATTGTGAACACCAGACTTTAGTGATTATCTAAAGTAGTTATCAAGCTTTTACTTGGCCTTGAAGACCTTTTCTTCAAACAGATCCATACTCTGGGTGCTTGATGTAGAGAACAGAAAAAAGGGGAGCTGCTGAGGCTGAGGGTGGCAAAGGAGGCCCAGCCCCTCTGGCCTTCTTCACCACCACCCCACCCACCTGCATGGCAGCCCTCTCTCCTGCCAGGGGAACTCCTGGAGCTCAGGGTGTCCCTGGTGATAACTTCTACTGTACTTTTCTAGAGGAGAGCACCGAGGTCCATGGAGAGGCTTAGGGACTATGCCAAGTCACACACTAGTGAGCACTCAGACACGCACATGCCGTGACCTCTCCACCCTGCCAAGTCTCCTTCCAACTTGCCAGATGGTCTGAAAACGATGCGGGCAAATCCCTGATATTGTGCTAGCCTTTCTATACACGGAAATGTTTTAGAGGATGTATCTTCTATGAGATTTATGTGAAACTTCCATCACGGGAAAAAGGGCCATGAGTTAAAAGTCATCTAGTTTATCCTGGAGAAGTGGAGACCGCAGGTGACAATGCAGACTCGCTCAAGCTGAGCCCGCAACGTCACTTGACGGGAATGGTGTGCTATTATTACGGTAAACAGTGCTTGGGGACAGATGCCTTTTCTAGAGTCTGTATCCTTGAAAATATTTGGATGGACTTCATTAATCCTGACAAGCAGTCCTCAAAAAGTCAAACAGGAAGCAGAGCTCAGATCATAGTATAAAGTAAACATTGGTCCCTCGCTGGGCCCCCGAGAGAGCACAGTCTCCCCTTTGTCTGAGCCCTTCATCCAGAACAACAGTTGGCAAATCTAAACGGAAACAATGCCCTATCCGGGAAGCTCAGAGCTCTCCCCAGCCCTCTGTCGACTAGATAGCTGCCCACCTTCCCCTGTACGGCCTGCTCCCACCCGCTCTCACCTGGGCTCCCGCCAGGCGTGTCAGCTTGAACCAGCACAGAAAGAGCAGACGTAATGCAAATCAGAAAGCCAGGCAACCATTTTATGGCTAAACAAGGGCAAGAGGAGGCAAAGTCCTACGGAAGGCGGCCTGCTCCCGGCTGTATCCAGGTAAAGGCCTGGGTTTGTTTATTTATTTATTTATTTCATTTAACCTTGTTTCTGTTTGATCCAAGCACAGACTGTTTCTCCAGGAAACAAGAGCCTGTACCTGGGCCGCACAAACCAATTTGTCCACAATCAGAAAGCAATCATTTCCCTCTCCTGGGGTTGAAAAGCAGCAGCATGACAAGGGTGGGGCTGGCTGGGCTTGCCCTTGCCCTTCTCACCTGCTGACTCAGAGCATTTGCATAGCTGGGATTCTCAGGAAACTCCCAAGCCGGCCAGTGCAAGAGCTCTGGGTAGTTATGCAAAGTATGTGTCTCTGGTCCTGAGGCCCTGAGAGCCAAGGACTTTGCATCTGAAACAATACAAGGGGATTTGGGAAAGTTCATAGAAAAGTGGGATTAAAGTACAAGTTTATTTCTGATGCAAAACACTTTCTGAAATCCATGGGGTGTTTTTATAAGACACATTTGTCATGAACTTTTCAAGACCCCTACGTAATGTGGAAATGAAGTCTAACAGCACAGAGCCCTCCCTCTGGTCTTGTTTATCTACCTCAAGATGCAGACAAACTCCACCAAGTGGAAACGATGATTGCACGCCCATTTCAGAGATGAGGAAACAGGGTTTGATAGATGTGATCTGACGCCAGGTCACCCAGCAGCGAAGTGCTGGGATGAGGATTCCAATCCATAGAACCGAGCCCCGGAACCTCCCCAGACCCAAACCCCCAGCCTCAAGATGTACCCAGGCTGGCACCAGCAGTTGACGTAATGGCTATGTTGCTGGACTCCCATGCAGTCAACTGTGTTTCGAGTCCTAGACCTGGTAGCTTAAACTCACGCCGGGCACGTGTGCGTGTGTGCCCAAGATCCCGAGAGGAGAATGGAGGAGAAGGGATTGTGGCATGGCCATCCCCCCTGGGCAGTGATTTCTCACTTTTGGTCTCTCTGTCTCTTTCTGATTTTCTGGTGAGTGAGCCCTATAGTAAAAAAAAAAAAAAAGATATACTCAGGCCAGGCTTCCCAACTTCCCTGGGCACATTTATCTCCTGGGCCCTTGTGAGATGCCCCTTGTGATTTAAGAGCTCTGGGGACGCACCAGCAACTGCAACTCAAGAGCTCAATGTGCCGGCTCCACTGCGGGCCTGTGAAGGATGCAGGCAGCTGCTGGCCAGGTTTTTTCTGGAAAGGGTCACATGGTAAACAGTTTAGGCTTTCTGGTCCACATACAGCCTCCGTTATTCATTCTTGTGTATGTTTATTTACTTTACAGCCCTTCAGACCTGTGCAAGCATCCTTCGGTTTGGCTCCTGGGCTGCATTTGGGTAGAGCAGTGGTTTGTTGGTCCCTGACCTGGAGACTGCCAGAGAAGTCACCGCGGCAATGGGCCTGGGGCGAGAAGGGAGTGCATTTTTTTCCCATCACCATCCATGAGATTTGGTCCTGCGGCTCTTCGACTAGGCATGGCCTTCAAGATGGAGAGATGTTAGACTGGTGGGACCTCCAGCAGGTGCGTGGGGCTGACGTAAGCCAGAAGGAACACATTGGGTTGGTGAGGGGCAGCACTCCCAGACACAGAAGAGAGCACTGAGGAGGGGTGGGGGCCTGGGGCTGGCAATAGGGAGGTGGGGAAGGGAGAACTGCCATGCAGCTGTGAGCTGGGCCCTGGGGAAGCAGCGAGGGAGGGTTTTCAAGGAGATCCTCTGATGGCTGAAGGGCGAACCCAGAGAGCTCTTCGATGAGGGGAATGCAAGTCCTGTGACCCCCAACGTTCGCAGCTAATCTGATGCCGTCATCAGTCGGTCCGCACACACTCCGCCGGGCTCCCTCAGGTCTATCAGCCAGCACATCTTACAGCAGATGCCTCTCTATCTCTTGGCCCAGCCAGGGAAGGGAAGCTGCAATTCACTTCAGGATGTTGCTGCTCTGGGGAGAAGGGCAAGAGCACGAATC
>NW_006159566.1:991838-1003525 GCF_000334495.1 Tupaia belangeri chinensis
CAACCCCCAGGCTCACGAGTAGTGGGTGAGGGTCCCCAGTTCAAGGGGCCAGCCACTGGGAGCCCTGCTGCCTTTCTGTCTCTCCTAACTTGGGAATGAAGTGAGACTTTAGTCTAGGTTTTAATAGCAGTAACAGTGGCTATGAGCGAAGACGTGAGCCTCCTCAGCTGCAAAAGATCGACTTTGAGAAGTCCTCGGGCTCTTCCCTTGAGTGTTGCTTTTAATCCCCTCTACTCTTTTATTCGGTAATCATGCCATTACTTGAGGTGCATGACTTTGCATATGTTTTTAAAAAAAATTGTCAGAGGGTGCATGCACGTGTCAGAGAGACAGAGACAGAGAGAGGAAATGAGAGAACACTGTCTCTGCCATGGGAAATGCTTGCGGCACAATCCTTTCTCCGGTTTCTCCCTGCTTTCGGGATTTGGGGCATGCACGCACATGCGCCTGGAAGACTTTCTAAGTTGCTGGGTTCGAGATTTGAGCAGTGGGCCATGGAGGATCAGATCCCTTAACGCAAGCACGGGCCATAGACTAGCATAAATATATTTATTTGTTACATTTACTTACTGGTAACACCTGTGTAACTTACCCTGTTTCTTCTTACTTCTCCACCCCCCACCCTGTTTTTAAGACCCAGCTATGCACCTGTATACGACAGTGTCTGTTTCTTCTCACGGCTGCACACACTCCACATCCAACAAATCCCACCTTCCCATTTTCCCAGGGACTTACATATGGGTTAACTCCAACTTCCGGTTATCACACACCACGTGGCGATGAAACTTCACCCCTCTTCCTTCACAGACAAGGGTAAGGAATTCCTTGTGCTATCTATCCCGGGCAGTGAAGCGCTGGGTTGCAGAGTTTGTGGACCTTTCATTTGACTTCATCTGGCCAGCCGACTCTCGAGGGATGCCTCACAGTCCACGTTCTCCCCAGCTGTAGACCTGGGTTCTCATCTCTATGGCTCGCTCAACACTTGACGTCAACCACCTTCTAATTCCTCTAGCCGAGAGATGCTGTAAAGAGATGTCTCATGGTCGATTTAGTTTTCCTTCTCTGATTGAGTTTGAGCGCTTCTGCCCCTACTCGCTAGCCTTTGTGTTTTCTTTTTCTACTAACCTGTTGCCTGTTGCTCCGTGTCCTCTGTTTCCCAGTGTTGCAGTGACTTTTATCCGGACTCGCAGGAGTTTCTTAACTACTTAAGGACCTAGGTACTGGTTCCTCGAGAGGTTTAGGCATTGCCCACATCTCCTCTCAGTCTATTTGTGCCTTATCCATGGTATCTTTTGTTAAATTGAAATCTTTAAAATCGATAAGATCAAATACAATTGATGCAATCAATTGTCCCTCCTCTTTTATACTTTTTTCAGTTTTGCACACAGAGTCCAACCACAGTTCCAAGTGACGAGAAATGTTCTTGCATGACGTCTTATTGTGTGATTTAGCATGTCACCTTTAGGCCATCTTATTATTTTTATTTATTTATCATTTTTAATTTGTCAGGGGGCATGTGCACTTGCCAGAGTCAGACAGGGAGTCAGGGAGAGAGGGAGAGGGAGAAAGCACGCGCTCCATGGCACGTACTCATGCTGCAGTCCGTTGTGCTCCAGTCTCCGTGCTGTTGAGTTCTGGGGCACTCATTCACACGTACCCGGAAGTTGGGATCGGAACTGTGTAGTTGGCCACGTGAAATCCAACCACGAGGCCATGGGTTGGCACCAGAAATCAGCTTTAACACCACTTCCCACAACCGGACTTAGCCACCCAATCTGTCCCCAGCTGTAAGTCCCAAGACTGAGGTAGAGAACAGAGAAGAGCTGACCGACCCCAGACACCCACTGGCCCCATGAACAGGCTCATCTGGTAAGGCGACGAGCATCTGCAAGTCCTCCCAGGGGTAGTGAGTGTCCCGCCCCCACGGCAAGGTTACCCACCCCAGCTGTAAATTGAGGCTGCAGTTCTCAGTGACAGTCACAGACTTTTACTCACCCTGAGCGGACAGAAAGCCCCTCCGCTTTCACTCCCCACTGGCATTTGTCAGCCCCGACCTGGTCCTACTGCCACTTTCCAGCCAATGACCTGTTAGCAATAAAGGCAGCCAGGGTTACCTCCCCCTTTCCAAACTGCTCAGAATGGCTGGCCCATGCAGATGCTTCTCAGCTGGCCCAGCAATCTTAGATAAAGAGAATCAACACAATAAATACCTGTTGGCTGACTGTCACCTCCCTGAAAATCATTTTCCAGTATTCTTGTGCATGGACATTCACAGCCTGGTCATCAGGGTACGCAAACCCCTATCAGCCCTATTCAACCAACAGTTCACACCTCAGGTGTTGCAGCTTCCAGGCGAGGCATTCTCACAGTTGCTGTATCATTTGATCCCTGAAACAACTCTGGCAGCTAGATATTACCATGAAAACAGCAAGGCATCCCTGAAACAACTCTGGCAGCTAGATATTAGCATGAAAACAGCAAGGCTCAGGGTCAGAGAGGTTAAATGACTTGCCCAAGGTAACAGGTTGTCAGAAAAGTCATCATGCATTTTTTGCATAGAAAAGCCTAGAAAAATTACATCATGACTTGTTCTGACAACCCAGTAATAACTCCTGAAGAAAGAAAAGAAGTAAAGGAGGTGAGTAGATGGAGGATATGCAGGGGAATTTGTCCTGAGGGCGATTCTTGGCTCAGGGTAAGGAAAATGCCTGAGAGGGGATGTGTTCTTACACACCTGACTAGACTAGGCCTCAAGTAATGTTTCCTAGGGATGAAAGACACTGCTGCGCGCCTAGGCTCTGGAGGAAGAACCAGTGCCCACCTCCCCCTTGCAAGCTGAGCTCCAGTTTTGCTCAAGTGGCAGGGTGTCTGGCCCTGGGGGATGACTCACGCTTGATCCAAGCCAGTCATGGTAATCTCCTTCCCCTTTGCCAGCGATCAATTTAGTTGTGGGCATCTGACCTGACAGGAGATGAAAAAGAAGATCTATGGGGCTTCTGAGAAGGCTTCCTGTCTGATAAGAAAGAGGTCTACAAAGAGAAAGCCTTCCCCATGACCAGCTCGCCTTCCTTCCTGCTCAGGCTGGTGTGGCATACAGGGCTGACACATTGCACTTAGGCAGCCATTTGTGACTATGAGGAGAAACAAAGCCTTCTACTGAGGATGGCAGGGCTGAAGATGGAAAACGCCTGAGTCCTTGGTGCTCCCGTGGAACAGCCAAGCACCCTGGGACGTCCACCTCTAGACGTCTTAAAATGTGGACTAACTCAGGATCTTTGTCATTTAATGAACTATCCATCAGCTTTTCCGTAGCTTGCAGGCAAGAGTGCCACACTGATAGAGAAGCTGCTTTCTGGTCAGAGGCTAAGAAGCCCAGCACAAGTCCCTCTGCCCCAGATTGTTGTCTAGGAGTGAGCTCCACTTCAGCATCTCCTTCCCAGGCTTCCTGTTGTCCACAATTAGCTCAGTCTGGCTACAAATTAGGGAGAAGTCTTCATTTTTCTATAAGGGATTGTTAATCTATTCCATCACATTTTTTTCATCTTTGTAAAACTCAGCTTACCTCCTCCTGGAAGCCTCCCTTGATATAACAGAACTCAGCTATGGTATACAGAGTAATGCCTTCTTCCCACTATTAATGATGTCTCCACCTATGAAGTTGTCACCTTTTGTGGCCAAGGGGGCATTTGCAGATGTGACTAAGGTAAAAGATCCCGAGTGAGGAGCTTATGCTGGGTTATCTGGGTGGGCCAATGAAATCACATGAGTCCTTGAAAGCGGAGAGCCTTCCCGTGCTGTGGGCAGAGATAGATCTGACAATAGAAGATCAGGAAGGTATGACATTGCTGGCTTTGAAGACGGAAAGTGGGCAGTATCTAGAAACTGGAAGAGGCAAAGAAAAAGATTCCTCCTGGGTCCCCAACAAGGGACCCAGCTCTGCCAACATGTCAGTTTCAGCCCAGTGAGGGCCCAGCAGGTGGCATGTGGTTAAGGGTGGTAGACTCCCACATGGCTGACTGCGGTTCAAGTCCCAGACCTGGCAGTTTGCTTTCTCACTTTGCCTTGCTCTTTCTCTCAATCTCTCTCTCTCTCTCACACTCTGTCCCTCTTTGGTCAAATTAAAATAAATAGATAAATAAATAAATAAGGTTAAATAAAATAATTCTTTAAAAAAATTTTTCTTTAGCCCAGTGAAACACGTGTCAGATTTCTGACATGCAGAACTATAAAATAATATTGGGTTGTCAGAAAAGTCATGATGTATTTTCTATGGTTTTTTTAATGCAAAAATGAGCAGTCCCCAACTTTTTTGGCACCAGGGACTAGTTAAGTGGAAGACATTTTTTTCCACTGGAGGATGGTTTCTGAATGGTTCAAGTGCATTGCATTTATTGTACACTTTATTTCTATTATTATTGCATTATAATATATAATGAAATAATGGTGCGACTCACTATAATCCAGTTTTGTGGTTATTCCCCAGTGCTAGCATCACTGCCTCAGCTCCACCTCAGATCATCAGAGCATCAGGCATTTGATTCTCAGAAGAAGTGTGCAACCTACATCTCTCACATATGCGGTTCACAGTAGGCTTCACACTCCTCTGAGACTCTAATGCCATCACTGATATGACAGGAGGTGGCACTCAGGCGGTCATGCGATCAATGGGGAGCAGTTGTAAATACAGATGAAATTTTGCTCTCTCATCTGCCACTCAAAAGTGTGGCCAGGTTCCTAACAGGACACAAACCAGTACCAGCCTGTGGCCTGGGGCCTGGGACAAAAGGAAACAAATGGGAAACTAGTACATTGGCCAGGAACGTATCTGGTACTCCAGTTCCCATGATGTTATGGAGGGGAGTCTCTGAGAGGGGGCTCCAAAGAGTCTTGTGTGCAAGTCCTGCCACTGTTTTCATGTGACCTTAAGAAAGCCACTAAACTCACTGAGTCTCTTATATCATCTAGAACACAGACATGAATAAACAGTACCTCTCTCTTGCAGGTTTCTTATGATATGTGAATGAGGTTGTGCAAGCAACTCATTTAGCACAAGGCTGGGCAAAGGAAAGTCATTAAATCAATGGTAGCCATTATAAGATTTATTGGAGGAGAGGGATCAAGGGTTTGGAAAATTCCTCTGTGGTGAGGAATGCCTTTAAAGCAGGCATGCCACACATTCAGTTTGAAGTTGAGAGTCCGTGTGATGGAGTGGGAAAGATCACAGGCTTTGGAGCCAGACTCCCTGGGTTTGAATCCAGGGAGCTGTGTGACCTCGGGAGCATGGTTCTGCATCTTCGCTTAGCTTTCTCCAGAAGCAGAAGCTGACACAGCCACTTGAGTGCAAGGAGTATATTTGGATGTGATTCTAGAAAGTATCAGAGAGCAGAGGGAAAGTGAGACAGGAAGGGGTGGGAGCCAGTCAGTGCAAGGTAGTGAGCAGGTCCCTCTGTGGACAGCTGGAGTGAAAGCCTGTGGGGAAGCCTGGGGGCGCACGGAGAAGCGTGCCTCTGAGTCACCGCACTTAAGGGTGAGGAAGCCAGAGAGGTGTACACTGCTGGGTGAGGCCCACTCCAGGGGAGAGTAATTCCTAGCACACCTGGCCTTCCACGCTGGGCAGAGAAAGCTCTCGGGGAAATAAGATGGTGCCGTTGGAACATGGGCCGGCACGTGCCGAAATGCAAGAGGGGCCCGGTGTCTGCTCCATGGCGTTTTCTCTTTTTGTTTTTGTTTGTTTTAGGTTTTTGCCATAGGGTGCGTGTGCTCACCAGAGAGAGACAGAGGGAAAGTGAGAAATTACTTCATGGGGAGATGGCCACATCACAATCCCTTCTCTTCCATTCTCCTCTTGGGGTTCTGGTCACTCACACACATGCACCTGGTGTGATGTTCAAGCCACCGGGTCCAGGACTTAAATTCTAGTCAACCATGTGGGAATCTGGACCCTTAACTACCCCACTACCTGCTGGCCTGAGTTTTCTCATCTTTAAAATGAAAAAAAGTTTATAAAGTCACTGGGAGGTGTTTGGAGGTTAACACAGCGCGTGCACCAATCAGGAGCCAGCAAAGCGGATCCCGCATTGAGTCCTCTGCTTTTCTGTGATGTGTGACCTTTGTTCCCGTCACCCCTGGTGATTTTTAGTGATGTTTAAATTCACTAAATGCTTGGGGTGGGGAGGCTTATGGAGCTTGAGGAAGGGGCCAGCATTCATCCCTGGTTCATGCCACACAGACAGAGATGTTCTATGTGGAAGAGGAGCCGTGGGAGAGGGGCAGAGACTGGAAACCAAAGCAGGCCGTTTGCACAAAGTCTGGAGGACTTTTGGCTTCTGTGCCATGGACTAGGACTTTGAACCAACTCCTCTTTCCGAAAGCACATGGAGGCCCCGATGCCGGCTGGGTCAAGAGCTCCATAATGTGGTTAGCTTCCAGAAGACAAGAGCTGAGTGTTGGTGGCTGGATTCCTCCTGCTTCTGCCCTGACACATCCTAGATACTCCATAGCTGGCCACAGAGCAGATGAGCATGAAAGCGCTTAGGAAACCAGAAAGCAGTTGTTCCTCTCCAAATCGTGGGTGGTTGCTAGCATTCCCTGGGCAGCCTCTCCACGCATGGGCAGCTGTTTGACTGCAGGAAGTAACCTGCACCTGACCCTGTGGGGTTGGCAGCCTGGGCCAGCTCTCTGCTCGCAGCAACGTCTGTCAGAATACAAAGGACAAACTGTAGTATTTATACCAACACATCCATTTTAAATGGCCTCACTCCCTCCTGAAAGGAATCTGCAAACCCTGTTGGGACTGAAAACATTTTATATTTATGTATCACCAGTTACTGAGGGAACACAAAGTGCTCGGCAAATATGATCTCATTAGCCCTCACGACAGCCCTGGGGGAAGAAGTTTGGCAAGAATTCTTCTCCTCTTTGGAGAGGTGAGAGGACAGAGGCTCAGGAGGCCAGCGAGGAGCCACAGAGCAAGTGCTCCAGGGAGCCGAGATAATGGTGAGGCAATGCTGGGCTTAAGAAGGGTGTCATCTCCGGGGGCCTCCACACTCACTGCAGCATCATGGGATTGAGCATGGGAATAGTCCCAGATAGCTCCCAATTTGAGATCTGATAGGTCTATTATGGTACAAACATCAAATTCCTTTTTTATTTCCTTCGGACAGGTTTTTGCTATAGGGCGCATGTGCTCGCCAGACAGACAGAGAGAGACAGAGAGACAGAAAGCGAGAAATCATCCCCCCAGGGGGGATGGCCACGCCGCGATCCTTTCTCCTCCATTCTCCTCTCGGGATCTTGGACATGCACGCACATGCGCCCGGCTTGAGTTTAAGCCACCAGGTCTGGGGCTTGAACCGCGGTCAACTACATGGGAGTCCAACGACATAGCCATTATGCCAACTGCTGGTTCCACAAACATCACATCCTATTGAGGTGTTCAAATGATTCATGTGCTTTGCACGAAAGCTAAATAAGGCATTAAAGTAAAAAATGCAAGTTGCCAAAGTGTATATATAATCTAACCATCCATTACTATAAAATAGACATATAACATTAGAAAAGGTCTAGAAGAATGTGCATCAAATTATCTATGAAATATAATTACATGTGTCTGTGTATTACTATTTTCAAAAGAAAGGTCTAGGATATGTACCAAATTATACATGAAACATAATTATATATGCCTTTGTGTGTTACTGTTTTCAAAGGAAAGGTCTAGAAGAATGTGTACCAAATTGTATATGACATATAATTATATATGTCCTGTGTCTCAGTATTTCTGAATTCTTGAAGAATGTATAACAATGATATCTCTACCAGTTCCCATACAGATACTTTCATTTTCTTAATCATGCATTTGTTAAATGATTACAGTTTTTATGCAACGGGCATCTTTTCTCTGGTAATCAGGCTAGAAAAAAAATTGTAAAAGCCAGAAAAAGGGAAGTCCTTTGTGTTACCTAGAAAGGATAAAAAATAGAAAATAAACCCTAAAATATGCTGAGACTGTTTTTCTTTCATTAAAAAAAGAACACCAGGAATGTTTTTCTTGATGTGAAGAATTTGGAAAAATTCCCCCAGACTTCCTATTTAGTTCATACTGCTCAGCGAAGGTGGGATCAGATGTTCTATTCTGTAAACATATGGTTCTGCATCTGTAAAACCAAAACACAAAATGAAATCTTCGTGCTTTTTCCCTTGGTGCTTTTAAACACACGATGGACCGGATGGTTTAGCTTTTTACCTAATAAACTTCAGGAGAGGGGAAACAACTCCACCCCAACAAGGGAGTTAAAATGTCAACTACTCAATATTTTCACGGGCTATTGGACCATTCACATAATAGTGTTATGTCATTAAACAAATTTTTAAAATGCCGGTCACTGTGTTTTATGACAATATGAGAATACTTAACTCTGCTGAAACTGTACAGGTAAAAATGGTTAAGATGGGAAATACGTGAACTAACCAACCTGCACCTCGGATCCTAAAGCTTTCTGCTGTAGCATACAATGGTCCCCTTATCTGATGCTTCCGTTACCCACAGGCAGCTCCAGTCCAGAAAACCGTCATGTCTCTGTGAGCTGGGATCACCCAAAGCTGATGATTTTTTTTAAAGAATATTTTTTTATTTTAACTTTATTTATTTCATTTCTTTATTTCATTTCATTTTTAATTTGACCAAAGAGGGACAGAGTGAGTGAGAGAGAGAGAGAGAGAGAGAGAAAGCAAGCCACCAGGTCCAGGACTCGAACCACAGTCAGCCATATGGGAGTCCAGTGGCCTTAATGACCATGCTACCTGCTGGCCCCAAAGCTGACGATTTTTCATTCCTTCCTCCCTCTCTCCCTGCCTTCTTTCCTTCTTTTTATTCCTTCCTTTCTTTTCTTCATTTTTTTTATGAGAGGTTTTTGTCTTAGGGAACGACAGAGACAGAGACAGTGAGAAGGGAAGTGAGAAATCGCCCCCCAGGGGGGATGGCCACGCTGCAATCCCTTCTCCGTTTTCCTCCCAGGATCTTGGGCATGCATGCACATGCACCCAGCAAGCTTTTGAAACCCTCGGATCTGGGACTGAAACTGTGATTGGCCATGTGGGAGTCCAGTAACGTAACTGCTGTGCCATCTGCTGGCGCCGATCTTCTTTCTGACATATCTAAGAGCCGGCGGTAACCTGACGCCATGGCGCAGTGCCCACATCATCCCCTGCTCCACCCCATCACACAGGCATTGTCAGCTCACATGCCACAACATCAAAGGTGCGAGAGAGGGACAAACCCCATACACGTGACTTGCCACAGTATGTGGTTCCATTTTGTTAATGTAGTTTAATCTTTTACTGTGCCTCACTTATAAACGAACCTTTTCCCTAGGCATGTATGCATTGGGAAAATCATAGTATGTATATATAGGGTTCGGTGCTGTCTGTGGTTTCAGGCATTCCACTGGGGTCTTGGAATACCTCTCCCGTGGATAATGGGGGACGATGTTGTGCAAGGAAAAGAGAGTGGAAGGCCAGTGGAACTGAAGTCAGATTTCTGGCCAGGTTCTCAGAGCTGCATTCACTCATTCTGTTCTCACCGAAGCACTCACTAGGCACCCAGAGGCCCTGACGTACAGTGTCCAATAGGACACTCCTGTCCCTGCCCTGATGGGATGGTTTATCCTCTCCCAACTCCAAAGCCAACCTTTCAGAGGGAAAACAAGTCTTATGCTACCCTCGCTGCATGAGAGGCTGGGCATCTACTATAGAGGCCGCAGCTGGCCTGCAGTCAAAGACTCTCAGCTTCACCTTGGAAGCAAAATTTGCATTCAGGTTGACGTCCATACCAGGAGCAGAGCTGTCCTTTCCAGCTTCCCATCACTCATCAGGGAATGGAAAGGGGATGCTGGGTCTTTTCATCCTCTCTGACCAGTGAAGCTGAACGAAGATCTGGCTTAGGATGAAAACCATGAAGGCCACATGGAATCTTCTGGTGAATTCCCAGAGAAGGGGGTACTGAATCCTTGCTGCAGGAGTGAGCCAAGTGTGAGAGAGTCTGAGCAGGCACTGGCTTACATGCGCTGTTCTCCCAGTGAATCCTCGGGGCTACCCTGCCAGGCCGTAGTGGTAACACTGAGGAAGGCCAGGGCAGACACTGTCCTAATGGCTTTTCACGCACTGACTTGCTCAGAGCTCACAATGGCCCATGAGGCACGTACTTGATGGCTGTCCCCTCACAGATATGAGGGAAACCGAGTGCAGAGAGAATTAGCTATAGCTAGCAAGTGGTAGAGATTTAAACACAGATGATTCAAAGGCAGAGCCTCCTGTCTTAGTCATCTTAGTCATTAGATCCTATTATTCTTCGCATTTTATGGATAAGAAAACTGAAGCTGAGAAGCCCACCCAAGATCCTGTGTAAAGAGCTTGCTTCAAGGGGCCAGCACGTAGCATAATGGTTAAGGAGGTAGGCTTCCTTCCACATGACCCACGGCGGTTCGAGTTCCAGATCTGGCAGCTGGAAACTCATGCCAGGTGTGTGTGTGTACTAGGAGCATGTGTTTATATGCTCAAAGTCCCAAGAAGAGAAGGGACCGTGGCATGGCTATCTCCCCAGGGGGGTGATTTCTCACTTTCTGTCTCTCTGTCTCTCTGGTGAGTACACATACCCTATAGCAAAAATCTCTCTCATAAAAAGAGCTAGCTTTGGCACCAGCTCTTTCTGCCTCCCAAGCATGTTTCTATAAAACGTGACACTGTGTCGCAACGCCCCAGGCGGAGAAAACCTCCAGGACAAGGAGGTCCTACTTGAGGCCAGTGGCCGATGGCAGAGCTAGTAATCGTTCTGTATCTGTCTCCCCTGGTAAAGACTCAGCCTGGGAAGGGGCATGCTTGTTTGGCGTTCTGCCCATGGCAGATGGACGACTTCACCACCATCTGTGAATGAGTGCCCTCCTGCCTAGCCCCAAGCTAGTGCTTCTCTGGGTATTCATTCATTTATTCATTCAACAAATATTTATTGAACTTTTTGCCAGACCCTGTCCTAAATTTCAGGGATTAAGTAGTAAGACAAACAGTTAAACATTATTTTGTACTTGAGTAGCAAATACTAGGTTCTTGCCTTTTTTTCTTCTTTCTTTTTTTTTTTTTTTTTAAAGACATTTTTCTGGGACCAGCAGTTGGCATAATGGCTATGTTGCTGGACTCCCATGTAGTCGACTGCAGTTCGAGTCTCGGACCTGGTGGTTTAAACTCACACCGGGCGCGTGTGCGTGCGTGCCCAAGTTCCCAAGAGGAGAATGGAGTAGAAGGGATTGCCACATGATCATCCCCCTGGAGGGGGGGGTGATTTCTCGCTTTCTGTCTCTCTGTTTCTCTGTCTTTCTGGCGAGTGCACACGCTCTATAGTGAAAACCTCTCCAAAAAAAAATTTTTTTTCTATAGGTCACATGCACTAGCTGGAAAGACAGAGTGAGATAGAAAAACAGAAAATGAGATCACCCTCCTGGGGGGATGGCCATGCTGCAATCCATTCTCCTCCACTCTCCTCTGAAGATTTTGGGCATGCACACACATGTGCCTGGCACGAGTTTCAGGCGTCAGGTCCATGACTCCAACTACACTCAGCCATGTAGGAGTCAAGTGCTTTAACCACTACCCCATCCACTGGCCCCATTCTCTTTTCTTTTCTATAGTGTGTGTGTGTT
>NW_006159566.1:1003536-1006065 GCF_000334495.1 Tupaia belangeri chinensis
GGAAAGAGAAGTCACCCCCTATGGAAATGGCCAGATAGTGAGGTTCTTTCTTCCTCCAAAGGGTGGGTTAAACAGAGACACAAGGAGTTGGAAAAAGACATGAGGCACTGATGTCATGTTGCTTATTGCCTGAGTTTAGTAGGGGCTCTCAGACATCTTAGTAGGCTTGCAAAGCCCACTGAGCACTCGCAAGTACTTCCTCCCTCTCAGAGCTAGTAATTTGCAAGGAGATCGCTCACAGGGTGGCTTCCTCCCTCTTGGAGCTCACAGTGTATGGAGCCAAAGCAGAGTTGAGCCAAGGCCATAAGTACTGAGCTGGTGGAGCCAAGGCAGAGCAGAACAGGGCTCGCTAGCAGGGCAGAGCTAGCTGACCAGGTGTTCCTTTAATCTTAAAGGGGCCAAAGACAATAGGGGCTCATTGCCAAAACCAAACTGTCCCACACGCACATGTGTACTACATTCAATGGCCTACAACAGCAGTCATAGTTATATAACAAGCCTGCAAGCACAGTACAAGCAATAACATAAGTTGTTCACCCTGTGACCTTCAAACATGGGAAGATAGGAGGGGCAGGAGCCAGACTAAGCTGACTCCATTTGCAATACACTACACCAGAATCCCTTCTTCTCCATTCATCTCTCAGAATTTGGGGCATGCACACCCATGTGCCTGGTACGATCCTCAAGCTGCTAGGTCCAAGACTCAAATCACATAGCCAATCATGTAGGATCCAGCTGTCTTAATATCCATACCACCTGCTGCCTCCACCCCCTTTCTTTCACATTTATTTATTTCTTCTATGGGTGAGAGAGAAAGGGAGAGAAAGTGCATCCCCAACAGGGTCTTGGTACCACCATCTGCGCCAGCTCTGGCTCGTGGCTCAGGTGTGTCCAGTGGACTCAGTAGGTCTCCAGACTCAAACTGGGAGCCTTCCGTGTGGGCTCACCTCAGAGTGTAGCATTTACCACCATGCCACCCTCTGGCCCTGTTCTTCCCTTTGTCCCACCTTATCTGCATATCATTCCCCTCTAGAAATAGGTCTCCTTCCACCAGAGTCATCGACATAGACCATCCACAGGACTTTGATGGCACCCACGGTGCCTTTGAGCAAACAGAGAAAGTGCCCTCTCTGGGCACACACAGCCTCACAGGCCCCTGCCTGGGAGTGGAGAGTGGACTTTGTTCCAGCCCACCCAGCACCTTTGGGCAGGGCAGTCTGCATTACAGCAGGTGGCAGCCCCTCTGCCAGCCCTTCTGGAGATTAGAAATTGACCCTTGGTGCCCAAACCCAGAGCCTGCAAGTTCCAGATGACTCTTCTCCCACTGCTTAGCCAGGTCCCTACCCCCCCTAGTCCCTGTCACTAGCCCCTGCCAACCTCCAGCTCTTCACCATCACCTGCTGGCAGACCGGTTGGACACATCCCATCCACTCCCTGGACCCCGTCCTCTTCTCTGCTCAGCTGCTGGGACATTCTCACAGGATGCAGCTGTCTCACCCTTAGGCCCGGTCCAGCCATGCCTGGATGTGGCTGTTATACTCACATTCGAGGGCTGTCTGACAGAGGGCCATCGTGAGGGGTGGGGCCCCTCAGAAAGGCACCACAGAGCTGTTCCATAGCTGTCCTGGTGCAATAAAATGCGTAGCTCTCAGGACGTCCCCACTCCTGACTCCGTCCAGATATCAGATGGAGATGCCTTTAGTTACCAGGAAGTTGTTTACAAGCAGAATTTACTGTATAGAATAGATGTAGTCTTTCTTTCATAAAGGTGAAACAGTGTGAAACAAGATCTAATATTTATTTTATTTAACCTATATTTGTATACTTTTTTTTTTTGAGAGGTTTTTGCTACAGGGTGCATACTCTTGCCAGAGAGACAGAGAAAGACAGAGAGACAGAAAGCGAGAAATCACCCCCCGGGGGATGGCCACACCGCAATCCCTTCTCCTCCATTCTCCTCTTGGGTTCTTGGGCCTGCATGCATGTGCACCCGGCATGAGTTTAAGCCACCGGGTCCAGGATGCGAACCGCGGTCAACTACATGGGAGTTCAGCAACATAGCCATTACATTAACTGCTGGTCCCAATGATTATATCTTTTTTAGCTCAACCCCTACTTATCCTCAGGCTTCATCTTCCAGGAAGCTTTCACGGATTGCCTCCCTGTCAGAGGAAGGTGAACTGTCTGTGTCCAGTGGACTCAGTAGGTCTCCAGACTGGAAGTGGGAGCCTTCCGTGTGGGCTCACCTCACAGAGTGTAGCATTTACCACCATACCACCCTCCGGCCCTGTTCTTCCCTTTGTCCCACCTTATCTGCATATCATTCCCCTCTAGAAATGGGTCTCCTTTCACCAGAGTCATTGAGAGAGACCATCCACAGGGCTTTGATGGCACCCACGGTGCCTTTGGGCAAACAAGAGAAAGTGCCCTCTCTGGGCACACACAGCCTCACAGGCCCCCGCCTGGGAGTGGACAGTGGACTTCGTTCCAGCCCCCCCAGCCTCTAGCCCAGCACCTTTGGGCACGGCA
>NW_006159566.1:1006842-1020462 GCF_000334495.1 Tupaia belangeri chinensis
CTACATGGGAGTTCAGCAACATAGCCATTACATTAACTGCTGGTCCCAATGATTATATCTTTTTTAGCTCAACCCCTACTTATCCTCAGGCTTCATCTTCCAGGAAGCTTTCACGGATTGCCTCCCTGTCAGAGGAAGGTGAACTGTCCTCCTCTGTGACCTCCCAGAGCGCCCGGACTGAACTGTAATTGCCCGTTTGTTTTCATACCGTCTTTAATGGACCATGAACTCGGGGAGGATGAGGATCACGTCTAGCCTGCCTTTGTAGCCTGAGCACCTGGCAAAGAATCTAACACCTAGCAGGAACTCAATAAATGTGAAATAATTGAAAATTATCAGAAAAAAAAAAATTGGTATCAAAACCCAGTTAGGGGCCAGAAGGTGGTGTGGTGGTGGGGGCGCTAAACCACCATGATCGACCATGGTTCGAGTTCAGAATCCAACAGCTTGAAACTCACATTGGGCACGTATACACGCGTGTGTGCCCAAAATCCCAGGAGGAAAAAGGAGGAGAGGGGATTGCATTGTGGCCATCCCCCGGTTTGGGAGTGCTTTCTTGTTTTCTGTCTGTCTTTCTCTGTCTCTCTGGTGAGCGCACGTGCCCTGTAGCAAATATCTTTTTTTTAAAAAAAAAAAAGAACCAGCTGGAGTTTTCCTCAATAGTATCTGGCCTGTTCTCTGCTAAGAAAAGTAAGAGACATTTTCTAAAATGTGGATGCTCTCAGATTCCCCGGACACTTCTCCGTAACTCATCAGTGAGGGCACTGTGTAGCAAGGCCCTTCACTCGTTCACTCAGTACCCCTGCTGGGTAAGCACTGGGGAGTCCAGTGAAGGAGAGCAGGTGAAGCCTCTGCTTCCGCCAAGTTTGTCTTTTAGTGGAAGGGGGGAGGCTGGGGCGAGGGAGAGGTGGCCAGAGGGAAGATTGACAGTACATTCTCTAATTGGTAACTGATATTACAGTGAAGTGGCATAACGTGAATGACCTTCATTCACCCCAGCTGCTTCCTAGAATAGTACAATAGTTAACTTGTCAAGCAGGGGAGTCAGACAGCTTGGAAGCAAGTTCTTAATCTATGATTTACGAGTTCAATTACCTTTGGGCAAGGTACATGGCCCTTCCAAGCCTCAGTTTCTTCACTGGGTACTAACAACAGCACCTGCACGTGCATGCCTGGTTAAGAGCAGGGCTGATAAAGGTTGGGAATGACCAATCCTCCCCACCTAGTTGTTTGGGAGAGGAGTTAGTATTCTCTGCATGTCCATTCATGTGCACAAGACTAATACAAATGCATGTTTGGATTCCTCACTGTCCCCGACTCCTGCTAAGTTTTGCTAAGGATGTAAGTTAGTCTCCTGGGTTGTGCAGTATTTACAGACAATCTTTGAGCCCAGCCTCAGTTCCTATAGGTCCCGCAGCAGATAGAGTCAGCCTGGTTCAGAAGCTTCAAGCAGATGGTAGAACAGGCATGGTGGGAACTCTGGCATGAAGGATTCTGCTTGGGTCCTGGCCATTGACTACTAGGGAAGTCCTGGATGTAATTTCTCTTTATTATTGAACTTAAAACAGTCAGAATAAATAAAGCAGAGTTTAATCAACTACTTTGGAAACAAAAGGCACAGATGGCAGGTGAAGATTGACTGATGACTGTGGTCCCCAGGGCTCTGTTGAACACCCTGAGGTGGAGCATGGTAGAGGATGCTAAAGACATGGCCTCTTGCTTTGTTTCGTTCTTTGCATTTGTGAATTCCAGGAACTCCTTTCCTTGAAGTATATAGTTGTCACCAGCAGGATATAAGTTGGTGAATACTCTTACAAGTCATGAAGGAAGATTCTCACTTAACATCTGAATAGGTCAGGGGACAATTGGCTATCCAAGGTGTCTGCAGGAAGAGAGACCAGTGTTCAAATGGACAAGGGGATATAGGTCTTGTTTGGGATGAATGGATTGAAAGTGTGGTTGGCATAATGGTTATATCACTGGACTCCTATGTAGTTGACCATGGTTCAAGTCCTAGACCTGGTGGCTTAAACTCACACCGGGCGCATGTGCATGCATGTCCAAGATCCTGAGAGAGGAATGGAGAAGGGATTGTGGCATTGCCATCCCCCATGGGAGGTGATTTCTCACTTTCTGTCTCTCTGTCTCTCTCTGGTTTTCTGGTGAGTGTGCACGCCCTATAGCATAAACCTCTCTAAAAGAAAAAGAAAAAGTGAGGCACATATACTCTATGGAATACTATTCTGCCATAAAAAAACAAGATCCTGGCATTTGATAGAAAACGGTCAAATATGCTGAGTGAAGCAAGCCAGGCTATGAAAGAGAGACATGGTATGTCTCCACTTAATACACACTTGCTGTCCGCACTCTATGGTAGAGATTGAAAGATTGGAGGGCAATGAAAATAGTTATGGACACTGGACAGTGTGGAAGGAGAAGGAGAAGGAAAGAGTATAAGAAAGAAAATCAGGGAGAAAAAATGGAGAGGTAAGACATTTGTGGGACACAGAAATGGTTTATTACCCTTTGGATGATAACACGTACAGTATTCCCAACTGAACTGATCTGAGGTGTATTTCATGTTGGGTAAATTCTCTCTACAAGTCAAATGATGTACATTTATCAAATGCATCAAAAATAAAAATAATACTAAAATTAAATGGAAAAAAAAAGGTCCTTGTTGGACCTGGAATCATAGAATAACAGAGGAGTAAAGAGGAAAGAATGACGAGTAAGTCTTTTACCAGGAGATTCCAGTTTCACCTCACCTCTCTTTATCCTTCCTCATACAAAATGCACACAGGTACACGCATAGTTCACAATACACATCCGGCATATGATTCAACTCCCAAACAACTTCCACATGCTCCATAATGACTCATGATTCAGTGTTACCCCACACCAGGACCCCTGTTTGCCCAAGAGGGTCATCTGACTCAAAATAGGCCAATCAAATTCCAGAATCCTGACCCAGCTCTTCAATCACAAAGAAATGGCCTTAAGTGAACCAATCAGAGTTTTCCCAGAAGTTTAGAAGTAGAACAAAGAACGAGTCCAGTGCCTGCTTCAAGGTCCGATGCTTGAGGGCCTAAGTCAGGGATTTCAAAGTCAGGAAGGTGGAATAGAGGCGGGCCTCAGCAGAAATGAGCTCTGGGATGAAAAGAACTGAATTAAATGATAAGACTGAGATAAACTGAATCCTCTGGACTATCCAAAAATGGACAGGTTGGTCCACAATACAACAGTTCTCAAAGTGTGGCCCTGGGACCCTGGGGGTACCAAAACCTTTTCAGGCATTTGGCAGAGTCAAAGTTATTTTTGCAACAATACTGAGATACTATTTGCACGTTTTGAGTCTCATTTTCTTGTGAGCATGCAGAGGAGCTGTCCAGAGGCTGCATGACATATGATATTGCAATGGAAGAAGCAAATACGAGAATTCAGCTGGCTGGATTGAATTCTCTCAAGTCAGACATAAAAGGGATTTGCAAACAATGTTGAGCAATGTGCCTTTCCTGGTTATTATTTTTAGTTTGGTAACAGCTGTTTACATAAAAATTGTATTTATGTAAGTATACACTATGTTTATGATTGTTCTTTCTTTTTTTTTGAGAGATTTTTGCTATAGGATGTGTGCACTCATAATTTGTAAACCACTGAGTCTCAGACTCAAACCATGGCCGACTACATGGAGTCCAGTGATGTAACTGTTACGGCATCTGCTGGTCCCTTTTTTTTTTTTTAAAGGTTTTTGTATAGACCCTTGTAGGAGAGACGGTGAGAGGGAAAGTGAGAAATCACCCTCAGAAGGAATGGCCGATCTGCGATCCCTTCTCCATTCTCCTCTTGGGATTTGGGCACGCATGCATATGTGTCTGGCATGATTTTCAAGCCAACAGGTCCAGGACTGGAACTGTGATCAGCCCTGTGGGAGTCTAGCACCTTAACCATTATGTCACCTGCTGGCCCCTATAAATGTTATTTCTAAATATCTATATACTTTTCATTTTAAATTCCTAAAATAACAAATACTCATAGATATACACATGTCAGCCAAAGCTCTTTGGTGTTTGTAATTATTTTTTGGAGTGTGAAGGAGTCTGAGACCAATAACTCTAGAACTGCTTAATTCGAGGGTTTGAAAGTGTAAAGAATCTGCGTTAGTTTTTTTTTTTTTTTTTTGAGAGGTTTTATTTCGCTATAGGGTGCGTGCACTCGCCAGAAAGACAGAGAGAGACAGAGAGACAGAAAGTGAGAAATCACCCCCCAGGGGGGATGGCCACGCCACAATCCCTCCTCCTCCATTCTCCTCTCAGGATCTTGGGCACGCACGCACACGCGCCCGGCATGAGTTTTAAGCCACTGGGTCCGGGACGCAAACTGCGGTCGACTACGTGGGAGTCCAGCGACACAGCCATTACACTAACTGCTGGTTCCCAATCTGCATTAGTTCTTCAGTGTCAGAAACGACAGAGTAAGCTCGTGTATTGTTTCTTTCTTTTTTCTTTTTCATTTTTTTTTTTTGAGAGGTTTTATTTCGCTATAGGGTGCGTGCACTCGCCAGAAAGACAGAGAGAGACAGAGAGATAGAAAGCGAGTAATCACCCCCTAGGGGGGATGGCCACGCCACAATCCCTTCTCCTCCATTCTCCTCTCGGGATCTTGGGCATGCACTCACACGTGCCTGGCGTGAGTTTAAGCCACCGGGTCCAGGACTTAAATTGTGGTCGACTACATGGGAGTCCAGCAACATAGCCATTACACCAACTGCTAGTCCCGTCGAGGACATTTTGAAAGGCAAGCAAGAAAGACCCCGGAGAAAAGGCCCTTACGTCGGAGGTCGTGATACAAGCCCAGATCACATCACCTTTGCTCAGGGGAAACATTAGACTTTGAAACACAAAAAATGGTTTTAGGGGAGGCCTGACTTCTGGTGTCTCCCATGGAACTGGTGACTCTGTATAAGGAGCTGGCTAGTGGCTGCCTCCTCCCTGGCCACACGCATCCCGGCCCAGGGAAGGATGCAGCAGGAAGTGTAGACACTGAAGGGGAGTCTGTCTCCTGCAAGCCCTGGAGTGTGTCCCCTGGGAGAGACAAGCACAGTCCAGCCTGACACAAGCCAATGCCCACTTAACAGCCTGGGCCATCATCGGTGGCTCGACCGGAACCCACTTGTTGTTTAAAAACCAACAAGGGCAGATCGTGGTGCAGCTCTGCGAGGCTGAGCCACATGGAAAGGTACCAGGTTCACATCCAGAGACCTTCCAGAGTATTCTGGGTGTGTGTGACATCAGGGGCTGGCTGAGACTGGGGTAGACCCCTGTTGGGGGTCTCTCTGTCTCTCTTGCTCAGGGAAGAAAGAAAGAAATGGACGTTGAAAGTCATCATCATCAGAAAAGCTCTGGCACACCTTGCAGTCAGAGGGGATCCCTCCTGCCTGGGGAGAGGGACCACACAGCCGGCACCTTCGTCGAGCACGCCGTGTGCTTAACTGGCCACAGGCTGAGCTCACGGCTGACTGCCAGGCCCTGGACTGCAGCCAGCCGGGTGGCTCTGCCCTTTGCCCACAGAGAATGGGATCCCAGTCCAGCTAGGGGCCTCTTCCAGTGCGGTGGCTGGGAGGCTCCTGCTTCCCTTTGGTCCTCGGTCGACAGGCTCCTCCTTTGGCCTTTCCAAGGCGAGTCTCTGTTAGAGAAACAAAACAGGTGTCAAACTGAGATCTCGGAAAACTCAAGAGACATAAAGGAGATCAATGGCCGAGATTTTATTGGGCTTTTCACTTCCACATAATAAATGATTCACTTTAATGGTTCAGAAAAATACAACGAAGATGTTTTATAGCAATTGTGTACATCTTTTCATGAATTACCCAACACAGCAGATTGTTTAAGGGAGCTGGGAAATGAATTCAAAGCTAGTTATTTTTGTTAAAGAAGTAGTTAGCTGCTATATTTATATTCTACCTTCTCGAAGAATTTAAGTTCGCATATGAAAATACACAACAGGGAACCAGCAGTTAGCGTAATGGCTATGTCGCTGGACTCCCACGTAGTTGACCGCGGTTTGAGTCCCAGACCCGGTGGCTTGAAACTCACACCGGGCACATGTGCGTGCGTGCCCAGGATCCTGAGAAGAGAATGGAGGAGAAGGGATTATGGCGTGACCATCCCCCCTGGGAGGTGATTTCTCTCTTTCTGTCTCTATGTCTCTCTCTGTGTGTCTGGCGAGCGCACGCACCCTATAGCGAAAACCTCTCAAAAAAAAAAAATACACGACAGAGTAATTGAAACAGAGGCAGTTAAGCAGATTACTTTTCGAATAATCTGAACTCTTAGAGTTAATGAAAATAAAGGACAAAGAGGAACTTGGGGGGTTTCCAACGGAGGAAGGCTTTTAGCTCCATTGACAGTCACGTTTTTATGGGAGCGGGATGAAAACAGGTCTGTTTCATCTGACAGTTTTCATCTAACAGTTCCTTAGAAGAAAACTGACCATGACGCAGTCCTTGGCGGCACCCAGGTAAGAATCAAAGTGGGGAGGCAGGTAGGCGCGACTGTTCAATTCAAGGACCTTTTCTGCCGAATTAATTGAACATCCTTTGTCCCTGATTGCACGCGGTGACTTTAACAACTTAGTCGAGTTCGAACTTACGACACTAATCATCTGGCCATCAGAGGCGGCTATATCATTTCCTCCCTTCTTCTTTTCTGGTAATGTTAGCAACGCTACATTTAAGAGGAATCTGGTAAAAAGGAAAAGCCTCTGGGAGAAGGAAAATAAACTGTGTTGTTAGAACTAACACAGAGTACGTCAGAGCCAGCGAGGTTGGAGTCCAAGCCCTGGCTCTGGATGTCAGCTGGGGCAGGCTGTGTAACCTCGCCAAGCCTTTGCTCTGCCATCTATAAACTGGTGACTGTAACAGTACCTACCTCACTGGGTTGCTATGAAGATAAACAAAATGATGCACTTGAGTGTTTAGCAGAGAGACTGGTCTGTAATGCGCCCTCAATAAATATCAGATTATTTAACGTCCACTACACAGACTCATGAAACCCTCACCATACCCCTGTTAATTAAGAAGACTATTATTACTTTACTCTGTGGACTGAGATAGTGACATACTTTACATGATACATGAAGAACCCCATGGGGAAAAGAGGGTTTACCACCGTGATGTAAATGGGTGAGTTATCCTCAAGGTCCTGGAATTCTGCCATTAGATGTTAATTCTTTTCTGCTAAACTCTCTTAAATGTGAATGCAACCCAAGGGTGGTAGTACTTAAGAGTTTATGGTTTGGGGACCAGCAGGTGGTATAGTGGTTACATCACTAGACTTCCACATAGTCAACTGCAGTTTGAGTCCCAGACCTGGTGGCTTGAAATTCACATTGAGTGTGTGTGTGTGTGTGTGTGTGTGTGTGTGTGCCCAAAACCCTGAGAGAAGAATGGAGAAGGGATTGTGGTATGGCCATCCCCTCTGGGGGGTGACTTCTCACTTTTTGTCTCTCTGTCTCTCTCTGTCTCTCTGGTGAGCACACATGCTCTATAACAAAAATCTCCCAAGGGGGAATAAAAAATTTATGGTTTTAGTGGTGGTGATGGGGTGCCCACTACAGTTTCTAATACATAATCAGAATGTAGCAATTTTGTTTTGTTTTCATTTTATTGTTTTTATGGTTAATGTCTATTAATTATAAGGGTCCAATTATTCACTTACAGTGGTGATATACAATTTCTTGTTCAAGTAAACCTACTTGGGACCAACAATTGACGTAATGGCCATGTCGCTGAACTCCCATGTAGCCGACCATGGTTCGAGTCCCGAAACTGGTGGCTTAAACTCACACTGGGTGCGTGTGTGCATGCCCAAGATCCCAAGAGGAGAATGGAGGAGAAGAGATGGTGGCATGGCCATACCCCCTGGGCAGTGATTTCCCATTTTCTGTCTCTCTTTCTCTCTCTGTCTTTCTTGTGAGTACACGTACCCTGTAGCAAAAACCTCTCAGAAAAATAAATAAACCTACTTGAGGTTTAGAGTTGAATGACTTAAATAAAATATTAAGTTTTAAAAGGAAGTTTATAAATGTGGCAAAAATTGTGGTGTCCATGTCTGAAAATCTGTAGTTTGGAAACTGCTAATCTAGGGGTCGAACATGTTCTTGACCATGTCTCACCAGGCTTGCTCTGCTGTGGGTCCTGCTAAGTGTCCAGTGTCTTTCCACAACATTTCCTACACTCGAGTCACATAGAAGGACTTGCTACTTTCCTTTGAGGTTTTTGTTTGTTTGTTTTGTCTTTATAAACTAGTCCCACTAACCAGAATGCTGGTCCCTTTCTTATGTCCTTGACAAATGAATGTCTGCAAAACCTTTCCAGACATGACGATGACAGCCCCTCCCCGACCACTCTCACCACACCGAGCAGGTGGATTCTTTTTCATGGGCCGTAGCACCTGGTGCTCTCTGTCAGAGACAATCCCACCAGAGCATGAATCCCAGGAACCATACTCTGTGTGTGCTTGGGAATAAAGCAAAGTCTCATTGTTAAGTGCATGGTTATATAAATATTTATGCCATCGAGCTGGTCATTATGCTCTTCGAGTCTTCTTTATCTTTTCCGATTTGTGTAGTCAATCTACTCGTTTATAAAAACTTACAACTCTTGTTATGAATTTGTAAATGTCCCCTTTTTAAGTTGACATGTTTTGATTTCTGTGTTTTCATACATATTACCTGGGGCCTCTAAGTCCACAATTGTAGCAGTCGTTTGGTTGTGACCAGGTCCTGTGTATCTCCGTGTCTGGAAGGCACTGGATGCTGGATCAAGGGCAGAATTTGATAAAATATCTCCACAGAGGATTCAGAAGGCCTTATGTTCACAGACAGAAAAACAACAACAACAACAACAAAAAACACATCTTTTCTGTTGGTGTTAAGATTCTATTCTCTTTAGAAGTTATAGGCCAGAGGTCAGGGTCATCCAGCTTTCCAAGGCTCTATGATGGGGAATTTGTAAAGAAAAAAAAAAAAAAAGAGCATTCACTCCTCAATACATAGAGAAAAACTATAAAGACAAAATTAAGGGACCAGCAGTTAGTGTAATGGCTATGTCGTTGAACTCCCATGTAGCCGACTGTGGTTTGAGTCCCGGACTCAGTGGCTTAAACTCACGCCAGGTGTGTGTGTGTGCGTGTCCAAGATCCCAAGAGGAGAATGGAGGAGAAGGGATTGCAGCATGGCCATCCCCCCTGGGGGGTGATTTCTCGCTCTCTGTCTCTCTGTCTCTCTGTCTTTCTGGCAAACGCACGCGTCCTATAGCAAAAACCTATCCCAAATGGCAAACGCACGTGTCCTATAGCAAAAACCTTTAAAAATAAAAGTCAAAATTAATAAATATTTGTTCATTGTCTTCAAGAATAGGTAAATTCAATATTCATAAAATTGTACTGTATTTGAAGAAAATCTATAGAGTAGATTTTCTTATGTTAATCAAATTTCCAAGTTAAATAACTTGCCATGGGCTGGCCCATAGCCTAGTGGTTAAGGGAGCTGGGTCTCACTTGACTGACCATGATTCGAATCTAGCCCCAGTGTCTTTGAAAATACTCCAGGTACAGGTGTGTGTGTGTGTGTGTGTGTGTGTGTGTGTGTCTTTGTACCAAATCACAGCAGGGTGGAGAAATACAGGAGAAGGGATTGTGACATGACGATGGCCCCTTGAGGGGTGCTTTCTGTCTCTCTCTGGTAAGTGCATAGCCTTCTGGTAGTTTAAAAAATAAATAAATAACTTGCCAAGAAAGAATTGCCAGTTGTAAATTAAATAAGTTGAGAAATAATAAATAAAATCCGGCGAGCAAAGTTATATTTAAAAGCATACATATTGTCCTCAATGCACATTTAAATATCTTTGATGAAGGGATGGAAAGTCTGAAGACGGGTCAGGGGGTCTTAAGGACATCTTGAAGGTGGCATTTGAGCTGGGGCCTGAAGAAGGGGTACGTCTTTGGCCAACCCAGTTGAAGAGGAAGAGGACATTTTGCTCGAGATGCTAGCGATGGTGCAGACGCTAAAGTCACGCGAGGCCGTAGAGGAGGGAGGGGAATTTGGTCAGGGAGAGGAACTGGGGGCGAAAACCCTCCAACCCTGAAAGGCCTTGAATGCCTTGGCTGAAGGTTGAGAATTCATTTTTTGAAATATGAGGAACAAAGAGTCTGAAAATGCCTCCCGGGGTCATCGATCACTAGAAACATGCTCTAAGGTTTCTCTTTTCTAATGAATTTGTTTTCATTTCGGTCCAGGCCATCTGGCTTCTGCCGAGGCATACAGTACTGAGAAATAAAGAGGCCAAGAGGCCAGACTCTGCGGCAGCTCCCCCTCCCTTCCTGCCAGGGTGTCCCCGCTAACCCTTGCACATCCATCCATTAACACACAATTAATCCCCTGGCTTTTTCAAAGCCTGGGCCTCCCACCTCACCCACCCCTTGGCAACGAAATCCCTGCCAGTTAAAAGGCCAGAGAGGACAGGTGTGTTTCACACTCGGTTTCACTTTCCTGCAAGGTGCCAGACGGGCAGTCCCGAAGCCCACAGACTTCTTTGTTCATTTAACAGCGTTGGTTGGGAGCCAGACAGTCTGTCCACCTGCTGGTAGCCTCAGGTGGACCAGGAGGGGAGGGGGTTCATTGCTCCTAATAATTCCTCTACTTCAAGCCGGGGATATTGAGACAAGCTCCGCCTGGGAAGGTGTCATCCTGAGAGCACCGCTCTGCCTGGGAGTCTCTTCATTCACTGATTCAGGCAGCACCATTCATTGAGTTCCGAGGAGCTAGCCCTCCGCTACTAGGTGGCTGCTTCGATGGAGGTAAGAATTGGCCCTGCCTCTTCCGAGACTGTCTGGCAGAGGAGACACTAACATAGTTTAGTATAACGGAGGAAGTATAGCAAGAAAGACATTTTTATTGGCAGTTATTTATATATCACTTAATGGCCCAGTCCTGCGGCCTGGTGGTTAAGGCGGTCTTATCCACATGGCCAAGCACATGGTTCAAGTCCCATACCTGGCAGCCTAAGAAACACACTGTACTTGTGCGTGAATGCCCCAAATCCCCAAAGGAAGATGAGACCGAGGAGAAGGGACTGTGAGATGACCATTCCCCGTGGGGGTAACTTTCTCTTCCTGCCTGTCTGTTTCTCTCTGGAGTGCACATACAGCCTCTGGCAAGCAAAAACAACAAAAACTCAACCATCAGCTGATATACGCAGTTATAAATGTATGTAGTGCCTATTAAGGAGCACTATGGTGGTGACAGGAACTGCTCTAAAGTCCCATAGAAACGTTAACTCCTGCGCTTTTTTTTTGGAGAGGTTTTTGCTATAGGGCACGTGTGCTCACCAGAAAGACAGAGAGACAGAGAGACAGAAAACAAGAAATCACCTCCCAGGGGGGATGGCCATGCCACAATCTCTTCTCCTCTATTCTCCTCTCGGGATCTTGGGCATGCACGCACACGCGCCTGGCGTGAGTTTAAGTCACTGAGTCTGGGACTCGAACCAGGGGCGGCTACATGGGAGTCCAGTGACAAAGCCATTATGCCAGCTGCTGGTCCTAACTCATGCAATCTTTACAGAAACTCTGTTACGGAGATAGGTGTTACCATTGGCCCTGTTTTACAAAGTGTTCAGGGCTTGAGCTGGGCCACTCGGTGGCTCAGTGGTAATGCCCTGCTTGAGCCCTGCTGGATCCCCGTGGGAGAGCACAGTTGGGTTTCCATGTTGGCTTGTAGACACCGGCCACGCATACTCAAACCCCTGATTAGCTAGGCAGGCTGGTGGGAGCTGCGGCATGAAACCTTGCTGAGAGGTTTGTTTCTCTCTTCCTCTCTAGCTTAGGAAAGACATAAATACAACTTTTTAAAAGATTTCTTTACCTCTGTTTTATTTCTTGAGAGTTTTTTGCTATAGGGCATGTGAGCTTACCAGAGAGACAGAGAGAGACAAAGAGTCAGAAGGCAAAAAATCACTCCCCAAGGGTTATGACCCCACAGCAATCCCTTGTCTATTCTCCTCTCGGGATTTTGGGCACGCACACACACACACATGCCCAAGGTGAGTTTCAAGCCTCTGGGTCTTGAATTAGTCATTTTTAAATTTGTTATAGGGCATGTGCAATCACGAAAGAGAGAGGGAGAGAAAAAGAGGGAGAGGAAAGTGAAGCAAGCCTCCAGGTCTGGGACTCGAACTGTAGTTGGCTGTGTGGGATTCCAGTGCCTCGGCCATCTTGCCACCTGCTAGCACCCAATCAAACTTTTTTTTTTTTAATGATGGAAAAGTCAAGTCATTTGCCCACATTCAGTCAATGAGTGAGATGCGAACAAGGCGGTGAGGCTGGACAGTTTCCTCCCAAAACCCAAGATCTTGACCACTTTCTATGCTGCGGGGAACACTTGGCTGTGTCACTCAGAAAAGTGACTCTGAAAGCGGAACTGGCATGCTAGTGACTAAAAACGGTGACAGTCACAGCAGCTGTCATCTACTGCCCACTTGGTTGGAGCCCTGTCTTGGGCTGAGGGACTTACATGGGTCACCTCACTTCACACTCATGATCATTTAATGGGGGAACTATTGTCATCAACTCCTTTTTACAGGTCAAGAGAGTAAGGCTTGGATGATCATAGACTTGTCCAGTTACAGAACTGCCAGGTGATAGGAGCCAGGCTTCGGGTCAGATAACCTGACTCCAGACTCCTGAGCCTCCGGTGGCAGGCAGGCCTATGCAAAACACATTTGGGGCCAGCAGGTGGCATGTGACTAAGGTGCTGGATCTCACATGGCAGAGTCCTTGGTGCGAGTCCTGGACTCGATGACTTGAAAACAATACCAGGTACATGGGCGTGCATGCCCCGAATCCTGTGAGAATGGAGGAGAAGGGATTGTGGTGTGGCCATTTCCTGTGGGGAGAGAGATGATTTCTTACTTTCCTTCTCTCTCTGTCTCTCTCTGTCCTCTCTGGCAACTTGCCTGTTAGCAAATAAGATAAATAAAAACATAAAACCAAAACGCCACTTTTAGTAGCAGAAGCTACCTGGAGCCTCTTCAGTGGCGCTGTGGAGAAAACAGTGTGTCTCTTTTTTCCTGACGCCTAATATTCAATGAGCTCTAGCCCTGAACGCCCTCAAATTCATTCTCTAAGGTGAAAGTACACGCAGGTCCCCCGGGCTGCTGGGGTCTGAATAGAAAAGGACTGTGGATGTGAAATCTGTGGGGCCCAGACCTCAGATGCCACCTGTGTCCCTTAGCCACAGCTCAAAAAGTCATAAAGTAAACTCAAGGCCCGGATCAGGACCATCCTGGCCGCAGGGGTGAGTGGGGGGTGGGAGTGAGCCCTCCTAGCCATGCCCCAGTGAGGAGAGCCTTTCTGTAACCACCCACCTGCGAAGGACACGTGCTCTAATTTATGCAAAGGAATCATGTATGTCAGCCACTGCGCTGGGTGACTTTAAGGGTATGACCCAAAGCTACCCCAGAGAGTTGAGATAATAAACCACGTGTCTTGACAACTCCTCTAACCTCCCCCAAGCCAGCTCTCCCAGCTTTCTTACCAGGTCTGAGTTTCATTGTTCACC
>NW_006159566.1:1020493-1025041 GCF_000334495.1 Tupaia belangeri chinensis
TGAACACTGTGGGACACCTATGTCCCAAGCAAGGAGCGATGGCCAGGCACTGAAGAAGGAGGCTTTGTGAGGAGTTGCCCTGGGCAGACACCTGAGGAAGAAGCACCCGGAGAGGGATAACCATCAGGCACCTAAATAAAGTGGGGAAGACTGCTCGGAAAATATAAAGGGGACAAGGATATGGGGAGTGGCAATCATCCTCCCTAGGATTCCTCGAGGTTGTGGGCTCCCCAGTAGGTGATAAATGTAGCCCAGTGCAGTAGAGTAATGACCATTCTCAGCCCTCTCAGACTCAAAGTCCATTTTGGATACAAATAGCGTGCAACTCTTTTACCATCTTGAAATGAAAAACATGGCTAATATAACCTCCTTCGTGTATAATTTGAAGAAAATCAATACAATGGTCTACCATTAATATAAAAGAGGGAAATGAAAGGGAGGCAGCTTCTACTAAAGGAATATGGATTTCATTCCACAGGTGCTTAGACACGACCGCATGGAGATGAAATGAGGTAGCTGGTGCTCACAAGCTGTACGGAGCACGGCTGTGGAGGCGTGCTCGCAGACGGGTGCAGGCGAGCTGGGCTGGCAGCTCCACTACCCTCACAGGCATTGCCTGTGCTAATTTAATTTTATGAAATAGTGAGTGCTTGTGAGAGTTTCCAATCACGGGACCAGCAGGCGGTGTGGTGATGACAACACTGGGTTCTCGCATGGTTGACCACACTTATAGTCCCAGACCCAGCGGCATGAAAATCACGCCAGGCATGTATGCGTGCATGGCCAAAATCCCAGGAGGAGAATGGAGGAGAAGGGATAGTGGCATGGACAATTTCCTGGTAGGTGATTTCTTGCTTTCTTTCTCACTCTCTCTCTGTCCGGCAAGTGCACGCGCCCTATGACAAAAACCTAAAAATAAAATTCTCAATCAGTATAATCACCCCTTATTTTAGATAGACGTGACTTTCATGGAACAACTGAGAAATACCAAAATACTGCAAAAAGTGCTCTGTGTTGATGGGTACCAGGTTAGTTTCTGGAGTTATAAGTACAAAGAGTTTGCATGCGGGACTGTCATATGCATGGCCAGTAAAGCTTCCTTCATCATACGACAGCCTAAGACACACCACACCTGTCCAAATGCTTCCTAGGGCTGGTGCAACTCTGGCAGTGAAGCAAAGTATAAAGGTTGCTTACTAAGATAGTGTGGGAGGAGGGTGGGAAACGGCAGTGGTGAGAAATAGGGGGATATATACACACACACACACACACACACACACACATTTGGATGGAAAATCACATTTTATATGCCGTGACAATGTTCAGGGAATGAATGTAAATTAATTCATTTAAAATGTTTCAGGAGAAAATTACAACGAACTTGTAACTAGATTCTAGCTTTGTCCATAGTTTTAGTTTAAGGTATTTTGTGACTCAGGAAAATGTGGGAAACAATGTAAAAAATAATAATAAAATTAAATTAAAAAACAACAAGAAAAACATGTAACAGACGTAAGTATGGAAAGTTATTATGTAAAGTATTATCTTCGACTTGCTTAACAGCCAATGTATTTATGCTTTGAGAACCAATGAAGTATGCTATAAAGATGTATGATGATTGGGGCCAGCAGGTGGTGTGGTGGTTAAAAGCGTTGGACTCCCATATGGCTGACCACGGTTCGAGTCCTGGACCTGGTGGCTTGCTTTCTCCCTTTCCCTCTCTCTCTCTCTCTCGCTCTCTCTCTCTCTGTCTCTCTCTGATCAAACTGGAAAATAATAAAGTTAAATAACAAAACAAATAATTCTAAAAAAAAAAGATGTATGATGATTAAATGTAAATTTAAAAAATAAATTAAAATTTACCTAAAAAAAGGTTGCTAACTATTGCAACCAAATGAAACTCACAAGAGAGACCAATCTGCATCTATTAAATTATTCAACCAACAGACACAACACTTTCATTTTGAGCAAGAAAGTTATACGTTTATTTAACAACTATCTATAGAAGACATGCCAAAAGCTAGGCATTATATCAAGATGTAACAAAACTTGGTATTTTTTTCAAGGATTTTGCAGTTTAATGTTCAAGGAAAGTTTCAAATATAAAAAAAAAATCACTAAAATAACAAAGTACTGTAAAAAGTATAAAGGGACAAAAAGCACAAGAGGAATAGACAAACATGTGTTTGATTTATAGTTGCTATTGTATTGCATGGAAAAAAAAAAAAAGACGCTGGTTTCCAACGGGCAGGATTCCCACCTCTCCTGCTGTGTCACAAAGAACAAGACGACTGGTGCCTCGTCACCTACACAACAGCCACGCGACGCTCACGTGTGCTCCTACTCATATCCACGCTCGGTGTCTGGGAGAAGTCAGACCCCTCTGGGCTACAGACTTGTGAGCTGAAGGGGACAGGAAAGCAGGGGCACCTCTAGAAGTCGGCTCCAGAGGAAAGAAGGCATTCTGGGTCCCTGCATCTCTGGAGACTTGGGACAGAAGGATGGTAAAATACAAACGCGGATTAAAGTAGAAGCAAGGAGAGTTCTACCCTCCTAAGAAGCCTTTCTAGGTATTTGCTCTTCTCCCGGGCAGAGCTGACCACCCCTTTGTTTTTGGCATGTAATGTCCAGAACAATACCCAAATACTGCTTTTTAAAAAAAAATTTTTTGGGGGGGGGGGCACCAGCAGTTAGCGTAATGGCTATATCGCTGGACTCCCACGTAGTCGACCGCGGTTCGAGTCCCGGATCCGGTGGCTTAAACTCACGCCGGGCGCGTGTGCGTGCGTGCCCAAGATCCCGAGAGGAGAATGGAGGAGAAGGGATTGCGGCGTGGCCATCCCCCCTGGGGGGTGATTTCCTGCTTTCTGTCTCTCTGTCTCTCTGTCTGTCTGGTGAGCGCACACGCCCTATAGCAAAAACCTCTCAAAAAAAAAAAAATTTTTTTTAATGTACCTGGCTCCCCTTATCAAATTGCGTGGCATCTGGGGTAGTGGCTCTATTTTTTAAAATTATTTTAACCCTAGAATCTGGCCAAGAACCTGGAAGGAGTGCAGTAGGACCGCAAGAGATTTCTGCTAAACGCATCGCGGGAAGGAAGGGAGGGCGGAAGGGAGGGCAAAGCCCGTGTCTATAGCTCTTCCCAGGCTTTGTTCTCTTCCTTCCTGACAGTGTGCGCACATGCACGTGAGAGTGAAATGGATGGGCACCCTCTCCAGGGTCTGGTCACGGTACAATGTCCTCCCTCCAGTCTGCCAGCCCACTAGATCTCGGGCTTTGGGAAGTGTGCCTGGTGTATTTCAGGTGGACCGGGCTGAGGATTTAAACTGCAGTTGCTGTATGGGATCTAGCTTCCCAAGTAATGTGTTACCGTTGTGCACAGAGCTGACCGACTCAGGCTGAAGAGAGATTTTTGCTGTAGGACGTGTGTACTCACCAGAGAGAAAGAGAGACAGAGAGATGGAAAGTGAGAAATCACCGCCCCCCCCCTCCCAAGGGGGATGGCCACACCACAATCCCTTCTCCATGCTCTCGGGATTTTGGGCGCACACACACATGTGCCTGGCATGAGTTTTTTTTTTTTTTTCTTAATTCATAATTTTGTTTGTTTCTCCCCTGAGAATGACAGGGATGAGAAGGGAGAGACAGACAGACACCCCACACTGTGATCTTTCCCCCAGCCTTAGCTAGCCAGGATAATGACATGCAGGCACCGTCCAGGCGTGTAGAGTCCTTGAGACATGAACCTGAGACCTTCCCATGTGGCCTCAGCATCGGAGAGTGTTGTGTTACCACTGTGCCACTGCAGGTGGCCTGAAGGTGTATTCTTTCTTTTCTTTCTTTCTTTCTTTCTTTCTTTCTTTCTTTCTTTCTTTCTTTCTTTCTTTCTTTCTTTTCTTTTTTTTTTTTTTAGAGAGGTTTTCACTATAGGGCGCGTGTGCTCACCAGAAAGACAGAGAGAGACAGAGAGACCAAAAGCAAGAAATCCCCCCAACCAGGGGGGATGGCCGTGCCACAATCCCTTCTCCTCCATTCTCCTCTTGGGATCTTGGGCACGCATGCACACACGCCCAGTGTGAGTTTAAGCCACCAGGTCTGGGACTCGAACTGTAGTTGGCTACCTGGGAGTCCAGCGATGCATTACGCCAACTGCTGGTCCGCATGGCTTGAGTTTCAAGCCACCAGGTCTGGACTTGGTCTGGGACTTGAACCCCAGTTGGCCATGTGGGAGTCCAGCGACATAGCCATTACGCCAACTGCTGGCCCCCCATCCCCAGGTATTTTCACATAAGAAGAAGGTTACTATCAGCAGTGACTGACTAACGAGCTGAAAGACAAGAAGGAAGAAAGGATGATGACAGATGCAGACAGACGATAATCCACTCCTTTGCTGTTGTTGGATGTCCTCTTAGCAGTGCACACGAAGCCTCTCATTCTGCAATTAGCAGCGACAGGGGTTAAAGGCAGACCCCTAAGAGAAACACACATTTTAGGCAAAGTATAAATGAGGATAGTGGATTTTTTTTTCTCATTTTGGGAAGGGAACGA
>NW_006159566.1:1025059-1030740 GCF_000334495.1 Tupaia belangeri chinensis
GAAAGAGGTCCAAGGACAGTCCATTTGGATACAATACTTCTGAAGGAAGAAATGTTCTGAAAAAGGGGAGCCGAGTCCCCGGAGTCAAGCACACCCCAGTCTGGGCACACACGCTCTGGCTGCAACATGGCTGACTGTGCTGTGCTACCCAGAGTGGAACTGCGCCATGCCCACCACTGCAGGCCTCTGTTCCCAGCAGGTAATACACTGGCCATGAGGTATTTGAAAGCATTTGCTGAAATACACAGTGTTGCGTGACCGTGACCCTGGGCAGGCCGCGTACACCCCAGCATGTAAGAATCTTGAGATAAGCTTTCCATTTTACTGAGCACCGCTCAAGCGCTTCCCAGAATATTGTGTGTGAGCCTTGTAATTAAAGCGGGAAGAGGAGGCCTGGCAGAGGGTCTGAGAAAAATTGCGAGGATATTAAAGGGTTGGAAACAATAAAGCTTACTTTAAAAAAGAGATTCAAAGGACTTGGATTATTTAGACGGAAGGACAGAAGGGGAGGAGGCAGAATAACAATGATTGGCAAATACACTCATTCTAGGGCTGGAGAACGTAGCTAATTCCTCCCTGATGAAATACTGGGGGCCTGGCTGCTCGCTGTACGGACTTGTTAGCCAGCAAGCCAGAATTCAGCAAAATGAAAGCGCTGAACGGTCACAGGCCACAGTCTGTCTCCCTGACCGGATCTTGGTCATGCCTGCTTTGTGAGCCCATGTGGACCCCGGGGTAAGCATGAAGCCGAGGGCAGGGTGGTGGGGGGGTGGGGTGGACAATTCTTTCTAGATGGTGTAAAATCTCAGTGGGATTAATGAAAACTCTCTGTGTGAGCCTGAGAAACAACCCCCACCAGGTTTGTTTATCTATCAAACAAAAGTTTGTTTCCCCATTAGAAAAGTGATGCACACTCCTTGGCTTAGAAATAAAAGCAAACTCTCCAGAGATGCACATGGAAGGACAATTCTGTGTGTGTGTGTTTGGGATGGAGCAGACAAGGGGAGAATGGTGAGAGGCAGGGTGGGTAGGATAGAAAATGAGATTTTACTAAATTGGGAGGATAATCGGGACACTTGATTTACAGCACAATCCAGGTTACAAGGCATAGTTTCCTTTCAGCCCGGGGTCCCCGCAGAAGGCTCTCCTGCCTGGATCCCACTGCAGGAGGAGGGAAGGCTCCCCGCTCTGGTAAAAAAAAATGTCAAGTCTTCGTCCTACCAGGTGGGCAGTGAATGGAGAGCCTCAGGATGGAGTCAGCCTCTTTCCCACTACTCCCCGCGTCCCCCACCTTAGCGATCCTGGAATAACACCTGTTAAGGAGGCAGACAGATATCACAACTTCTTGAAGGAGGAGGGTGGGGGAGACCTTGCTCCGTCTACCATCCCAAGGCATTCATGTGGTTTCTTACAGTTGCTTTTTTCTCTCTCTCTCCTTTGTTTTACATATGAAATCTGGTGACAAATATATAATTTTGCAGCTTTTCCCACCTGTTTTCATTAAGTTAAATTCATCACAATGGTATGTGTAATGTGAAACCCACTTGTATAAATATCCACATGCAGGGGCTGGCAGGTGGTGTGGTGATTAAAGCACTGGACTCCTACATGACTGACTGTGGTTTAAATCCCAGACCTGGCAGTTTGCTTCTCACCTTCCCTCTCTCTCTCTCTCTCTCTCTCTCTCTCTCTCTCTCTCTGGTCAAATTAAAAAATAATAATAATAAATTAAATTAAATTAAAATGATTTTTTTAAAAAAATGCACATGCCCTATGACAAAAACAAACAAAAAACCCCTAAAAATCTAAGGCAAATAAATAAGTAAAATTAAATAAATAAAAAGAGAAGGCATATTTTTCATAAGATGAATCCAACTCAATAAGAATCTAAAACAGGGTAGAGGGGAAGCTACCAGGTTAAATGGTATGAACACTGCCGAGTTCCACAGCAGCTCTGACAGCTGGTTCTCTCCGACCACAGACACGTTCTGGTTCCTGTCCCCTTTCCTGCGTCTCTAATCCATTTGTCTCCTCTCTCTCTCTCTCCTCCTCCTGGTTTTCAAGCACTCATGCTTTCATTGTCCCTGATTTCCTGTAATGATCACCGTGGTCCTTTCTGTCCCCTTTCTTTCCTTACATCCCTGTTGGATGCCATAAGTCACTCGTGTGTGGGTTACTCCACGGGTACCCTTCCTTGGCTCCTGACAGAGAGATGGTGCTACCATTAGCTTCCAAATCTCCATGTCTGCTACCTTGAAATCTGGGGTATGAGAAAGCAGTGACGAACATCCTAAAGTGTGAGGACCGTGGCATCTGCCTTGAGGGGTTGTCACAATGAATGCTTACTCTGCTGACACCATAAATAGCCTTATGAAAAAGTTAATAAACCTAAGGTCATTTACATGCTTTTGATGATATTTCTTTGATGTCTTGAACATGGGCTAGTGTTTCCTATGCCTATCTAGATGGGCAGCCATGAGAGAGGAGTTATTTTTATCTATGCATGTGATTTGCAGCTGATTAGGGATGTAAAGATTCCATTCCTTGCCATCACTCACTGCCTGACACCATTAGCCGAACTGTTCTGTTGTGAATACATGTGATGACCTTGGCTCAGACAGATGCAGAACCACCTTACATTCCCACCAGCAAGGTACAGGGCTCCAATTTCTCCAAATGCTAACACTTTCTTTCAAAACAAGTTCAAGTCCAGGACCCAGTGGCTTGCAAATCACACCAAGTGTACGTGCAAGTGTGTCTAAAATCTCAAAAGGAGAATAAAAAAGAAGGGATTGTGGCATGACTGTTCCCCACCAGAGGGTAATTTCTCACTTTCCCTCTGTCTTTCTCTGGCAAGCACACATACCCTATGGCCAAAAACAAGGCCAAAAAAATATTGTCATCCTAGTGGGTTTGAAATGGTATCTCATCGTGTGTGTGTGTGTGTGTGTGTGTGTGTTTTAAGTGTACTTATTTCTTCCATGAATGAGTAAAAGAGCCAAAGAAACATCAGCCCAAACAGGGACCTGATGTTGCAATCCTTCCCTGCCTCAGCCTCAGCCAGCCCCAAAATATGGGCATGCTTCTGCCTGGTATACCTGGGTATACCAGATCTCTGGACAAACTCTTGGCCCTTTCTGTGTGGGTCAACCTTGCAGTGTGTTGTACTCACCTCTGTGCCCTCGCCTGACCCACTCACGGTGGTTCTGGTCTGCATTTTCCTAATGACTACTCATGGTGAGCATCTTTTCATGGGCTTATTGGCAAATTGTATATTGTCTCTGGAGAAATATTCATTCAAGTCATTTGCCCATTTTCAAATTGGGTCAGTTCTTTATTATTATTGGATTCTAAGAGTTCTTTCTTTATTCTGGATACTAGATGCTTATTCGGCATAAAATTTGCAAACACATTATCCCATTCTGTAAGTGTCTTTCCACATTTTTTTTTAAAAAGTTGATTTCTTTCAATAAAGGGAGAGACACAGGAAGGATGAGGGAGAGAGAAATGGAAAGAGAGAAGAGGGAAGAATGAGCACCCCCAGCAGAGTTCCCTGCTGCACTCTTCTCGTTCTGTCTGTTGGGTAGACTCACAGGCACACGTGCCCAGCATGTGCAGGTCAACCGGAGAACTGAACTGTGATCTCCCACTTGGATCTAGCATTGCTTGAGCAACACAGTATCAGTGCACCAATGAGCCAACCCTTCATTGTTTTGATAATGTCCTTTGACCCACACCAGTTATTACCAACTCCATGGTCTGGTGGTAAGAAAGCCAGATCCCACAGGGCTGATAGCACAGTTTGAGTCCCAAACCCAGAAATGTAAGAAACACATTAGGCACGTGTGCATATGTGCCCAAAATCCCCAAAGGAGGGAAAAATGGAAGAGTGGTGATTAGGATGTGACCATGTCCTATGTGGGGTGCTCTCTCCCCCCCCTTTCTTTATGTCTCTGTCTCTCTGTGTTTAATTTGCAAGTATATATGCCTTTTAGCTAAAAAGAGAGAGAGAGAGAGAAAGAGAGAGAGAGAGAGAGAGAAAGCGTTACTAAGTTTAATAAAGACCAATTTATCTACTGTTTCTGTTTAGTTGCTTATACTTTTGGTGTTACATTTAAAAGCCATTGTCAAATGCAGGGTCATAAAGATTTATTCCTATATTCTCTTTTAAGTATTTTACAGTATTATCTCTCATATTTAAGCAATTCATCCATTTTTAATTAATTCTTGTATATGGTGTGAGGTTAGGGGCCTAACTTCATCCTTCTAAGTCATTTGATCCAAATTCTTCATTTTTCAAAATGAGAAAACAGGCATGAGGCGTGAAGGGACAAAGCAAATTTGTGACAGGAACAAGACGAAAGCTCCTAGAGTCTAACCCCTGTCTACCATATCACAGTGACCCTGTCCTAGGTCAGAGGTCCTTGTCATATTCACAGAGAAGCGTAGCGACCATGTAAATTTCCTAAGCATGTGTAACAATTATAAAGGTAATTTCATAAAGTAAATGCTTAGACCACTGTATCAACCTTTTAAATAGAAGGTTTGTTTTCTAATTTTTTATTTGAAAGTGCCATCCGTACATCGAAGTTAAGTGTTGTACATTTCTGTCAAATGGTAAACAGCTTATCTCTTCTGTAATTAATCTTGAGTAAATGCAAGTTACATTTTCTCCAAGAAATTTTCTAGCAGAGTTGTATACACAAAACCGAATACAAGATATTTGAGAACACGCAGAGTCCCCCAACATGGGGAGACCAAAAATGTCTGGAACCTTTATAGCAGTCACTCCAGGGCCCCGTTACAGTCCTCTTGGCCCACCTTTTACTTCAGCCACTGTCATGGAAACCTCCTTCCTCCAGATGTAACCTGACAGCGCTTTGGCTTTGCTTTAGGTATGCTGGGTATCCCTTGTTTTCTGCCCCAGGACCTCTCTGATACTGATATCGGACACTAATAATGGTAATGGAGAATAAACCATTGGCCAAAGGATGGGCAGAACCAAAATAAATGCTCCCTTTCCTATCCCTTGAGTGAACGAATCTGAGTTATGGTCTACATGGCTCTTCAGTAGGTCTCCGAGGACTCAGATCCGAATGCCTACAGCAGAGTGCAGCTCAACAACGCATCCCTGTACCGCCTTCCCTCTTTCACTGGGGTGCAATTTCTAGCCTCAACTCTATTTCCTGAGATCATTTTCCTAAATAAACTCTGAATGAAAGCTTTTGTCTTAGGCCTTACTGCCTTACTTTCTGCAGGAAATTCAGGCCTAGACGTGCCTCACTACAGGCGCTGTTGTTACCCCTGTTGTATGGATGAGGAGACAGAGATGCACAGACTTCAGAAAAGTTACCTTGAGCCCAGAGCTGGTCAATGACAAGGCAGGGAATTACGCACATCCGATTTCAGAGCCCAGGGGAGTTACAACACTCTCTACTCTCTCCAGTCATGCTCGCTGTTTTTGCCCCTCTGTTGTCTCCCCACACAAGGAGTCAAGTCTCTGCAAACTCATCACAAGTTCCAAGGCTTCTCTTTGTGCCCAGGTCCCCCAGCCTCTTCTACCTTTGCAGACTGTAACTCCTAATGCGGAAGACCAGTCTCAAATGCTTCTTGCGGCTGGTTAACTGGCTATTATTATTATTATTATTTTAGGATTTTGCCTAGGGCACGTGTGCTTGCCA
>NW_006159566.1:1030949-1049312 GCF_000334495.1 Tupaia belangeri chinensis
CCCTTTCCCCCTTGCGGGCTCCTGTGTTAATTTTTTTTTTTTTTTTTTTTTTTTTTTTTTGCTATAGGGTGCATGCGCTCTCCAGAAAGACAAAGAGAGACAGAGAGACAGAAAGCAAGAAATCACTCCCCAGGGGGGGTTGCCATGCTGCAATCCCTTCTCCTCCATTCTCCTCTCGGGATCTTGGGCATGCACGCACATGAGCCCGGCGTGAGTTTAAGCCAGCAGGTCTGGGACTCGAACTATGGCCAACTACATGGGAGTTCAGTGACATAGCCATTATGTTAACTGCTGGTCCCAAGTCTTTACATGTATCTTCTCTTTTAGTACTTACTATAAGGTCAGGAGATAAGCACTGTTATTATTCTGTCTTACCAGTAATGAAACTGAGACCCATGTAAACTAAGTATTATAATTTGCTGAAGACATACACTTAAAAAAAAAATTGCCAGGCACGTATGCTCACTGGAGAGAGAGAAAAATAGTGAGAAAGTTCCCCCTGTGGGGAATGGTCACACGTCAATCCCTTCTCCTCCATTTCTTCCTCCTTTCAGGACTGTGGGCATCCATGCACAGGCAGGTTGCATATTTTTCAAGCCAGTAGGTTCAAGACTTGAACTGTGCAGTCGGCCATGTGGGATACACTTCATATAACCACAAGACCATGGGGGCTGGCTCTGATACACTCTTAAAAATGGAACCATCATTCTATGCCAGGCAGTACGACTTCAGAGTCAGTGCTCATAGCTATTCCCTCTGGGGAATAGCAGTGCAATAGGGAGTAGTGGGTAGTGTGGCAAACCGAGCACTACTGCAGGAGCAGGGTGGGATAAAGAGGCAATGAGCTACTCAGCTGCAGGTGATGGCTGCGTAGAGGCAATTCCAGTCTTCTGATTTTTCTGAGGAATCTAAAAGTTCAGATGTTACACAAAGTCTTCTAATGTGTTTAAGACCATTGGCGAATTCATACTCCCTTACTCTGTGCGAGTCAGACAAAATAGGTCCCTGCATCAGATTTAGTTTTCCGGATACCAGTTTTAAGGTCTGCTTAGCTGTTTGGAATGCAATTCTTCGAGTCCCATCCCTTCATAAAAATGTAGTACTTTGTCAGAAAGGACTCACGTTGTGGTCTCTAACTTGCAGGGTAGGTAAGAATAGCAACAAAGAATGATCCACTGTGATCAACATAATTGTCATGAATCACCTGGAGCAATTGGTTCTAATATAACTAGCCATTTAGGGTATTTTGATGGGATATTTGGGCACAGAGGTTGATGCTGGCTTATGAACCCATACGTTTTTAGTAATACTGGGTTGTCTGAAAAGTCATGATGTATTTTTGCATAGAAAAACCAAAAACACGTCATGAATTTTCTCAAGCTGGGCATGTGTGCGTGCATGCCCAAAGTCCCAAGGGGAGAATGGAGGAGAAGGGATTGCAGTGTGGCCACCCCCCACCCACCCTGGAGATGATTTCTCACTTTCCTTTGTCTCTCTGTCTTTCTTGTCTCCAGTGAGCGTGTGCGCTCTCTAACGAAAACAGCAACAACAAAATTGCATTCTGATTGAAAAAAGTAATCCATAATGTTTGTTTTAGAAAACATGAAAACGTTAAAAAAGGTTAAGACCATAATAATCATTCATAATCAACCTGCTCAGAGATAATATCAACATTTGGGATTATTCCTTCCAGTCTTTTTCTCCCAGAATAGTTTTCACAGGTATGTCTCCTTTCAATGGAATTGAGGTTTCTAAAGAATTTGATGACAGTATAAATCTAGGCTTAAATTGAAGAAGTTCTCTTCTGCCCAGTTCACAGACATTTAAAGTAACTGTCATGTAACAGATTAATATAGTACATGCATTTTTTTATTATTTATTTTAGACTTTTTGTCATAGGGTGTATATTCACCAGAGAGAGACAGTGAGACAGTGAGAGGGAAAGTGAGAAATCACCCCCCCAGGGGGGACGACCACACTGCAGTCCCTTCTCCTCCATTCTTTTCCTGGGATCTTGGGCACGCACGCACATGACCCAGCATGATTTTTTCTTTTTTGCTATAAAGCACATGCCCTTGCTGGAGAGATGGAGAGAAACAGAGAGAGGGAAAGTGGGAAATAACTCTGGTAGAATGGCCATGCTTCAACCCCTTTCTCCTCCATTCTCCTCCTGGGATTTTTTTTCCTTTTTTTTTTGGAGAGGTTTTTGCTATAGGGCGCGTGCGCTTGCCAGACAGACAGAGAGAGACATAGAGACAGAAAGCAAGAAATCACCCCCCAGGGGGGATGGTCATGCCACAATCCCTTCTCCTCCATTCTCCTCTCGGGATCTTGGGTACACATGCACACGCGCCCGGCGTGAGTTTTAAGCCACCGGTTCCGGGACTCGAACTGTGGTCGACTATGTGGGAGTCCAGTGACATAGCCATTACCCTAACTGCTGTTTCCCTCCTCCTGGGATTTTGGGCATGCATGCGCAAGCACCTGGCATGAGTTTCGAACCACCAAGTTTGAGACTTGAACCACAATCGGCTATGTGGAAATCCAGCATCCTAGCCACCATGCCACCTGCTCTTCCCCCAGGATGATTTTTCAAGCTGCTAGGTCCAGGACTCAAAAGAGCAGTCAGCCGTGTAAGAATCAGCACCTTAACCACCACACCACCTGCTGGCCTAGTACATTTTAAAATTGCTTGACATGACATTTTTTCCTGTCTCCTGTGTTTCTAGTTTTTTTCACATTAAGTTTTTCATATATATTTTTAAATTAGAATAAATTTTGGGAGATTCTTCAATAATCTCACAGCAGTAAGTTTTGCTTATGGTCCTCTAAAACCAAAGTAATTTTAAAAGACTGGGAATCCTTCCAATGGAATATATTGAAAAGTTTGAATAGTTTGAGGGAAGTATTTTTTTGTTTGTTTCCCAGTACATAATCTTATTCTGCAGGAAGTAAGGCATTTTGCGGAGCTGTTTGGTTTTCTCGGGGCACTTGAATATTTGCCAATACTGATGATGCAAAACTAATCTACTAAGCAAGACCTTAGCAGCCTAAGGTTCCATACTGCCCTGCCCTGCAGAAAATACTCTTCTCCCGCTCTCTCTCTTTTTTTTTTTTTAGGTATTTGCCATAGGGTATGTGTGCTCATCAGACAGAGACAAAGAGAGAGGGAAAGTGAGAAATCACCTCCTGGCGGGGATGGCCAGGCTACAATCCCTTCTCCTCGGGATTTTGGGCTTGAACTCACATGTGCCTGATGTGATTTTCAAACTGCCGGATCCAGGATTCGAACTGAATAGTCAGCTATGTGGGATCTACATCTTAACCTTTTCACCATCTGGTGGCCTGAAAATACTGTTTTTGTTACTAAGCCCTCCCCTTCGTTCCCCTTTCCAGCGGCATCCTAAGTTTTGATCAGGAGCACACACAGCCCTGCTCAGTGCAAGCCCGTCTCTGTTTGACTGTTATCAGTCCAGTGGCGGGTGTGATAGAAACAGTGGCCCAACCAGGTGGAAAGGGAGATTCTTTTAATGTTTAGAGAGAGGTTTCTCTCCTGCTGCACTCAAAGGCGAGCAAGTAACCCAGACTGCGACTAAATTGCAATCAAAATGAACTTGCCCTGGGGCTCACCCCCAGGCTGATGATTGAGGGAGCTGGATCTCACATGGCCAGCCCTGTACTTTGAGCATCAGGCCTGGCAGCTGCAGAAACACCACGGGTGCATATGCATGCATGTGTGTGTGCCGCAAATCCTGAAAGGAAGAAGAAATGGAGAAGGGACTGCGCTGTGACCACACCCCGTTGGGGGGTGCTTCCATACCACCTCCCCTCCCCCACCCGTGTCTCCCTGGTAAGTGCAGGTGCTGCCCTCTGACAAAGGCCTAACTTACTGATAGAGACCACTGACAGCAATGATCATAATCCTTGGATACTTGCATCTGGGCGCAAGACAGATAGCTTGGGAAGTGTCTCCTGCATTGGGCCCATGTCAGCCGGCGTAGTAAAGTCTGGTCTGGGCTGAAAGAGGGTTGGGTACCAATAAAGCCTGAAGGCAGGCCAGGTGGATAAGGTTCATAGCTCTCAGTCAGTACCTACCATGCCCTCCTCGAGAGCTTGACGAACTTTCTCTACGCGTATGGTTTATCTTCACGGCTGAACCGTAAGTGATCTAGAGAGCAGGGGCTTGGTCTTATACTTTCTGTAAATCCATCTTCTACAAATAGCAGCTGGAAAAATATTTGATATTCAAGTAAGTGATGAGTAGGAAGGTCCAGTTTACCTCAATATCTAAAGATAACTATTAATTATTGTGTGAGATAATGGCGACCCCCCAATCAGGTCCCAACCAATCAAGATGTCTCTCTTTTTTTTTTTTTTCGCTTTTACATTCAATATTATATTGATATAACTCACTTAAAAATATATTGTCCCTTGGACCAGCAGTTAGCGTAATGGCTATGTCACTGGACTCCCATGTAGTTGACCATGGTTTGAGTCCCAGACCCAGCGGCTTAAACTGACGCCAAGAGTGTGTGCGTGTGTGCCCAAGATCCCGAGAGGAGAATGGAGGAGAAGGGATTGCGGCATGACCATCCCCCCTGGGGCGTGATTTCTCGCTTTCTGTCTCTCTGTCTCTTTCTGTCTTTCTGGCGAGTGCACGTGCCCTATAACAAAAACCTTTCAAAAAAAATATATATATATATGTATTTATATATAGTTCCTCAAATTTGTAAGAAAATATGCATAAACAAAATCTGATTTTACATGCTCCAAGGGTTGTGACTTAAAACTGAATCTCGTTACCAGCAGATGGCATAATTGCTACATCATTGGACTCCCACATAGTCGACTGTGTTTCGAGTCCTGGACCTGGAGGCTTAAAACTCACATCAGGTGTATATGTGTGCATACCCAAGATTCTGCCCAAGAGAAGAACAGAAAAGGGATTGTGATGTGGCCATCTCCCCTGGGGGGTGATTTCTTGCTTTCTGTCTCTCTGTCTTTCTCTGTCTCTCTGGTGAGCACACATGCCCTATAGCAAGATATCCCTCTAAAAACAAATAAAAAAACCATGTCTCACTATTTCTTTTTTCATTGACACACTACTACCATCAGTAACTATGTAATATTTGTGTGACACAAATAACCATTGTATAATTAATGATCCTCAAATTCAAAAGTCTAGGTCACATGTTTCCTAAAGCAAGCTTCAACTGTGCTTGGATTAACACCAAAATGACTTTCTTTTTTTCTGGGTCATAAACTTAAATCCTAACTTATTCTCTCTTTTTATTTTTATTATTGGATGAGGGTGAATGCAGTTATTAAAGGGGAAAGGAGACAGGATTATAAAAGACAAAAGCATAATCCTAGAATATTGGAAACATGGAGGCCCAAGAGCTTGAAATCATAATGTGAGGAGGAGAAAGACTGTCCTTGGGAGAAAAGAGGTCACTTCCCCAGGAAACAGAGCAAAGCGAGTGGGCTGGGGGACTGGGGCAGGGAAGCAAGGAGAAAACAGAAACTAAACAAGCTCTCAAACCTGTAGAGGGTTGAAATAAGGGAAAAATAGTTGAAAAGCTGTTTGAGAGTCAGGCTGAGTCAGAGCTGACTGTTCACTACTAGACATGAAGGGGAATCCTGAATTTTGTTTCTTTCTTAAACAGGAAATACCTTTACCTAGAAAACCATAAGGGACACTGGTCCCATGGAGGTAGAGAGCTCCACCTGCAATTGTCTCTGTCCGAAACAAATACAGAGCTCCCATGAAGTTCTCCATGTATGAGCTGCCTCTTGGGGCCAGCCCATGACATGTGGCTAACAAAACTAGACACTGAGGAATGGAAAGCAACACTCAGGGAGATTAGAGAACTGTTTATCACGCCAGCGGACATGAAGGAGTTAACACTCTGAATAGCCAGACCCTAGTGGGGATTGGACACAGTCTTTTAGGGGGGGAATTGGGGAAGGGGAAGGGGCAGTCTTGGACTCAGAACTCACCCTATGCAGCGTCAAAGGGAGGAGACAGAGAAGCAGGAAGACTAATCTATTCAAGATACTAATCTATTCAAGGTACTAATCTCTTCGAGGTTTTCAGGTTAACTTGTAGCTCCAGGGGGGACCAGTAAGTTTGCCAGAGGGCAGAAACCTTAGATAGCTATCAGCCTTGAGTTATTCATAAATTCAGGGACTCTCCATATCAATCCTACCTGGTTCTAGTCCCAGACCCTGGAAGCTTGAGAAACACACTGGGGGTGTGTGCATACGTGCCCAAAATCCCGAGAGGAAAGAGAAATAGAGGAGACGGGATTGTGTCATGGTCATCCCACCAGGGGTATTATCTCGCTTTTCCCCTCTCCCTAGCAAAGTACATGTTACTCTGGCAAAATTGAAATAAATAAATAAAAAGAGTTGGCTCTTCAACAAGTTGGACTTTGTTATCAAACTAAAAGGGCAGGTTTTTCTTTTTTCTTTTCTTTTTTTTTTTTTTTTTGCTTGTGTTTTGCTTCCTCATTTGTTTATTGCACATGTACATCGAAGAACTGGTCTGAAGCGCTAGGACAAGTCATTCCTAGCACCCAGCAGCCCAGTCCACTCACAAGGAAGCAGCTTTCCCAAGATGCCTTCTGTTTCCCTCTCGCAAAGTTGGCCCCACCGCCATCTTGCTGTCCAGGACAAATACGGGATTCAGGGAAAGGAGAGCTGTTACTAGTTATTTCTGTTTATTGTCCCTCTTCCTTCCCTGGAATGTGAGCAGGGGTGTGTGTGTGTTTTGATCACTACTACACCTATTCCCCACACCTAGCATAGCACCTGGCTTGTAGCAGGCACTCCGTAAATGGGTGTTGAATAAGTGAATGAAAGGTGGGGACCTACCATCCTGCCCTCTGGCAGGAGCATAAGGGTACAGGGGAGAAGGAGGAGGGGTACATCGAGCATCATGCCCAGTGCTTTATAAGATTCCTCCTTGTTGAGAACTGACCTACACCAACCTGGTCACTCAACCAGTCACTGGTTATTCTAATAAGATTACTCTCTGCTGGCCAGAGAGATGGGTAAAAGCCATAAACCCCCTCTCCTCTAATCTTCCCCAAATTGCCATCTAGTAAGGCGATATGTTACAATGAAAATATAACCTGGACTGACTTCTTAAAGTATAAACGTGTGTCATCAGGCAAGTACAAGCACAGTCACGGAGCTTGTTCTCCTAGGCTTGGAAAGGCCCGCTGCTTGTCCACAGGCCTTCTGACCACACCTCACTCACGGCACACGCCCCGGGAGGCTTTCCTTGATGTTCTGATCCCAGCCAGCATTCCAAATGTGTCATGGGAACAGAGCCTTCCAAGAATCAGGAAGTGAACTTGAGACTGAACAGCTTGGGGGAGAGCTGCAACTCTGAAGATCCCAGCTTCTTACCCTGTCTGTCAGGGGTAGCGAGGCTTGCCAAAACTTTCTATGACACATATCGAACAACTCTGCGGGCCCCAAAGGAAGAACATTGGGTCGCTCCCCATCCACCAATTAAAGAACCTTCTGGCATGTATTTTTGTAATATCAGCAAGTAGCATAGTGGTTGAGGTGCTGAACTCTCACATAGCTAACCTCAATTCAGGTCCCGGACCCGCAGCTTGAAATTCATGATGCTGGGCACGTGTATGTGCATGCCCCAAATTCTGAGAACAGAATGAAGCGATTGCAGTGTGGCCATACCCCTTGGAGGGGGATTTCTCACTTCTCTGTCTCTCCGGCAAGTGCATGTGCCCTATAGCAAAAACGTCTCTTAAAAAAAAGAAAAGCAATACTTAAACAGTTACTTCTGGAGTGTGGATTCCTGATTAGCTTCTTCTGATACTGAATAACTACCTCCCTTTTCTCACTCCCTCCCCTCATAGTAGTAAAAAGTAAAGTTTATTTCAAGGTGCTCAATCGCCACCTAGACTATTCAGTTCTCAGCCGTGCAGGAGAAACAGTAAGAAGTATGAGGCCCTTTCAAGTCCCCACAGCATGCTCGGCCTTGGTCGGGGCTGTACGCTCAGCTCATTCAACCTTTGTGAGGACTCCACTGCCCTTACCCTGACTTAACCGACGAGGAAGCTGAGTCCCACAGAAATAAAGAAAGACACAGGTCTGAGGTCATGGTGCTGCCGAGTGGTCAGGACCAAGATTCAAACCTGCTGTGGAGTTTAATCACCATCTTCTGCTGCAATTCCTCCTGATAATCAGAATTACTGAAGTAGTGTTCAGAGCCCCTGGTACTCCTTTAGCCTCTTTGACGCTTCGAAGGCAAGGCTTTAATGTTCAGGGAAGCAAATGCGTGAGCCGAGAGTCCCCATAGAAGTTGAAGGTGCCAAGTGACAGCAACCTGTGCCCAGGAGCCAATTCAGTAGTCCTAAGAACGTCCTCCAGGTTGTGTTACTTTTTTTCATTGCAAATGGAAATTTTATTTTTGAGCCTTGGAGGAAGAAATAGTGTTTTTACAATCCCTTTACCGTGTTATAAAATAGAAAAATATCGACTAAAACTTAAGGTTGGAGGCCAGCAGATGGCGGAGTGGTTACGTTGCAGTCTCTCACATGGCCGACCTTGGTTTGTGTCCTGCACCTGGTGGCTTGAAGATCACACTGGCATGTGTGCGTGTGTGCCCAAGATCTCAGGAGGATAATGGAAGAGAAGGGACTTCAGTGTGGCCATCCCCTCGAAGGGTGACTTCTCACTTTCCCTCTCACTGTCTGTCTCTGTCTCTCTCTCTCTGGTGAGTGCATGTGCCCTATGGGGGGGGGGAACTCTGAAAAAAGACAAAACCAAAAAATCTTGAGGTTGGCCAAACGCAGCTACTAAATGTTAATACTTGGTATAGTTAGAAAGTAACAACTCACTCATGGACTGCTTTCTACTATTAGGCTAAAATCAGCTACCAAGAAACGTCCCCAGGACTCAGGTGACTCCTTACTGTTGGAGAGAGATGAACGTGGGCTCTGGATTCACCAGGGTAGGCTGGAAACTCAGCTCCAGCCCTACGTGCCCATCTCGGTGCGAGCTACTTCACACCCAGCCCATGAGCCTCACTCTTCCTCCATGAAAAGGGAGTAATGGGAGGTGCTGCAGAGCCGGTAGCAGGTGCTAGAATGTCGGTCTTTCCAGGACAGTTCACATTTGCTCCAGGCTCCTGAGGACAAGCAGCCACTGCAATCACAAAACACAGCAGGATTTCCCAACTTCTCAAACTGCCCTCCCCAGAAAACCCCTAGAGCCTGGCTGATAGTGTACATATTTTAAAAACTCTGCTTAGGGTATACAGTTGCTCAACGTAGCTGCGTCGGAAGCTGGTTTATCCCTAGACAAACTCTTTGTAACTCTCTTTATGTCATCAGACAGAAGAAGCCAACGTCAAGCTGTCCTGTTTGGCTAGCCCTTCCCTCTCATGTGAAGATGTCATTTTATAGCTAAAGGGCTACAGCCAGCAGGTGATATGGTGGTTGAGGTGCTGGATTCCCACATGGCCTACGGCAGTTCAAGTCCTGGTGGCTTTCTTTCTCACTTTCCCCTCTCTCTCTGGTGAGTGCACGTGCTCTATAGCAAATTTTTAAAATAACAAATAATAATAGGTAAATTTAAAAATAATTATTTTTTTTTAAATAGCTAAAAGGTTGTTTGGTTTTTTGTTTTTGTTTTTTTTTTTTTTGAGAGGCTTTTGCTATAGGGCGCGTGCGCTCGCCAGAAAGAGAGAGAGACAGGAAGTGAGAAATCACCCCCCAGGGAGATGGCCATGCCACAATCCCTTCTCCATTCTCCTCTCGGGATCTTGGGCATGCACATACACGCGCCCGGCGTGAGTTTAAGCCACGGGGTCTGGAACTCGAACCGCGGTCAACTACATGGGAATTCAGTGACGTAGCCATTATGCCATCTGCTGGTCCCCAAGAAGCTATCTTGATGCCAGAGGGAGACTCTTGGCTTGGGAGGCAGAACTAGAACCCACGTGTCAATTTCCAGGAATAGGCGTGGATTCAATGGGATAGTAAGCAGTGATCTCCCTCCCTACTCAAGGGAGCTTAGTGATAACAGGCAAAATGGATAGGAGAGTTTTGCTTCAGGTGGATCATGGCACTAGATAATAAAGATGGTGTTAATAATAGTAATAATAATTATAAAATAATAAAAATGTCATGTGGAACATTGTGGTAAGTGTATCACACATTTGAGTTCATTTAGTTTTCACAAAATCTTTTCCATTTTATTGTATTATCTCTTTTACATATTACTAAACCAAATCTCAGAGAGGTTAAACAATTTACCAAATCCCAGCTGAAATAAACACGGGGGTTTGAAGCCTATGCTGTTATGTCACCTCCAAAAACAATGACTTTGAAGGTTATTTATAATAACAGGTCACATTTATCCTGTAAGATACTATACACCAATACAGAACCAGTCAACGTTATACTGTGTCAATATACGTTTATTTTATCATTTCAAATGTATAGTAGTTACTCCCTATAAAGTCACCTACGAGAAAAATGGGGCTATTTACAGAAGATTAAAAATTCAATATCTGAAATTATGAATGACAGATATCATCTCACATCAGGCTCAAAAATTCAAATGATGTTTTTGTTTTGGTTTGGTTCCCAATATTGTGAACGGTACCGTGTTTTCACTCTTCTCTTTAATATCTCCAGTTGGAGGAACTCAGAAGCCGGAGTGAAGATTAGCAAGACGTGTTGTTTGAAGTCTGAATCATTAACAGTATCTGACAGCCACATGCCGGCCTTATCATAGAACAGAAGTCAGACTGGAAGCCCCCGGAGCTCTCAAACTGCTAAGACCATCGAAGCGATGATATTATCGTCATGCGGCAGTTACTCACCAACGCGGTCTCTTTCTTAGGGGCAGTGGGCCATGTTGGGGAGGAACAGAAGCTTGGACAGGAAGTAGCTCAGCCCTACCACTTGACCTCAACTGACCCCGCGCAAAGTCCAGAACCTCTTTCAGCTTGTTTCCTCATTTGCAAGATGCAGATTGTTGTGAATTACTAGGTTCTCTTGAGTAGATAGAAGTTAGTATAGGTCTCTTCCATGGCACCCTGGGCATAGGAAGTACGTTACAACGACCACATTCGGCCATGTTTGCAAGCACGCATTAAACAGCCAGTCTACCTTATTTTATGCAAGTTCAGTGGCTGCCAACTCTCTGCCCTTCAGACACTTTGAAAGCGCCTCACATGAAAGTCTCACTTCAGGCAGGTGCAGCAATTGTCTGACCACAGGATTCCGCTGACCTAGTTGCTCAGGTGACATAATCCTCCATTAAATTCTAACTACGCCAGCAGTACTTATAATCTGAAGCATAGGTTACCACTTGAAGGGTGTAGTAGACTATTGGGGTAGCCAACGTTCCTGCTTCCTATACATTTAAGGATGGGAGTGCCTATTCAATATTTCTAGTCAACTCACTCCTTCTTGAACACTATTTATTTCTCTAGTGAAATGTCATTTCTATATGCATATTGCTAATTAGAAAACCTGATTCAGATCAGAAATGAAGACAGCGGAGTCTGTGCTGTGTATTGGAGTCTTTAAAATACTAACTAATGCCCTGGGTTATATATTTTCATTTAAGGAACTACATATGTTAACTACCCAGTCTGTAGGATAAAGAGTAAAACTAACACATACTCCACTGGAGTATGTTCAAGTGAATTGCAGATAATCCCAGAGGAATGTTTGTGAGAGTGAATCATCCTCACTACATATTGAATGCTTCCCACGGGCCAAGTCCTGTATTCAGTAGCTTATATGCATCTTCTCATTTAATCATCATAAAACACCAGGAGGAATGCAGTAGAGTTAAATGATTTATGATTAAATAATCAAATTAAGAGTCAACATTCAGTTAGTATTATTCTCATTGCATAATAAACATGCAGTACATGGCAACTTTTCTGATTTTGTAGGTCTGATGATTGTGTCAGGATTGCAGCCTCTAACCAGCAGCTGGGCCTTGTCTGACACTGAAGGAAACACCACATGGATAAGCCGCCATCAAACGCCCGTCCTTACAACTGAGACGAATCTGGGTGGGCCTGAATTTGATAAAGACTAGCACAGACCTTTCTAATCAATAACCTATTTCCATGAAGTTCAAATACATCCACAGAGATGGAAGATGTTTCATTTTAAGGTCTACCCAAGTAGAATTAATCTACAGAATTCGTTGGGTCAATGCTCTTCAGTGTGTTAAATTTGACTTAGTTCCTGTTTGAATGTATGTGTCATATTTTAAGGTCTCAAGGTTTTTTTTTTTTTAATGTTTGTAGATACTTGAAAAATGAAGTTTGACTCAAACATTTGTGGAGTCTCTATATTATTTTTTTAAATAAAATCCTGGTTTAATAACCAGTAGCCTAAATAATTACCTGGCACCCAGGGTTCGCTCCAGTGTTAAGATTCTATGGTTCTCGGTGCCAGCAGATGACATAGTGGTTACGTCACTGGACTCTCACATGGCCAACCATGGTTCAAGTCAGAGACCCAGCAGCTTAAAACTCACACTGGGTACATGTGTATGCATGCCCAAGGTCCCGGGAGGAGAATGGGGGAGAAGGGATCGTGGTGTGCCTATCCCCCTTGGGGGATGATTTCCCTTTCTCTCTCACTCTCTCTCTCTGGTGAATTCATGCACTCTAAGCAAAAGTCTCTTAACAACAACAACAACAACAAAAAGACTAAGCAAAAATCTGCAAAGCCCATACTTTCAACCAATGAACAATATCCAGCTACTTTTTATTTTGAATCCCAATCAATATAGAGACCACGACGAGTAAGATGAATCAGTTATCACATTTTTTTCCTCACTGAATAATAAGCCTAAGTATCTGTGGTTTACCAGTTGCTCCTCTCTCTCTTTAATGCTTTGGGGGTTCCTGGTGTTGAACATTAGAGCAATTTCATAGTTTCCTGCCCTATGCTCTTCAAGGAGTCATATGCTCTTTACTCACAAGACGAGCCCTGCGTCGTGATGGGAAGGACATGCTTCGCCATAGGGCTTCTAACTGCAGATCAGAAGCTTCCAGGGTGAGGGCTGGCCCTTTGAGTGGCCGCCTCATGTGCAGTCTTGTCTCTGTCCTTCTTCTGGAACTGGAAGTCATAATTCTTCCCTTCTTAAGTCAGAGTGGACCACTGGAGTAACAGGAATTAGTGAAGCTGAGAAAAATAACTTCCCTCAGGGGAGTGTAAAATGAAGAAAAATAATAAGAGTGTGCTGGGGGGAGGATAGCTTCATAAAAGCCTCAGAATGTACACTTTCCTGAAAGCAGACGCATGTGACAAAATTTGTAAAGGGTCTGGCTTTCTAGCTGGGTCTCTGGAGAGAATTAAAAGCTAAAAGGCATGGACATCATGACATTCTATGACTAGCTACAGAAGACAGAGACGGCACACTGCTAAAGGTAACTAATGCACCCCAAAAGAACGGCTAATTCAAAATCACAGATAACATTACCCAGATTAAAAGAGCAAGTGCCCTTCGTCAATTTTCAGAGGGAGGTTATAAAAATCGCTTAATTTCAAACAAAGCATACCTTTAGATGGGAAAACACACAAGCCCCGAAGCAAAGGAAGGTAATATAATTAATTTCTAGATCAAACTTAGAATGAAGGGAAATATTTTGCATTTGTGTGTCAAACTTGCAAACATTAACAAGCAATTAATGACTTTTAAATTTAACAAACTCATTACCAAACTAATAAAAGCAGTCATAGGCAAGATCTGCAGTTAGTCAACCTAAAGATAAAAAAGAGTGAATTAGCTAAATGAACTCCGATGATGAATTAAAAAACAAAAACTAAAAAGCTATTGCTCTCATTAATGGAGAAATTAAGAAAAGTGCTACCAACTCCTGTGACTGTCACCTCGGGCCATCTCTGCTCCTCCTGTCTTTGATGATCTGACTTGGATTACGAGGCACTGAGGCAGGACATGTCGCACAAGGCTCCGTCCCATGATGAGCATTTCCTTGGCACTAATGGAATATACTCTGTGGTTCATTAGTTCATTCATCCAGCCAATGATTACTAAATGCATATTGAGAGCAAAGCATCGATTTGCTTTGCTAGTTAGACGAAGATGAAAAGATATGACCTTTGCCCTTGGAGGAGTTAACAGTCCATTGAGGGGCACATACATAAAAATAATTGCAATATAGAATGCATATATACATAAAAATAATTACAATGCAGAGGACCTTTGAGAAAGGTGATGGGAGTGGGAGGGGAAGAGGCTGGGGGCAGGGAGGGGCATTGGGCAAGAAGCTCCTGTGAAGGTTGGCTTGAGCTGAGAGTTAAGGGCTGAGAAGAGGTTGGCCCTGAGGGCTAGGGGTGCTATGTACTCACTGAAGCCCACTTAGTCATGTACAGCTCTCTCTTTCTTTCTTTTCTTTTTTCTCTTTTTTAGAGAGAGATTTTTTTTCTAAAGAGGATGTATACTTACCGGCCAGACAGAGAGACAGGAAGTGAGAAATCACTCCCCAGGGGATAGCCATGCTGCAACCTCATCTCCTCCATTCTCCTCTTGGGATTTTGGACACACATACACACACACACACACACACACACACACACACACATGAGTCATAAGCCACTGAGCCTGGGATTCAAACCATGGTCGACTACGTGGGTGTCCAGGGACCTAATCATTACGCCATCTGCTGGTCCTGTTCACTTACAACTCTTAAGTACAATTCACTAAACCATCACTGCTAATGAAATTCGAGGCACGTGAGAGTTAGCGACTCCCCCTGCCTTACTGCCAGGCTGAAAGGGAGCCTCAGGATAAACAAACAAACAAAAACAAATCTGCCAAACATACAGCATAATCAAAAAAAGAAAAGAAAATTCATTAGCAATCGAGTATGAAACAGTTCCCGTTCTGTGAATTAGGGAAGGCGACAGTTCTCTGTCCCTTTAGGTGCTTCGTGTGCTCAGATCACTGTTACTGGCAGGTAACAGGATCACACTCCAGAGGCAGGATCTACTAACCCTGGGGTTGACATCACACAGTCTTAAATCCTTCTAAACCAATGTGTGGACCAGGGACTCTCTAGGGATCCCACTTGGAGTGCCATGGTTAGGAATGCAGGCCTTACATTCTGAGCATCTGGAGTGGAAAGTGTCTCTGGAATAGCACAGCCCACCGACATTTCTTTAGTATTTTTAATTCCACCCACTAAAGCTCTTTTAAAATCTCCATCTTGCTATGAAAGAAGCCATCATTTCAACAGTGGGGAAAAGAAAATGTCAGACCTTAATTATTGTGTTATCTATCGGGTTATTGGAAAAGTCATGACCCATTTACACGTAGAAAAAAATACATCAAGGCTTTCCCAACAACTCGATAGTTTGCACAGTCTCAGATGTGGTCAAGATCTAGCGGACAGGGACATGAGTCCATCTAGAGCTGCCCTGTCCGCACGGCAGCCATCGGACAAGTGTGGTCATGTCAGCTAAGCCAGATTGAAATGTTCTGGAAGTGTAAGAGATGCACCAGAATTGGGAGACTTAGTATAAAGCTATTACTCAAAAATGTAAACTGTCTCACTAATAATTTGCTGTTGGTGGGGCTGACTTATGGCTCAGTAGTAACGCCATGCCCTGCAAGGTTAACCCATGTGGGAAGCTCTGAGTTCACGTCTGGAGATCCCCCTAACCTCTCTCTGCGTGTGTGTGTCCATGGTCTGGGGCTGGCTAAGGCCGGGTGTGGAGGACAGCATGATGATCCTATTAGAAGGTGCCCATCTCTCTGTCTCTCTCTTTCTCTGTCTCTCTTGCTCATAGACAAAAGAAATAAACTTTAAAAATTTTTACAGTGATTATTGCTTGAAATAATATCTTGGATCTATTGGGTTAAATAAGATATATTACAAAAATTAATTTCGGGGACCAGCAGTGGGTATAATGGCTATGTCGCTGGACCCCTATGTAGTCGACCGTGGTTCGAGTCCCAGACCCAGTGGCTTAAACTCACTCAGGGCACGTGTGCGTGCGTGCCCAAGATTCCAAGAGGAGAATGGAAGAGAAGAGATTGTGGCATGGCCATTTCCTCTGGGGGGTGATTTTTCACTTTCTGTCTCTCTGTCTCTCTCTGTCTTTCTGGAGCCCTACAGCAAAAACCTCTCCAAAAAAAAAAAAAAAGACAAAAATTACTTTCATCTGTTTTCTTTTAGCATTTTTAATGTGGCTACTATCAAATTTAGTATTAAAGTGTGACATACTTATTTTTGTATTACACAGGGCTGCTCTAGGATTTAGAATATGGAACTCCAAATTAGAGTGCTTGGTGGTCTTCCCTGGACCTTGTATTCCTGATACATCCATAGCCTTTGGTATAATTGCATAGTGTCCTCTAAATAGCACTGGATAGCATAAAATTGTATATATGCCAAAGTGTTTTAACTTAAATTTATTTATTTACCTATTGATTGATAAGACAAGTCTGTACTGTCATGGGGACTCACATTCTGTCTGAGCAGACAGAAAAAAAATGACAAAAAATATCAGGCAATCTAAGTGCTATGCAGAGAGTTAAAATAATGTGATGTGTTAAAGAGCAAGTGGGCAGCTGCTCTAAATTGAACAGTCAGTGCAGGTCTCTCTGAGGAAATGACATTTAAAATGATATCTGAGTGACATGAAAGAGTCGGACATGCAATGAAGGGGATGGGGAAGAGTGAGAGGGTGTTCTAGGCTGGAGAAATAGCTAATGTACAAGCTCAAATGTGAAAATGAGCTTGGCTTGAGGAAAAGTTAATGCACACATTAAGACCAGGCTGCTGGGTTGTCTGAAAAGTCATAACGTGTTTTTCTTCATTTTCCTATGCAAAATGCATCATGACTCTTCTGATCACCCAGTATTTGGCTTAGTCTGTTAGCATTGCTGCTAACAGAAATACCTGGGTCCGGGACCAGCAGTTGGCATAATGGCTGTCACTGGACTCCCACATAGTCCACCACGGTTTGAGTACCAGACTCGGTGGCTTAAACTCACACAGGGTGTGTGCCCAAGATCCCGAAAAGAGAATGGAGGAGAAGGGATTGTGGCATGGCCATCCCCGCTGGGAGGTTATTTCTCACTTTCTGTCTTTCTGTCTTTCTAGCAATAACCTCTCTAAAAAAAAAAAGAAAGAAAGAAAGAAAGAAAGAAAAAAAGGAAGGAAGGAAGGAAGGAAGGAAGGAAGGAAGGAAGGAAGGAAGGAAGAAAGAAAGAAAGAAAGAAAGAAAGAAAGAAAGAAAGAAAGAAAGAAAGAAAAGAAAGAAAGAAAGAAGAAAGAAGAAGGAAATACCTTAGTCTGCGTGATTTTTTTTATGAAGAACACAAAGATGTGTTTGCAGTACTCACAATTCTGCTGACTGGAAAGTCCAATGGCAACGCATAGTGCTGGGAGAAAAACTCTTACACTTGTAGCAGAGCAGATGTGGCCTGCAACCATGAGTTTCTCACTCTTGTTCTGGTCTCTTTCCTCTGCTTATAAACACACTAGAACTCAATCGTAGGTGTTCCACCCTAATGACCTTATCACATCCAAAGGCCCCACCCTAGAACATCATGAAGAGATTAAGTTTTCACGGTTCGTTTTTGTCATACAACCAAGTCTCAACACATGAAATTTTGGTGGGATGTCCAATCACCAACCATTAAGACCAAATTCCAAAACATGAAACGTTAGGGAACAAACCATTATTCAAGCCATTGCAGTCTTTGATGAGCTCTCATGGGGAGAGAATGTAGATGAAGAAAGAGGAAGGGTCTTTCTGTAAGCTCTGGAGATCCCCTGTATCAGAAGCTGAATGGAGAAGGAGATACCCACAAAAAGGAAGAAGAATCAGGGAATTCAGGGGAACACCTGTGAAAGAGTAGTGTCAGGGGCCAAGAGCTGACCCCATCTTTTTTGGGGGAGAGGGATTTGCTACAGATCACGTGTGCTCATCAGAAAGACAGAGAGAGACAGAGAGACAGAAAGTGAGAAATCACCCCAGGGGGAATGGCCATGCCACAGTCCCTTCTCCTCCCTTCTCTTGGGATCTTGGGCATGCACACACACACACCCGGCATGACTTTAAGCCACTGGATCCAGGACTCAAACTGCGGTTGACTACATGGGAATCCAATGACATAGCCATTAATTATGACAACTGCTGGTCCCAAGCTGACCCCATCTTAAGAAGAGCAAGTGGTTACGTAGAGTGTATTACTGAATGGCTAGGTAAGAAAAGAGCAGTGATAACTGAGTTCAACCCATGGGGGGAGCTGAGCACTTAGAAAAAACCATCTCAGCTGAACACTAAGAATGAAATTCCACAGAAATAGGGC
>NW_006159566.1:1049343-1073101 GCF_000334495.1 Tupaia belangeri chinensis
AGAGTGTGAGGAAATGAGCAGAGGCAGATGCTCTAGCCAGCCCTTTCAAGTGGGCTTCTGTGATGCGAGAGGAGCAGGTTGACTCTGAGGGGATTTTGATCGTGAGACATGAGTCTTCCTAAGTAACACATTCTCCCATATAGGCCCTGCAGATCTTACGAGAAGCTCTCCAAGAAGGTTGCTCAGGAGAGTGAACAGTGCAGATATCCTTAGTAGAAGCAGCCAACTCACCACAATTCAATTTGCCAAATAATCGACTTGTGTCATTGATCAAATTTTTCAATTCACCAAAAAATTGTTTTTGTGGAATCCACTGAACGCTATTTGCTGACAGCCAAATTGCTAAAATAAATTGCTGAATGGCCAAATTGTTGATTCATTGGCAGCTCTACATGTTGTAAAGGTGATAAGATTAAAGATAAAAAGGGGAAACGATATAGAGAGGCAACTTGCAGAAGGGAAAGTCCCAATGGTTAAAATGCATATAAAGATAGGTTCAAACTCACTCATCTTCAAAGCAATGCCAATTTTAAAAACATTCAGGTTCTGCGTTACATATGTCAAGATGGCACGTACTACGCAGAAAGTTAATACCAAATACTGACAAGTGACATAAGTTGAAATCTCTGGGCAACAGTCTCTCAGCTTAAGCTTAGCATGTAAGACATTTATGTAGATGTGCTGGTGAGATGAGCCTGTTGAAAGGGTAGGGAGGAAACAGTTTCCATGTTGCCCCAAGACAATTTTAACAGGTATAGGCTGATATCTCATTGAGGTTTGATTTGCATTTCCCTAATGATCGATGTGGTGTCCCATTAATGTACCTGCTGGCTATTCGTGAGTCTTCTTTGGAAAAGTATCTAAATTCAGGCCCTTTGCCCATTTTTCTTTCATTTCCAAAGGGCCAGAGTAAGACAGAGAGGCACACAGAGAAAGAAGGAGAGGGAGAAAGCCCTTCCTAATGGGGTATGGTCATCCACAGTCCTGTCTCCCCCATTTCTTTGTCCTGCTGAGATTCGGGGCATGCATACACACATACCTGGCCTGTTTTCCAAGCCACAGGTGCCAGAATTTGAACTGTGCGATTGGCCAGTGGCGATCTACCTCCTTTAACCACTAGGTTGTGGGGCTAATCCCCACTTCCCCTTTTTTAATTAGACTGTTTATTGTGTTGCTGTTGAGCTGAGTTCCTTATATATTTTGGTTATTAACCTCTTATCAGATGTATGGTTTGCTAATATTGTCTCTTCACTTCCCACATTTATAAAAATGGCTATTATTGAAAACATAAAACAAGTATTAGTGACAACATGTGGAGAAAAGACAACACTTGTACCGGCAGGTGGGAATGTAAATTAGGACAGCAATTATGGAAAAGAATTGCTCAAAAGATTAAAAACAGAAGTACCACTTGGTGTGGGCCAGCTGCAGTGGGAACCACAACGCTCCTTGGTGCTGAGGCCACATAGGAAGGTCTTGGGGTCATGTTCCAAGGTTTCCCCATACACACTGGTGTGCTTGTGTGCCTGTGAGCCCAGGTGCCTGGGTCTGGGGGTGGATCACTGTGTGACGACTCTGTAGAATGTGACTTTCTTTCAGAAAAAGAAACAAACACGTGAACAAACAAAAAACTACCATATGATTCCGTCATTTTAGCTCTACATATATATCCAAAGACACTGAAGTAAAAAAATTACCGAAGAATATCCTGAACACTTACATGCATGGCAACATGATTCATAATAGTGGCGATATGGAAATAACCCAATTATTCGTAGCTGAATAAATGGATGAAGAACATGCAACAAAAAAGAAGAAAAAAGAAAATGTGGCATACACACACACATACACACACAACAGAATATTATTGGGTCATCAGAAAAGCCTTGACATATTTTTCTATTTTTCTATGCAAAAATGCATCATGACTTTTCCGAAGACCCAATACAAAAGAAAGGAAATCCTGTCATTTGTGACAACATAGATGGACATGGAAGACATTACATCAGGTGAGGTAAGACAGATACAGAAAGAAAAACACTGCGTGACTTCATTTATGTGGAATCTAAAACATTGAACTGCCAGGGATCGAGAGTAGAATGGCGGGTATTAGGAGTCAGGGGTAGGGGAGTAGGAGAAATGGCAGGTGTTGATCAAATGGTACAGAGTTTCAGTTGCGCAAGTTAAAATAGTTCTGGAGATCTAAGGTATGCATGGGGACAACAGTTCATCATAGGTCGTCCTTGAAATTTGCTGAGAGTAGTTCTTAAGTAAGATGGTTATTGCAAACTGAATATCCACTGCACATGTACACACACACACGCACACACACACACACACACACAGTAACTATGCAAGGTGATAGACATGTTCATTGTCTTTATTGTGGCAATCATTGCACAGTATAAATACCAAATATTGCCTGGACCCCTTAAATATATACAATTTTTTATTTGTCAATTATATTTCAATAAAGTTGGAAAAAAAGAAAGAAAAAGCAATCTTTAGTCAGCCCCACAGACAGCGCTGGAGCTGGGGTGGTCTCTTAGAGTTTACCCCAAATGGAGAAAAGGACATGGGTCACCTATACCCCTCCACTGGATGGTCAACCAGTGACGATGTGGTCAGTGCATGGAGGAAGGTGTGACTCTGGACAAGACAGTGGTCACCAGCAGACAGCTTCCCTACAAGGGCTGCTTCTGAGGACTGTTCCAACACCATTTCCGGCAGCTGGAAGAACAAGGTCTTCGTTTCTGACAGGGTTATTAGGGTCATGGAAATGATTGGCACACAAAAACACTGCCTGAGTATGCGACGTAAGTATCCATTCATGCCACCATCACCACAGTCAAGGGAATAAGCAAATCTCTAAATGTTTTCTACATTCTTTTGTCATTGGGCTATTTTGCTCTTTATTTCAAATATTGATATTTTTGTACATCATGGATTTTTCTGTATTAATTTTAATTTTTAAAAGCATGGCACTGGGGCCAGCAGATGAAATAGGGGTTAAAGTGCTGGACTCCCACATGGCTGACTGTGGTTCAAGTCTCAGATCCAGCAACTTGACACGTCGGGTGCATATGTGTACATGCTCAAGATCCAGAGAGGAGATTGGAGGAGAAGGGATTGCGACGTGGCCATCCTCTTGGAGACAGGGATGATTTCTTCCTTTCTGTCTCTCTATCTCTCCATTGAGCACACATGCCCTAAAGCAAAAATCTCAAAACAAACACCATGGGAGCTGAAAGGTGGCATGGTGGTTAGGGTGCTGGATTCCCACATGTTTAAGTGTGGTTTGAGTCTCAGACCTAGTGGCTTGTTTTCTCATTTTCCCTCTCTCTCTGGTCAAATCAAAAACAATAACAATAAAGAAAATTGGATAATTATTTGAAAAACAAAAACCATGGCACTAAAATATTATTTATGTTGATTCCTGAGTCTTTGGGCTCTTCCTTAAATCTCCCTTCACTCCTTTCATCCCTAGCACACCCCTGTCTCTGTGCCGTCTGACTAGTCAGTCAGGAAAGCTAGCTGGCCATTCCTGGTGCCATTCCATAGGTTGGAGTTGAGGTCTGGTTTTAGCCAAGGCACAGCCGGTTCACCCCAGCTATTTTGCAACAGATTTGTCAGTCCAGATCAACTGAATTTCAATTTTGTGTGTGACTCACATTTCAGACACTAATCTCTTCTCAGATGCTTGAAATACAGACAAAATATTTATTTGAACAGACTGATTAAGAAATCCGTGAATTAAGAGATATATAAAAAGCAGTGAGCTAGAATGAAATGTGTTGGAAGAGAAACCTGCTCTACCATTTATAAATCCCTGTCACCCAAAATACATTCCTTCTAATATGAAATACCAATGAAATTCTTATTTCTCAGTCATTGACCCAAAAAATAGAAAAAGTTGGAATCTACTTTGGTTATGGAAAACAACAAACTAAAAACTAAGTTGAAACTAAAACCAAAGTAAAACTTCAGGCTCATCAACTAGTATCTCATGAAGCTCTAAAATCTGCTAAAAATAGTTCATTCAAAAAAATTAATGCAAACATCATGCACAGCTAAAGGAAACAGGTAAATTGATAAACAAGGTACATTTATTTAAACATCTGCCCAATGATTTTTGAGACTTGATCTTTAGTGAATTGACCTGAGGTGTGTAAGACCAGTGGTTTCCTCTACCCTCCTCAAACTTGCCTTTGACATTCGTAGACTGGATCAAACTGTTGGAGGTGGGATTAGGGGAAGGGCAGTGAGATTGACCCTAGATCCCTTCATCTTCAAGGACAGCCTCAACTATCAAGTGGCAAAATTTCAATACATCCCCATCTTCCTGAACCTGATTACAGGAAACCAAGTGGAAAAAATTAACCTTGGGCCGAGGCCAATCCACTTGCAGCTGCAACCCGAGTGGCCTTTTCAAAACACATTTGAGCATGCCACTTCCCAGCATAAACCATTTCAAGGACTCGGAATCGAGTTCTAACGGCATCTCGGCATCTCGTGGCTAGTAATGCCCTTGGAAATCAGCCTGCCCTTTCTGACCTCAGCTGAAGGCCCTTTCTCCTCCCACCCTCTGATTCTCTGTGCTCCATGCTCTAGTGTTTCCCAGGCTCTCATGGTCTCTGGGCTTTTCTTTATTCATGCTGTTTCCTACATCTGAAACATCTTGTCTATACCTCCCTTCCCAAATGCCTGCTAGCTAACCTTTATGGCTCCCATTAGACATGGCTTTCTTTAGGAAGCCTAAAATAAGAAAACTGAGGTCAGCGGGTCATGCAGCAATGAAATGCAACATTCCGTGAAACTGACATTGCGGGATGGTTCTCAATTCATAGTTGTGTGCAGGGCACCCATGAATGTCCTTGATCTGGAACTGGCTGACGCTAGGGGGTGATCATGGCAGCCAGACCCTGTTAGGGGTGCTGTGTCTGTCTATCTCATGGAAGAAATACAATTTTAAAGAAAATTAAGAGAACTTCCACCACTGCAGTATTTGGAGACAGACAATTCCCATGGGTCTCTCTGGCATGTATTCATGATCCACAGAGGTGCTCACTGCTCTCTGTTCTGGACTAGCATTACAAGACTAAATAGCAAACAGATGTAAGAAAGAGCGATAGTGTTTCCCTCTAGAGCAGAAAGCAGGTGGGCTTTCAGCCTTAGAAGATAGAGATAATGTCTCCCTCCCTTCAGAACTAACAACAGGTACACTTACTGCTCATTATGAAATAAGAGCTTCTTAAACTCAGATTTCTCTTCCGTAAGACAACTAATTACGTGTGTGTGCAACAATCAGGAAGTATCTATGTTGCCTCCATGGGATTTAGAGGCAAAGGGAAACCAACACAGATATGCTGCTCTTGCCACTTGCTGTGCAACGAATAATAAAGTCCTTTGTCTCAGATCCAGGAATCTCATGACTTCTGCCAGCATTCATGAAACTATCATCAGCTGGGACCAGCAGTTAGCGTAATGGCTATGTCGCTGGACTCCCACGTAGTCGACCGCAGTTTGCGTCCTGGACCCAGTGGCTTAAAACTCTCACTGGGCGCTTGTGTGTGTGTGCCCAAGATCCCGAGAGGAGAATGTAGGAGAAGGGATTGCGGCGTGGCCATCCCCCCCCGGAGGGTGATTTCTCACTTTCTGTCTGTCTCCCTCTGTCTGTCTGGAGAGTGAACGCGCACTGTAGCGAAAACCTCTAAAAAAAAAAAAAAAAAAACTATCATCAACTAACTTGTTGGTTTGCAAGTAGGATAAAAACTCAGATCCTTTTCAGCTCTTGACAGTAATATATTAATGTTAATTTCCTGATTTAGATGGTGCATTATGGTTTAAAAGATTATGCTCTTATTTTAAGAAATACACATTAAAGAGTGCAGGAATGATGGAGCATCATGTAAGCAATTTACTGTTAAAAAACAAAGAAAGGCAATATATTGAACTTGCAACTTCTCTGCATGTTCCAATTTTTAAAAAAGATTGATCAGCAGGCTAAGATGACATTAGCCTGATCCTTCCAATATAAGGTTTCCCATTAACGTTTTAATTGATGGTTTTGGCATTCATTGATTATGGTTTTGGCATCTACCCATTATTGCCTAGATTCATTATTGGATCAGAGATTCTAAAATGATGATTTTTCTAATTTGATTATTCCTTCTGAATTTATTAGCTGTAATTTTTCTATTAAAAAGAAAACTTCCAACAGATAGTTGCCCTGAAATGAAATATATACAAGAAAAGTAGGGGGAAAATGGTCATTTCTACCCCATTATTATTATTATTATTATTATTATTTTTGGAGAGGTTTTCGCTATAAGGGTGCGTACGCTCACCAGACAGACAGAGAGAGACATAGAGACAGAAAGTGAGAAATCACCCCCCGGGGAGATGGTCATGCCGCAATCCCTTCTCCTCCATTCTCTTCTCGGGATCTTGGGCACGCACACACACGCGCCCGGCGTGAGTTCTAAGCCACCAGGTCTGGGACGCGAACCACGGTCGACTATGTGGGAGTCCAGCGGCATAGCCATTATGCTAACTGCTGGTTTCCTGCCCCATTATTTTTAAAGTAATGATTTGTTGTCCTAGGGGGTTACCAAAGAAATTTCTTATTGATTGCTTCAGATGAATTTGTAATTTTTATATCTTTAATTTTTTTCATCCATGGTTTTTGATGCTCAAATTAGACATCTCAGGGTTGTATAACCACGTTTAAAATGAAACCAAGGTCCTTTTGTCAAGACTTTATCATTCTGAGGCCAGCAGTTGCCATAATGGCTATGTCACTGGACTCCCATGTAGTCGACTATGGTTCGAGTCCTGGACTCGGTGGCTTAAACTCACACCGGGCATGTGTGCATGCGTGCCCATGATCCCGAGAGGAGAATGGAGAAGAAGGGACTGCGGCGTGGCCATCCCCCCGGGGGTGATTTCTTGCTTTCTGTCTCTCTGTCTTTCTGGTGAATGCACGCTCCCTGTAGCAAAAACCTCTCAAAAAAAGACTTTATCATTCTTTGATTGCTTCCTTGTTTGGGGCACAGTTAGTCCAAATCCATTTGCTATATTTCTTTCTTTTAAGAGAGGTCTTTGTTATAGGGCACGTGTGCTCGCTGGAAAGACAGAAAATGAGCAATCACCACCTAGGGGGGATGGTCACACCACAATCCCTTCTCCTTCATTCTCCTCTCAGGATCTTGGGCACACACGCACATGCACCCAGCGTGAGTTTAAGCCACTGGGTCTGGGAATTGAACTGCGGTTGACTATGTGGGAGTACAACGACCTAACCATTATGCCATCTGCTGATCCCCTAATTTGCTATATTTCTTGCCCCAGGCCTAAAATCATTTATTTCTTGAAGGAGTTCCTCCTTTCAAAGGGAAACTGGTATTAAGAGGCTGTAGTTCAAGAGCTACTGGGTCATTATTAATCACAGGCTATTTGGTGGGTAAAGGTCAGATGTATGCATCAAACCATGAGGTCATGCTGATATTTGTAAGGTTTACATAACTTTTTAAATTTTCTTCTTTTTCCTGTGTGTTGAAACCTTTAATGCTAACAATCTTAACATAATGATTTATTTATCTTATTTATCTTATATATACTACACTTATGCTTTAGATATACTATCATGGTTTCAAAATAACAGCATTGTAATAAAACACGAAGTCTACTGAATGTAGTTAGATATGTCTTATTGGTTCTTGCCTTTAGACTATATCTCTCTAGGGAAGTACAGTCCAACATGAGTGCTTTAGTCACTTGCTAAGGTGACTAAATGTTCTGGTTTGCCCAAAACAAAGAGATCTCCCCAGATCCATCCTAAAACCTGAATAAGTCCAGGCAAACCAGAAGGGTTGGTCGCCCCACTTGAAGTAATAGTCCATTCTGTGGACATCAACTTGAAACAGAGGTTTACTTGTTCCAGGTTGGTTTTCATTTCTTAGGGTTCTTTTAAAAAATGTTTATTCATGATCCAGAGCACATACATGAGAGAGAAGCATCTTCAACAGGGTCCTGGTCATGCCAGGACCCCCCTTCCCCAGCACCCCAATGCCTCAGGACCTGGCCACATGGGTACAAACCCAGCATGTTTTAAAGCTGACCCGAGGACCTGACCCCTGGTAAGCCACATGGCTTCCAGCATTGCAGTGCAGTTTGCTACTGACTATCCCTCCAGGCTAGATCAAGAATTTCATGTTAATAGTTTTTAAAAATCTAAAACACTTACATTATTCCAAAGCCATATGACGAGACACATTCTGAGAAGTGCAGTTTCTATCTGTACATCCTCCATTTTATTTCTTTTCTCTATCTCATTTTTATTATCTTATTGTTATTTCCTTTTTAAAAATATAAGCAAATGTATAACATAGCAATATCTCCCATTCATATACAAAAGATATTCTGTAAATACTATTTTCATATACAGTTTTTTAAAGGTTTCTCAGCTTGGCAGTTAGTCTAGAACTGCAAAGCCATGCACCTAAATGATCACACCTGTCGTTTTCAAAACAGCCTTAAACCAACAATTCCAGAATTGGGAAAAATATAATTCCAAGCCAGGGACAGAATGAGCCAGCTTAACTATAATAGAAAATCCCAAATTTTCTCTTTACACCATACCCTTAGTATTACCTGTCTGACCCCAAATATCTTTCAAAAATTGTTGCTGAGCTCAGACTGAGGACATGTTAAGATTTAACTTAACAGTGAATCTCAGCTGGGGAGAGGAATTGCTTTCACCTCCCAACTGCCACAGAGGGGAAATGAGTGGGAGGACAGCAGGAAGGTCTGCTTCGTTCAGTTCATTGCTGTGGTTCCAGCGCACAAAGTCAAACGCACACGGGCTGCTCAGTCTTCTGGTGTGATCTGGCTCAGAGAAGGATTCAGCGCACCTGCTGGCGGCCTGGTAGGCTGCGAGAGAGTCTACACAGGACATCCTTTTTTTTTCTTTATTCTTTTTTGATAGGTTTTTGCTACAGGGCACGTGCGCTCGCCAGGAAGACAGAGAGAGAGACAGGGAGACAGAAAGCGAGAAATCACCCCCCAGGGGGAATGGCCAAGCCGCAATCCTTTCTCCTCCATTCTCCTCTCAGGATCTTAGGCATGCATGCACATGCGCCTGGCGTGAGTTTAAGCCACTGGGTCCGGGACTCGAACCACAGTCGATCACGTGGGAGTCCAGCGACCTAGCATTACGCCAACTGCTGGTCCCTTGCCTGAGCAATTTTGACAACACCCTTTACGTACATTTTGACCTAGGGAGAGAAAGAGGTAGAAAACTCTAGCATGATCCAGTAGAAAATTTGGATTTGTGTTTGGTGGTAGAAGAGCAAGGTGCCTGGAGAAAGTTCTTGGACACTGACTTCACGAGTTTGAATCCCAGCTTTGGTATCCTCTGTGGGGACCATGAACATACTACTTGGCCTTTTTGTACCTCAGTTTCTCAATCCAAAATGAAAAAACAAAATAAAAATGGGACTCTGCCTATCTTATAAAGTCATTCTAAGCCTATAGCAAGTAGAATTGTAGCTCCCCAAAAGTATGTTCACCCAGAACCTCAGCAAATGACTTTGTTTGGAATCAGAGTCTTTAGGTATAATTAAGGCAGGAATTGAGGGGGCAGCATTCTGGATTTGGCAGGGAGGGGTGCTGAATACAATGATTGATGTGCTCTGAAGAGAAAGGAGAGGGAGACTTGAGACGCAGACACGGGGAAATCCACGTAAAGACAGTGTTGGGGACCAGAGCACTGTACCTGTGAGTTGAGGAGGTCAGCAACCCCCAGAAGCCAACTGAGGAGCATGGAATGGCTTCTCCCCCAGGTCTCCAGAAGAAAACTGCCCTGCCTGACACCCTCATTTCGGATGGCTGGCCTCTGCGACCGTGCGAGAACGCGCCGCTGTTGTTCTAAGTCACCAAGTGTATGTGATTTGTTATGGTAACCCTGGGAGACCAACACAGAGCCTTGAAAGCAACAAGCCCTGTAAAGTGGGGCCAAAGGACGAGCTTGCTCATACTGGGACGGATTACTAAACTCGGAACAAGGAGAGCCTGGCTGAGAAGGGAGTCCATCAGTGGGATGACGGTGCTGAAGTGGGAGGAAAACGAGAGCAAGCAGAGGGGATAACCTTCCCCATGTTGTCGAGTTTGCGTAAGAGCTTCCATTCATTACCTACCGTCACTCGAAGAAGCAAGGACTGTGGCCTGGTCCTTAGGTCCAAGCGGCTAGTATCCACTGGACCAAAGGCACCTAAGTAGGAAGTTCACTAAGCATGGGTATCGCCATGGGCCGCAGACTCGGGTTTTCCTCCAGGCGAGACTTGCTGATTCACACCAGCATGGTGGGATCAGGAAGCTAAGTCTGACCTTCCCATCCTTGACCTTCTAGCTGGTGAACTTGGGTAAAGTAGGTCCCTGAGTCTCAGTTTTCTCGTGTGTGAACTAAGCCGAGAAATATTTACTTCTTGGGTTTTTAAAGGAGAATGTATTTCTGTGGCACCCAGCTTGGTGCTTGGCACGTGGGAGTGTTTATCAACATTAATCCTCTCAACTCCCCGTGTCCAAATTCTTACAGGAATTTCAAGCTTAACATGCCCCCATGGGACCTTGTTTAATGTCACTCTTTCAATTTCTTGCTTTCTTCCTCCCAAACCTGTTTTTCCCCTTAGTTTCCTGATCCAGGTAGCATGAAGACCCTACACAGTCACCCAAGTCCAAACATGGAAGTTATCTTGGACGCCTCCCTTGTCTTAGTCCTTGCATCCAGAAAACCATGAGCTCCGTGGATTTTACCATCCGAGAAGCTCTGGGGTCTGTCTTCCTGGCATACTCACTCGCGTTGTTGTGGTGTCCACCCAGCAGTCTCCCTGCCCTGTCCTTGCAGTTCTCCAAACACACCACACTGTCGTAGGCCTCGGGTCCTTTACATGCACTTGACACATTTATTTTCTAAACGTGTGGCCAGCCACGGTAGCGCAGTGGTAATGCAATCAGAGATGCCAAAGCCACACGAGAAGGTCCCAAGTTCACACGTCAGGTCTCCCCGTACGCAGCAGACACACGTGTGCCCGTGATCCCGGCTGGTTGAGTGTGGAGGTGGCATGCAGCGTGGAGGCCCTGTTGGGGGTGCTTGTCTCTCTCTCTCACATAGAAGAAAGAAATAAGCAATAACAAAAAGCAAGACAAAAAACGTCACTTTGGAATTTCTAGACTGGTTCAAAGTTATTTTTAAAATTGCGTGTGTACATAAAAAACCCGTGGTGGTCTTTCCCATTGGAAGAGAGGAAGCCTACAAGGGTGCCCGTGCACAGGAGTGCTCAGTAAACGTGCCAGGAAAAAGCGACGCCACTCCTGCGGTCAGGACACTCCGTTCACGTCTGCCTGGGGCGTTCCCCTCTATCCTTCAAGACTCAGCTTCTCCCTTAGAGTGGACACATCTCCCTGATCCCACCTCAGCTGACCTCTCCCAACTCATCCCCTCTCATGAATCCTTGGCGTTGCCTCCCAAACCCTCGATGTCAGCACTTGTCCTGCCCTTCACAATGGTGCCTGTGCAGGCCCGGCTGGACAGCACGGAGGGCAGGAGCCAGGTCTTGATGACCCAGGGCCCCTGGTTTCCAGCAAACTGTTCTAACATGGAGCAGTCATTGCCCATCATTAATGATAGATGTTTGGGAGAGCAGGAAGGGAAATATCCACCTCTGGTGGGTGCAGGAAGGTGGTATTGTCGAAGGATTTCTAGAAAAGGTAAAACTGGCAGAAAAGACATCACAGAAGAATCTTCAAAAGAGACAAAAGGACAGGGGCAAGAGGTGGTGCAGTGGCAGAACCTGAGGCTCTGTGAGGCCAACCCAGTGGAAGGTCCTGAGTTCCTGTCCAGCGCCCTCCCTGAGCACGCTGGGCACAGAGTCCCCATGAGGAGGGCTGGCTGAAGCTGGGTGTGTGTGTGGGGAATTTAGTGTCAAGACCCTGGTGGGGATGCTCTCTCCCTCCCTCTCTCTCTCTCTCCCTCTTTCTTGTTCATAGAAGAAATAAATAACATTGTTTAAAAAGGCATTCCAAAAACAAACAAAAAAACATGCCAAGTTCTGCCCTAGAGAGTCCTTTGAGAAAAGTGCTATTAATGGCTATTGGGCTGGCCTGAACTGAATCCAAAATGAAGGGGTTGGAGTGGGCTAGGACCGCCCACGGAGGCCTCTGTGTTCTGTACCCAGGGCCAATAGCAGTCCCCAGCAGGCTCATCCTCAGAGCCTGGGTCAGCAGGCTGGAACGAGAACATGCAAATTGCTACCGCAGTTGCCGTGTTGCCTGCAAGCAGTTTCTAAGACCGCACAATAGACGTTTCGAGTATCCAGAGTGTAATGAGATCAAGACTCAGGCCTGCCAGCATGTAGCACAACAGGGAAAATGCCATTTGTGGCAGGCTCCCAGATCCTATTTGCATAAAATGTGTGAACACGAATGTACTCCCTGCACAGTGAACATCAGGATGACTTCTCCCCGTTTTCGTTTTCTCTGGATGGTGGCAGCCGATCAGGTGCATAAACTGTCATGCTAGAGAGGTCTTTAAAGCCGAAGGAGGCTGCTGAGAATAGCTTTGTAAACAAACGAATGTATTCACTCCACTGTTCTTGTATTACTGTGACAGGAGACAGTGACTTTTCACTTAAATGTTTTACAGTCCTTAAATACCTGCTACACCCATGGGTGCACCCTCCACACCCCACCTTCACGGTCACCCACCCAGGGGCAAAAAGTGTGCACATCCATGCACCTCGTGTGCCTGGCCATGTGCACGTCTTTGGAGGCCCGGCCTCAGTGCTGCACACTTTCTAAAGCACTCATTTTCCATGGCTGACCTTTAAACTCACTAGCGCATAACACTGTGATTTGATTAGAGGAAAAACACCCCTGAGAAGATCAAGAGAACTTTTTTCATGATATATAAGGGAATCAAATTATGAATTACGTGATGTTTGAAGTCTCTCTAACATTTTAGGACTCTCGATTTCCTCCTGTCCCCCTTCTCCACATTTCCCAACCTTTCAACACAGCATCAAGTTGAGCAAAAAGTAGGTGCAGAGTCTACCGTAAGAGGAGCCTTCTTGTGCCTGAGGGGGCACAGGCTTTTCTCTACAGTTCCTCTGAGTCTTGGTTTTCATTGGTACCAATCGCCAGGGCACCGTGGAGTTCCTTACAGATGGATGGAATGGAAACTCTGCTCTGAACACTTTGGGTAATGCTCTTCCTGAGTGCTGCTAGAGGCGGTGTGTCTCCACAACGGCTTGGTTGGACTGACTGCTGATGAGGACTAGTGCATCTGTAGTGACACGTGACAACTTTGCTGGACATCAGGGGTGTCATTAGGACCCTGGTGCTCTGCAGGCTCTGGGATGAGGGAGATGAGCATGGATGGGACCTGGGTAGGGCTGCGGGGGTGAGAGTGGATGGGACCCGGGTAGGGGTGGGGGGTGAGAGTGGATGGGACCCGGGTAGGGTTGGGGGATGAGAGTGGATGGGGCCTGGGGAAGGTGAGAATGCCTGCAGAGCCAAGGATGGAGCCAGGGCAGATGGTTTCCAGCAGAGAGAAGTATGAGGACATGGACACGGGTTCCTCCTGTTCCAGGGTGGTAAAGAGCCCCTCCTCCAGAATGGCAGCATGGTTGAAAGATCCCTAACCTAGCAGAGGCCAGGCAGGGGCTGCAGTGTCTAAAGCCTACCAAGAGCAGTGGCTTAACAGGTTGAGACCTTGTTACCTCTGTTTTTCTTTTTTAAAGAAATTTTTGCTATAGGTTGTATGCCCAAACCAGAGAGACAGAGAAGCAGAAAGTGAGAAATCACCCCTCAGGGGGAATGGCCATGCCACAAAATTCCTTGTCTTCCATTCTCCTCTAGGGATCTTGGGAATGCATGCACATGCGCCCTGTGTGAGATTCAAGCCTCTGGGTCTGGGATTTGAACCATGGTCTGGCATGTGGAAGTCTATCAGTGTAACCATTATGCCATCTGCTGTTCCCAAGACCTTGTTTCTAAAGGCTGGGAAGAGAGCAGGGAGTGATGGGGACTGTGTAAAGAAAGGGTACCTGGGACCAGAAGTTAGCATAATGGCTATGTCGCTGGACTCCCATGTAGTCGACCGAGGTTCGAGTCCCGGACCCGATGGCGTGCCCAAGATCCCAAGAGAAGAATGGAGGAGAAGGGATTGCTGCATTGCCATCCCCCTGGGGAGTGATTTCTCGCTTTCTGTCTCTCTGTCTTTCTGGCGAGCACACGCACCCTATAGCAAAAACCACTCCCCCCCCCCAAAAAAAAAAGAAAGAAAGAAAGAAAGAGAGAGAGAGAAATGAAAACAGTAGGTTTATAGTGTGGAGGTGGAGTGGGGTCAGCCTTGTCAAAGATGATGCTATGATCTGAATTCTTGTGCCCTTCCAAAATCCATATGTTGAAATTCTAACCCCAAAGGTGATGATATGAGGAGGTGGGGCTTTGGGGAAGTGATTAGGATATTAGCAATTCATGCCATTATAAAAGAGACCCAGACAGATCCTTGGTCCCTCGTGCCCTGTGAGGTTACAGAAGCAGGACGGGTGACTATGGGGAAAGGACTCTCACCAGACACTGCCTCCGTTGGCTCCTGGATCTCAGACTTCCCAGTCTCCCAAATGGCAGGAAGTACATTCCGGCTGTTTGTAAGCCACCCAGTCTGTGCCATTTTGTTGTAGCAGCCCAAAGGGACTGGACAGAGGAAAATTATGAGCAAAATAGCGAGGAGGAAGAAATGACTATAGTTTACTAAAAGATAGTCAGGATTAGTTTGAAATGAACATTTATTTTAGAAAAGAAGGAAGCAAAAGGAGGAAAAGAAGGAAAGAAAGGGGGGGGAACCCTGGAAAGAGAAAGAGCACAAGGGTTTATTCCTCACGGCGTGGAGACAGCGGCATTTGGGATCCGTTCCCGTGGCCTCCTCGTATATACACATGGAGTACCAGGCCAGAAAGCAAAAGCACAAAAGGTTTCTCCAGGCTGCTCAAAGCTGGGGTTGAAGATACTAATTAGGTTCCCCCAGCTGACCAGTGGGGCCAGCTCTGGGCCACGCAGCCTGTGCAGTCTCTCAGAAGGGCCCAGGTTCGGCTTAATGCAGTCTTAACACCCTGAATATTTTAGCTTTGAATTCATATTTTGTACGTGAAGTTCCATGGGGCCATGGAGCATGTGCTGCCCACAGGAGACACATACAAAGGGGGCATCCACTGCTCTCCCCACAGCCATCCAGCTTCAGGGTGTCCCGTGAGCACAGAATGAGAGTTGTGATGCACAAGAGTTCAAGGCCCAGAACCAGGGCAAAGTAAGTGTACTGCGTACACGGCCAGACAAGGGGGCTGCCGCCGGCCCCACGGCCACGCTTTCCAGTTGAGACAGTACTTACCGGGGACAGAGAGAAGACGAAGGCACACCAAGCAACAAGAAGTGCCAGGGTATCCTTATCATATCCTCTTCACCTTCGTGTTTCTTACCTTCATGAGCCACACTTATGCTGAAAAATGAAGGCATAGCAGGAAGAGGAACGACAGGACAACCCATCATTCTTGAGAGTTATTTTTTGAGAGAATTTTGCTATACGGTGTGTGTGCTCGCCAGACAGAGAGAGACAGAGAGATAGAAAGCGAGAAATCACCCCCCGGGGGGATGGCCACGTTGCAATCCCTTCTCCTATGGACTCCTCTCAGGATTTTGAACATGCACACACACATACTCAGTGTGAGTTTCAAACCTCCGGGTCTGGGACTCAAACCGTGGTCAGCCATGTGGGAGTTCAGTGACGTAGCTCCTACACCATCTGCTAGTCCCAGCCATGGGGAAGTCCAATGACATAACTTTGACACCATCTGCTGGTACCCCCCTCTTAGATACTTTTTTTTTGGGGGGGAGAGGTTTTTGCTATAGGGGATGTGCGCTCGCCAGACAGACAGAGAGACAGAGAGATAGAAAGCAAGAAATCATCCCTCCACTCCCCCAGGGGAGATGGCCATGCCGCAATCCCTTCTCCTCCATTCTCCTCTTGAGATCTTGGGCACGCACGCACACGCACCCGGTGTGAGTTTAAGCCGCCGGGTCTGGAACTCGAACTGCAGTCGACTACATGGGAGTCCAGCAACATAGCCATTAATGACATAGCCATTACGCTAACTACTGGTCCCCTCTTAGTTACTTTTTATCTGTCCCTCCTCACTCCCCAGAAAAGCCAAAGGGAGAGAATATTGGTGGAATATGCACATACCCAGAAAGACAATACAAGCAATCCAGCTAGTTCTGCACGGTGCGTCTACTCTTCTGGTAAGGATGCAGTGCAGACGCATGTGCACAAGCTGCGTGATCCAGGCCACGTGATTTTGGTGATTCTACTTAGACGCTACTACATTTGACTTTGAAACTGACATCCACAATGCAAAAATGAATGGTAAATTTCATGCTAATAATTTTAATTTTTAATTTGCTCTTACTTCGAAATACATTAACAGTGAATAAAAAATGCCATGACAAGTCAAGAAGAAAGGAAAAGCTTTATATTTTAGTATTATTCAGGCACTTTTTCCTGCTCATTTTTTCTGAGAGAGTTTTTTTGCTATAGGGCATGTGCACTCGCTGAAGAGACAGAAAGACAGAAAGTGAGAAATCACCCCCTAGGGGGATGGCCACGCTGCAGTCCCTTCTCCATTCTCCTCTTGGGACTTTGGGTACACATGATGCACAGGCCCCTGCTGTGAGTTTCAAGCCACCGGGTTTAGGATTCAAACCATGGTTGGTTATGTGGGAGGGAGTCCAGCGTCTTAACCACTAGGCCACCTGCTGGCCCTTCCCTGCTTTACAGAACAAGGAGCCCTGCAAGTTACATGGCAAACCCTGCCCACCAGTATGCTTTCCTTGTGTGAGATCTGGAAGTCAAAGATGGTGCACACACCATCTTCCTCCAAGCTCCGGCTTCATCAACTCAATTGCACTACCCGAGGTCAGTCCTGTTTTGGGTTTAAGTTACTTTCATCACAGGAAAAGAAAGCAACTCTTTTCTTTTTTCTTTTTTTTTGGAGAGGTTTTTGCTATAGGGCACGTGCGCTCACTAGACAGACAGAGAGAGACAGAAAGTGAGAAATCACTCCCCCGGGGAGATGGCCACTCCGTAATCCTTTCTACTCCATTCTCCTCTTGGGATCTTGGGTACGCACGCACACACGCCCTGCGTGAGTTAAACCACCAGGTCTGGGACTCGAACCGCTGTCGACTACGTGGGAGTCCAGCGACATAGCCATTATGCTAACTCCTGGGCCCTAAGAAAGCAATTCTTAGAGTAAGGTTTAAATTAGTTGAGGGACTCCTTTACTTGCTCTGGGATTTTGAGTTTATTATTGAATTAATTTTAGTATTGACGTCATACTTTTGTCTAATTTAATGTTTTAAATAGTAAATAATTTGGGAGTCAGCAGATGGTGTGGTGGTTAAGGTGCTGGATTCCCACATGGCCAAACACAGTTTGAGTCCCAGGTCCAGTGGCTTGAAAAATCACACCAGGCACATGTGCATGAGTGCCCCAAGTCAAGAGGAGAATGAAGGGATTGCAATGTGGCCACCATTGGGTTGGGGGGGATTTCTCACTTTCCTTCTCGCTTTCTCTGTCTCCAGTGAGCTGACACATCCTAAAGCAAAAACCTTTTTTATTATTTATTTTATTTTATTATTATCATTATTATTTTTGGAGAGGATTGTGCTATAGGGCACGTGCGCTCGCCAGACAGAGACAGAGAGACAGAAAGCGAGAAATCACCGTCCAGGGAGGATGGCCATGCCTCAATCCCTTCTCCTCCATTCTCCTCTCGGGATCTTGGGCACGCACACACATGCGACCGGCGTGAGTTTAATCTGCCAGGTCTGGGACTCAAACCGCGGTCAACTACATGGGCATCCAGCGACATAGCCATTACACCAACTGCTGGTCCCTCTTTTTCATTTTTTTAAAAAGTGCTTTTGAGCAGTTAGAATTTTGCACCATGTTAAATAGTGCTGCCTGCTGAGTCAAGAATGATCATCATGTTTGCTTTTCTGAATCAGAAGAATCAACTGTCTTCCTGTCTCCACATGCCGTAGTGCCCCGGGCTAGGCTGGATGGCTGCTTTGCTCAGTCCTGCCATCCCCACGGCTCTCAGTATCTCCCACATGCTTATGACCCCTGAAGTCATATCGCCAACCTTGACTTCACCTGGGTGCCGTGCTCGGCCGCCTTGACCTTTGCCCTTGGCTATGTAGTGACACCACATCTGTACTGTGACGGAGCACGGCCCCCCGCTTCTCCTCTTCTGGAGCCACAGCCTTCCCCATCTGAGCAAACGGCACTTCCATTCTTCTAGGTGAGAGACCCCAAGCCTTGGAATGATCTCTTATCTTTTTCTTTTCATGCTCTGTATCTAGTCCACAGAAAATTCTGTTAACTCTACCATCAAAATATTGGGTTGTTGAAAAAGTTATGAAAAAAAATCCATTAAAAAAATACGTCATGACTTTTCCAACAACACAATACATCCAAATTCCAATCACTTCTCATCATCTCTACTCCCACCATTCCAGGCCCAGGACAGCATCTTCTGTCCCTCACCTTATCGCAATAACCTCCTGACTGGTCCCCCTACTGTCCCCGCCAGCCAGCATCTTCCTTTGAAAACAGGCTTCGCATCGCATCGCTCACATGGTTTGACTCTCCTCGTCAGATCTGGCTCTGTGGTCTCTGACCTCGTCTCCTTGCCACGCCCTCTTTCCACTCTGCTCCAGCAGCACTGGCTTCCTTGCATACCTGGAGCGCTCTGAGAGTATTCCAACGCCAGGACCTTCACACTTACTATTATTCTCTGGTCTGGAATGCTTTGCTTCCATATAGCAGCAAGGCTTTCTCCCTTACCTCCGTTAAGAAAGGCTATCTAGGGGCAAGCATGGTGGCATGGTGGTTAAGGCACTAAACTCCCACTTGGTAGATCGTGGTTCAAGTCCTGACCTGGCCCTTGCTTTCTCACTTTCCCTCTCTCTATCTCTCTCTGGTGAGTGCATATACCCTATAGCAAACAAAAATACATAATAATAAATAAAATTAAATACATAATTCTTAAAAAAAAAAAAAAAAAAAAGAAGAAGAAGGGCTATGTCTGGGGCCAGCAAGTGGTGTGATTGATGGTCAAGGCACTGGACTCCCATGTGGCCAACTGAGGTTTGAGCCCTGGACCTGGTGGCTTAAAAATCATGCTGGGAACATGTGCATGCCCAAAACCCCACGAGGAGAATGGAGAAGGGGTTGTGGGGTGGCCATCCCCCCTGAGTGGGGTGATTTCTCACTTTTCCTCTCTCTGTACACATGTCCTATGGCAGAAGTCTTAAAAAAAAAAAAAAAAAGACTGGCCCCAAATAGCCTGTATAAATCAATATCTCACTATGACTTTCTCTATACCTCTTACCTTGCTTTATTTTTTCACACAATACTTAACGCCATTTGATGCATTTCGTATTTATGTACTGTCTCTGCTTTCTTCCCCTGGCATGTGTGTTACTGTATCTCCAGTGTCTAAAATGTGCCTGGAATATATAATACACAATCAATAAATATTTGATGACTGAATGAATTAATAAGAAGAACCAATAAATGCATGTACTCAATCTACAAGTTCAGCTTGGAAGCAGAATGTCATACTGTACATCCAATTCTATGTAACTTCTTCATAAATGCCTTCCTTGGTCAGTGGGACCCTGTGTCTAAGTAGCTCTCTCACTAGACTGAAGCTTCTCCCAGAAATACTCAGTGTTGGCCATAGAGGCCACCTTCAATAAAAAAATTTTGTGGGACTGTAAAATCTCAAGATTTAAAGAATGAATGGGCATAACTGCTCATCAAGGTCACATGTGCCTTGTCCCTGAGCCCCGTTGAAGTGTGAACCTAATGCATACATCAAAGACAGAGGATTCGTCAACCTCATTCACCTACCCGTTCATTTGAACGCTTATTGATCTGGTATGTACTGAGTACCTTCTCCGGGAAAGTTTCTAGTTCCTAAATACTTTCTGTTCTTGTGTCTAAATTACCTCCTCCTTCACCCTCTCCTACTGGTCTCAAACATTGTTTCTAGTTCTGACCTCAGTGGAGCTGGGGAACAGCTGGGTACCAGCATCTGTCTCATCACCCTTCATCCCTCAGCAACTATTAAGATATGCAGGCTGCTCTTTGCTGATGCCTCTCAAATTTAAAATGGGAACCCTGGGTATTAAAAAGAGAAGGCTTTGACCCTCCTTTTTCAGCCAGAAATGTCTGGTTGTTGACTTTCAGGGTCCAGCGTAGGCTAGTCATTCTTTCTTGGGTTGGTGTTTAGTTTGATGGGTTGAGTTTAGAGGCAACGGGCACATTTTCCCAAGTCATTCCAGTGGGACGAACCCATTCTTGAAAGAAACACACAACAAAAGAGGGGTTCTATTTTATGCACAGAACTTGAATTCTCTTCAGCTTTCCTTCAGCCTTTAAAATACGTGGTGGGGTGGGGGGAGACCAGCAGTGGGCATAAATGGCTATTTCGCTGGACTCCCACCGCAGTTCGAGACCCAGACCCAGTGGCTTGAACTCGTGCCAGGCGCGTGTGCGAGCGTGCCCAAGATCCCAAGAAGAGAATGGAGGAGAAGGGATTGCAGTGTGGCCATCACCCTGGGGGTGATTTCTCGCCCTCTGTCTCTCTGTCTCTCTCTTTCTGGCAAGCACACACGCCCTAGAGCAAAAACCTCTCAAAAAAAAAAAAAAGAAAAAAAAAAGGGAAAATTGGCCAAATTGGAAAAGAAGCTTGCAGCTTGCAAGTCGTCTAGGAGGGCTTTGTAGTCAGGTGTGTGTGATTTCTCCACAAAGTCACTAGGCTGGTTGCTTCTTCCAAGCTCCTTTCCTTGATTGGAATGAAAAGGTGTCCTTGGAGTGCGTTTCCTGAAACTCTGCTCTCTATGTTATGTAAATAAATCTGTTTGGCAAGAAAGTTCTCGAGGGAGGCCTTTGCTAGGGGCCTTGTTTTCAGGGTGGAGGTCAAGGAAGGTGGGCAATTACCAATCTATATTGTTTTGCAACAATTCCTCACTGTTTTTGTTAGCATCATTTTGAAAAGCCAGCACGTGCAGGTTAAAGGTACATTTCACCTCAAGAAACAAGAGACAAAAGTTCATTCTTTCAAAACAAAACCAAACTCCAAACTCAGAACCTAAGTCATTTTACCCTAAAAGGGGAGTCTTTGAAAAAGCAGGGTGCCCCGTTGGGCTTACACACGTTCAGTGTGCACCGGTGGGAATGCATACACACACTCTCACACATGTTATTTACCCTCAGCTTTTTGCTTTTGTTCATTCCTCTGGTTCAGAGCTATTGTGCGGAAGGAACTTCTAGCCCTTAGGGACCGTCGTAAAGGAAATAGGCTCCTCTCCTTGGAAAGGTGAACAGGATTTCAGGACAGAAAAGGAACTTAGACCTGGCTCCTAATTAGATGCATTTGCCAGTGAAGTGACCCGTGCAGCTCTAATGAGGTGGAATTACTATCGCCTGCAGCCAGGTTGTTGTGCGTTCTCCCCCTGTTGCTCTGGGACCTGCAGGTAAGGTGGAAATTGAGCTAGTTCCTGGTCCCGCACCGACTTAGAGTCTTTTGTTTCCTTCTGGGAAGTTGGCTCAAGTCTCCAGAATCCTGTGTGTGGCTGGTTCCCCCGCCAGGTGACTTTGTCCTTCGGAAGATGGAGGCCAACAACAGAGACAGCCTAGTGAGAACACACACTTGATCATTTTTAACTAGTTCCACATTTCTCCGGATACGCACAGGCTTTCTTCAAAATCATTCTCTTCTCTGAGCCTCTTCCTCTAGGAGTCACTGTCTTTTGCTTGACAGGAGATTCGGAATCCTGTGTTTGTAATCTCCATTTTCCAGGGTCTGCCTTGTTTCCCATCTTACCTATGAGTTCCAGATCAGAACGTTTCACCCACCACGCACCCTCAATTTCTACTCCAACTATACTTCCTCTTAGCAAGGATGCAGCAGGTTTGAGGGCACCTGAACTGCACCCCAGAAAGAACGTGCAGTCAAAGCGCCCAGTGATAGCTAAGTAAGGACACATGTTGGCTTTAGATGGGGTTCAATGATCAAGAATAGACAGCCAAAGCTCAGGGGACAGGGGCCTACTTATTTCTTAATTCTACCATCCACTCCCTGAGTGACCTTGAGTTTCTAAGATTTATCGTAAACACAGAGAAGCTCAGATAACTTCTAAGGGCTATTTTGAGCAATATCTATTAAATAATTAGTTAAATGGTATCGTGATTACAAATCACTTTGTAAATACAAAGCTTTATATATACTAAGAAATTCTGCACGACTTACTAAAGTGACTGTATGAAAAACAATGGGAGAAAGTCCACATTGTTCTTTTTTCCACATAGAACAAGAGTTAGAAAATATTAACCCGGTGTTACATACCAGGCACTTAGCTTAGCTTATGTCATTTCAGTCCCCCAGCAACCCTACAGAGTCAACCGTTGCATTTCCCCTGTTTTAGAGACAAGGAGACCGAAGTACAAAGAAATTAAATAAGTTTCCGGATTCTTGCACCAGAAGGTGCCAGAACCATGACACGGACTCCGAATTCATTTTTGGAGTTGTAGTTACCCACTGCGCTGTATGGCCCACCTATTCCTGGAAGTCTCTCAAACCACTGCAGAAAAGTTTGGGTGATTCTGTTCCTTTAAACAATTTAATCCATTGAAAAATATGAAATGAGTCAGTAGCACTTGCTGAGCAATTACTATGAACGTTACACATTTTAAACCATTTAACCCTATGAAACTATCATTAGTCTTATTCCCAGTTTACAAATGAGACACGGAGGTGTTAAGATATTTGTCCAAAGTCACACAGCTAGCAAGGGACAGGAGCTAGCTTTTAACCCTGGGTAGCCTGAGTCCATAGTTCATGCTTTTGAAACAGTACATATGCCCAGCCTTTGACTGAACACGACACGTAGAATGCTGTAACAGACCCGGGGAGTGTGCTCGGTGACTGAACTGTGTCACCTTGGGCCTCAGCTTCTTCCTCTGTAAGATGGCCGCTCTCCGCTGACCTTGCTGGCTCTGCAGTTCTGCGATTTAACATGTCCCTATCTCCTCACAGCAGTAAGGAGAGCAGTCAGTGCAGTTTCGGAGTAGTGGGTAACACTGTGGTTTTAGGAATTTGAAAATAGGCAGGAAGATGACACAGGTTTCTCCACGGGCTTGGAAGTTCACGCAGGAGCTTGCTGTGCTTGAATTCAGACATGTTAGTAAGACTTCCAGGGAATAAAGCCACTCAGCAAGAGAACTGTGTTTCGAGATCCCAGGAGGACACAAGCTGGGATGGCGTGCAGAGATGCGGTGTAGCGGGACCCTGGAGGATTCACCCGGAGGTGGGAGTGGGAGGCTACGGTAGGAGACTGTCTTGGCGTTGAATCTTGTGAATTTGGGGTCGATATCCGGAAGAGCAGTCGCGATTCCATCTTTCCTAAAATACCTGCTTGTCTGTAGAGGTCATACATATGTATTTGCAGATGTTTATACTTGCCTCTGCTGCTTGTTAGCTGTGATCATGAGGATGTGCCTGAATTTTCTCTCTTTTTTTTTTTTTTTTTTTTTTTTTTGTTATCAGGCGTTGGGGGGCGCCCGACAGACCTG
>NW_006159566.1:1073159-1089242 GCF_000334495.1 Tupaia belangeri chinensis
AGGATCTGGGGCACGCATGCACACGCGCCCAGCGTGAGTTCCAAGCCACCGGGTCCGGGATGTGAACCGCGGTCGACTACGTGGGAATCCAGCGACATAGCCATTACACTAACTGCTGGTTCCCAATTTTCTCTTTAGTAAAACAGGGATCATACAGACTCAAAACAGGGCCTCAATACATGCTATTTTTCCAAAGGCTAGGGCTGCTCTCCGCCCCTCATCCCCAAACCTGAGAAAATCAAAACCCAAGTAACCCTTAAGAGTGAGGAAGGGGACCAGCAGTTGGCATAATGGCTATGTCACTGGTCTCCAATGTAGTTGACCATGGTTCGAGTCCCAGACCTGGTGGCTTAAAACTCACGCCAGGCGTGTGTGCGTGCGTGCCCAAGATCCCAAGAGGAGAATGGAGGAGAAGGGATTGTAGTGTGGTCATCCCTCCTGGGGGGGGTGATTCTCACTTTCTGTCTCTCTGTCTCTCTCTTTCCGGTGAGTGCACACACCCTATAGCAAAAACCTCTCAAAAAAAAAAAAAATAGTGATGAAGATCTTTGCTCTTGAGCAAGACAGTGGCACGTCAGTAATGCAGCTGGACCCACATAGAAAGGCCCTGAGGTCGTGTCCTCGTATCTCCCTGAGCACACCAGGCACATGTATGACCTGTTGTCCAGGTCACCTGGCTGGGGATGGGTCAGCATGAAGACCCCATCGGGAGTGTCTGTCTCTGTGCTTCTCTCCCTGTCTCTCTCTTTCTCATGGAAGAAATAAATAAGCTTTTCTTTTCAAGTAACCCTTAAGAGTGAGGAAGGGGACCAGCAGTTGGCATAATGGCTATGTCACTGGTCTCCAATGTAGTTGACCATGGTTCGAGTCCCAGACCTGGTGGCTTAACATCACGCCAGGCATGTGTGCGTCCATGCCCAAGATCTCAAGAGGAGAATGGAGGAGAAGGGATTGTAGTGTGGTCATCCCTCCTGGGGGGGGTGATTCTCACTTTCTGTCTCTCTGTCTCTCTCTTTCCGGTGAGTGCACACACCCTATAGCAAAAACCTCTCAAAAAAAAAAAAAATAGTGATGAAGATCTTTGCTCTTGAGCAAGACAGTGGCACGTCAGTAATGCAGCTGGACCCACATAGAAAGGCCCTGAGGTCGTGTCCTCGTATCTCCCTGAGCACACCAGGCACATGTATGACCTGTTGTCCAGGTCACCTGGCTGGGGATGGGTCAGCATGAAGACCCCATCGGGAGTGTCTGTCTCTGTGCTTCTCTCCCTGTCTCTCTCTTTCTCATGGAAGAAATAAATAAGCTTTTCTTTTCTTTTTCTTCTTCTTTTTTTTTTTTTTTAAAGGACTTTGATCTTGAAGAGGAATGAAGATATTTTCTTTGCCCCTGTAGTTCATTTCAAGTTGCTTGAGGCCTCTCAGAGTTTAGCCCTGATCTTGGAGAAATAGGGATGGGAATACGATAATATGCAGCAAACAAGCAACCCTAAAATAAAGAAAACACACTTGTTCCCAGGGGCACGTGCAGGAGAGTTGCATGGAAAACGTCATCACCGGGCGTCCTCTCCTCAGTCCTGTTTCCTCACCTCCACCCTGGGCAGGATCTGGTGAGTGAATGCTGGCCACAGGATGCCCGACCTCCTCACCAGCAAGAAGAGTATTCAGGGGAGAAGTCCCCGTCATGGCAGCTTCTCAGAACACTCCCAGGGGCCAGAGCGGAGAGACAAGCATGTCACATAGCTAGATGCAAAGGGCCCAGTGGTGGAGAGTGGGAAGACCCAGCTGTTTTAATTTCCTATTGCCACTATGACAGATCACCACGATCAATAGCTTCAACCAACACAGACTTAGCTCACGGTTCTGGTGGGCAGAAGTCTCAAACGGGTTACCAGGAGAGCCTTCCTCCAGAGGCTCTGGGGCAGAATCCATTTCCATGCCTTCCCTGCTATGAGAGGCGGCCCGAGTTCCTTGGCTGATGTTTTTAAATCACTCCCACCTCTGCCTCTGCCCTCGCATCCCCTCTGACTGGAATTTACCTGCCTGCCTCTTATGAAAACCCCTGTGATTACAATGGGCTGACCTGGATAATCCGGGCTCTCTCCTCATCTCCGGTCCCTTAATTAAACGGCCTCTGCAAAGTGCTTTTGCCACGTTGAGTTAACATATGCACAGGTTCTGGGACTAGGGCATTTTTAGGGGTCACTATTCAGCCTACGACACTACCTAAGCTTTGGTTTATCTCCCTATCAGCTTCGTGACATCGAACAACGCACTTGGCTCAGCCTTGCTGTCTCCACCTGCAGAGTGGACGTAGCAGTACTGTGCTTGGTCCCTGTGCTGTGAGCACTCATGGGGTAACCTGTACAGATGTCACTTCTTTCTCTTGTCTAGCGCATGGTGACTCGGCATTGTGGGTTAGGCAGTTGTCACGGGCTGAGTTCCTGAGAAAACAGGAACTTTGAGATGGACAGCTGCACGTAAGGGGTTTCTTAGAGAGTGGTCTGAGGTTGAACACAGGTGGGGGATGAGGGACGCAGGATTGGACAAAGGGAGAAGTCGGGCAACAGAGGCCCGTGGGAAACACAGAGTTGACTCAAACGAGGACAAGAGCCAGGCTCCTAAATCCCTGCATTGACCATCAATATTGCAAATGGCCCAGAGGGAGCATGGCAGGGGCCAAGGTGGCTCTTTCCACCGAGGAACTCCCTGGAGACTGACAGACATCGCCGACTGACACTTGAGCGGCTGGGGAATCCACGCTCCAGCCATGCAGCAGGGGTCCGGGGAGTGTCCTGTCTCATCCCCAGAGCAGCTAACCCTCCTGGCTCATTAAGTGAAAACCAGAGAGGAAATAGATGGGAAGGGCCCTAGCAGGCTGTCCACTGCAGAAGCCCAAAGTTTGTCCTCCCCTGCAGGTAAGCCTAACTTCAAATCCCTACTCCCCACTGTGTGACTTGGGACATGTCATTCACCTCTCTGTGTCTCAGCTTCCTCATCTCTAAACTACAGCTAATAAGAATATTTACTGGGGCCAGCAGGTAGCTTGGGGTTAAAGTGAACGCCTACATGGCCAACCATAGTTTGAGTCCTGGACCTGGGTGACTTTCTCACTTTCCCTCTTTCTCTCTCTCTACCTCTCTCTGATGAGCACACATGCCCTATAGCAAACGTTAAAAAAATGATAGTAATATAAAATAAATAATAAAAAACACAGTATTCACCTCTTGGGATTACTGAAAGGATTAAAACGATAGTTGACACAGAATTCTTGCACAGTGCCATTGTGCATGGCAGGTCCCTTACAGCTTAGATTCTGGGCTTGATACTGTTCTCATAGTCCCTTGTCTGCTCACCTTTTTGGACCCAGACCTAAATGTTTGAGATGTGAGTGGGAAAGGAGAGGGAAGACTTCTACAAGGACAGTCACTATGATTTTAAACACCCATCAGTAAAGCCAGGGGTGAGCAGGCAGAGGAGAGCCCAGCTGCCTAGGAGGCGCCCAGGTGTGCCCTAACGAGCTGGGTGACCTCGCAGGGTCATTATGAGTACCGGGTGAGAGAAGGCAGGTCAGTCCCTCCACATGCCACATGCAGGTGCCACTCATCATTCTTTTTTTACTTTTTTTTTTGGAGAGGTTTTTGCCATAAGGCTCGTGTGCTCTCCAAAACATGAGATATTACTCCCCAGGGGGGATGGCCACACCGCAATCCCTTCTCCTCCATTCTCCTCCCGGGATCTTGGACACACATGCACATGGTGTGAGTTTAAGCCACCAGGTCCAGGACTCGAACTGTAGTTGACTACATGGGAGTCCAGTGACATAGCCATTGCGCCAACTGCTGGTCCCCACTCATCATTCTCATACTCCAATATACCACAAAGGCCACGCTGAGGGAAGAGGCCCGTGGTTCAGACGCCATCAGTCCCCGGGAAGTTTAAAGCACTTCAGACATACAAACTGATTCTTAAGGTTGGTTACCAGCCCTCTGTTTCCTCTGGTACTGGGTTAACCCTTCGCTGTCACCAGTCCCCTGGATTAAATATTTCATCATTTCTAATTATAACAGAGTAGTCAAGGAGGGCGACTTTAGTTTTCTTTAGTTTGACTTGAGATTGAACAAAGAAAAGAGATTTAGGAAAAATGATTTCAGGGCTAAAGGAGCTGGTGCTCTTTGAAAATCCTGTCTCCCATCAAGGTAGAAAGAAGACAGGGCGTGGCAGGCTGAACTCCATGCATTGTCTGACCTGTCCCGTGCACAGTGAAATCCCGAGGAACTGCAAACGCCCTCACCCGTACAAATCTGCTGCTTCCCCCTTACTAGCTGTCTCCAGTTTCTTTTCCCTTCGTCCATCCAGTCTGGCAAACCCCTGGTGGCAAGAATGGCAGAAGCTCAGAGTCCAGCTGGGCCTGTGTGGCTAGAGCAGGGGCAGATGGAGACTGGCTTTGAGGCCCTCTCCCAGAGGGCCCGACTCCTCTCTCATCGTGCTCCTCCCTCTGTTATGTACGACTTGAAAACACATCAGATGTTTACTTTGATTTTTCTTTTCAAATGCTCTGGATTTCCAAGTCCAGCTTGCTGGAGACACCGCTGCACTGCGCCCAGGCCTGCTTCGCTGGCGTCCTCCCACACAGAGTGCGAAAATAAACAAGTCGCTGGAAACCCGAGTCACACAGCAAGTCAGCTTTTGGGTCTCATTTCAACTTTCTCCAAGACTAACTCCTTATTAGTTCTGTTTGGCTAAAGGTCATCGTAAAGTTTCTCCTGCAAGCATGGTGTCCATTTTTTTCATATATATTTCTTTTCCCACAGAAGCAATAAAATAAATGCACACAATATTCTGATGAGGGGCGATCATGCTGTTTTTATCTCTCCGAATCCAGAGAACTCCTGGTGACCCAAGTTCTTGGCATGACTTAGCCAACAGGATCATGGCCTTGACTTTCATCTCTGTGGACTTAAACTCAGTGAAAGTCACTTCACAGAGATGTCCTTTCCAGGCTGCCCGCTTCCTGCGTGGATTGTTCGTATCAAAAGGCAGAGTTGACTTTAAAACTTGTGATTTTTAGGGACCAACAGTTAGCATAATGGCTATGTTGCTGGACTCCCATGTAGTCAACCGCGGTTCGAGTCCCGGACCCGGTGGCTTAAACTCATGCCGGGCGCGTGTGCGTGCGTGCCCAAGATCCTGAGAGGAGAATGGAGGAGAAGGGATTGTGGCGTGACCATCCCCCCTGGGGGGTGATTTCTCGCTTTATATCTCTCTGTCTCTGTCTGTCTGGTGAGGGCACGTGCCCTATAGCAAAAACCTCTCCAAAAAAAAAAAAAAAAAAAAAAACTTGTGATTTTTATTTCTTAGGGAAAAAATAAAAATCTAGAATGGGCAGGGAGTCCTGGGACTTCAGGGAAAACCCATAACCAAAATGTATTTGAAATCTTCATTTCCAAAGCCACCATCCCGGGCAGACAGCTGCCGATCTCTGACTGAGATTCCGGTTTACGACGGCCTCCTAGCTGACCTGCCTGTGTCAATGTTTGCCCAACTTTGTGCCTTGTGCATACACAACAGCCGGGGTGATTTTTAAAAAGTATAAATTAGATCAAGTCACTCCCCCGACTAAAACTCTCTAGTAACTTTCCTTATGCCTTGGGCGAACCCGAAGTTCTTACTTGTGGATACCTGGCTTTGTGTGATCTGGCGCCTGATTGTCCCTCCAGGCTCAACTCTCTGACCTCTGGCCCTGCCGTAAGTCCTTCAGGGAGCTCTTCCGGGCCTCAGGGCCTTTGCACGCTCTATTTAGAAATCTTCTGTCTACCCTGGTCCCTTCTTCCAAGTGACTTCCTCTCTCCTTATTCTTTGGTCCTTAGTTTAAATGTCATTCCCTCAAGAACTTCCCTGACAATCCCATCTAACTTAGGTTTCTCCTTCAGGGCACCAGTCTCTGTTTTAGTTTGTTTTATAGCATTTATTATGATTTGTCTTTATTTACTTCTATTTATTTTTAAGAATTATATATTTAATTTTATTTATGTATTATTATTTATTTTTTAATTTGACCAGAGAGAGACAGAGGGAAAGTGAGAAAGCAAGCCATGAGGTCTAAGACTTGAACCATGGTCGGCCATGTGAGAGTTCAGTGCCATAACCACCAGGTCACCTGCCAACCCCTACTTTCATTTATTTATTTTCCTTTTTTCTGATTTCCTTTCAGTTCTGCTTCTTGAACTTGGATGCAGAGTTCTAAAAATCATGTTTCCCTTGTTCACCGTTACATCCTTTCTGTCTAACAAAGCATGTGAGACAGATTTAGGGACTCAACAAATATTTGTTGAATGAGGAAACACTTTATACTGAGAGGGGGTTTTAAACATGGTTGCATTTTTCCATGAAGCAGTTTATAATTTTTTTCTATTTTATTCTTGCTTTCTTTTATGAGAAAGAGAGATTGACAGAGAGAGACAGGTGTCTTTGACAGGGTTTCAGCACACTTCAGTCATTCCCAGCCTCATGGGCACACATGGGTACATCCAGCATGTTCAAATCAACCCAGGGTCCAAACCCGGGCCTCCTGTGTGGCTCCAGCCTCATGTAGCAGCACCCTACTGCCTGTGCCACCACGTCTGGGCTGGAGAAGCTCGCTTCTTTCTATTTCCTTTCTTTCTTTTTAATTTGCCAGAAGGCACATGCACTTCCTGGAAAGAGAAAGCATCCTCCAGGGGGAAGGGTCACACTTCTCCTCCATCTCTCCCCCCTCCCATGATTTTGGCACACACATACACATGTGCCTATTTTTCCAGTTGCCAGGTCCAGGACTTGAATTGCACAGTTGGCCGTGTGTGACCAAGCTGCCTTAACTGCCAGGCTATGGGCTGGTCTAAAGGATAATAGTTTGCTTTGGAAGTTTTCATTTTATTACGCTTTATATAGCATACCAAAGTTTCAAAATTATCTAGTTGTATATTTCTTTGGGATTTTTTTTTCCCCATTAATTCCTGATGATATCTTTTTGAGATTTCCATGAAAATGAATGCAGCTTGATTTTGTCTGTGTCTCCAGAGTCCATAACAGTGCTTGGTGGATAGTGGGCATTACATATCCACCGTTACTGAATAAAAGCTACCCAGGTGCAATTTCTAAGTGGAAACAGCGTTAAGACTATAAATCCAGGGACAATGAACGGTTCCTATAGAATTTGCAAACTGGCAGCCTGCCGGCTACAACTATTCTACTGAAGTGTGTTATTTGACCTGAGTAATATTTTAAATCAGTTGTCAATGTACAAAAATTGGGAAGCTTCATATAAAAATCCTGACTTCAACTTTCATGAAGAGCCAGGAGACCTAGCCATGCCTGGCTCTCTAGGCCACACCGCACAGTGGGCAGAGCTAGGTAGCAGCTGCCCCTTTCGGAGGTCCACGTCCTTTCCATTTGCTTTTCCTAACAGCTTGTGTTGCTGGAAAGAGTACCCTGAAAATAATAGTGGGGAATTTTTAAGCTAGGTAAATACAGAATTCCATCTAAAAATTCATCAGAAAGGAGGAACTAACTCAGGAAATATCTATGCCAGACTGAGATAGCACTAGGCCTGATTAATCCTTGAGAGCAGCAGACCCCCGCTCTCCCAGCAACAGGGACTGGCCTTATAGATGACAATTCCTCCAGGGATGGGGGTGTGGGGGAGAGGAGGTGCTGGGTGACCAATGACACCGCACCCACCATGTACCCCATTTCTATCACTACCACTTTGCAAATGTGCGACAAAACACACAATAGAATTTGTCCTCCTATGAGAATCTAATACCATCGCTGCTCCGACGGGAGGCCGAGCCCAGGTTACAAGGCAAGTGGAATGGTGTGCAGTATCTACAAACACAAATGACGTAGAGGAAGAGTCCCTGGCTCACCCACCTACCCTACTGCATGGCCCACAGACCAGCACTGGTCCACTGCCTGGGCTGATGGCCCCTACAGCAGAGAGTGGGCCGAAACTTTGCAAGTGGTACATAGGGGTAGAAATGATTTCACCTGGAGTCCCTCCATGTTGCTAAACTCTGGACATGGAGTAAGAAACTAAACCGACTTCTTCCTCTCAGGACCCAGCTAACTCAGCTCGTAATTATTCAAGAGTACCATGCGCCCAACTTCCAAAGAAAGGAACAACTGAATATTCAAATCGATTCCCAGACCATATGCCTGGAAAGTTGGCTAACAACCAGTGCTTTGACAAGATGAGTTGACGAGCACATTCTATCCAACGAGGATGAGGTAGCCACAGCACAACATCCCACCATCGTAATCACCATTGTCACTCTCCTTTGTCACCATTGTCAGCATCATTGAGAAAACCCAAGTTTTAATATGGATGGTTGAAAACAAGTGAGGCTTCAAACAGCATAAGCAAGTGTTTGAGTTTGCTATAAAGGGGTTCAAGTTACATTTGCTTAGGAAATACTCTGGCCATGTGAGCAATAGGGTCCAAATAAGTGATTTATGAGATTTGGATGGGAGCTATTGGCTTAAGGAAATCTAAGTGAGTTCAAAATGATAATTAAGCTTATTATAAGCATTTTGCTTTTTGAATTTTATTTATTTATTTATGCCTCTGTATGCTTGTTTTGTTCACCATGGGAAAAATAGACTTGGAAGAGGGTAAAACCATCCAGGACTGCTGAGTTCAATTTAGCCTAGCAATTAGATACGGCTTTATAAGTGCTACTAATTGTCCCTTAAAATAAGCTGGAATGCTATAAAAATCGATGTCACAATCCAAAATAACTCATCTATTTGAAAATCTAATTCATAGCTTCCACTTAAATGTTTACAGATTCCAGTAAAAAATATGAACTATCAAAATGATAACATGTGTAAGTATAATTTATGGGGAATTTATCATTCGTGATTTAATTAAGTAGTTCTTTGCAGCTGTTCAGGTTCATTCCTGAATAAAAGTATCTTGCTCTAGCAGTATTATTAAAGCCAGAAGTTTTACCATAACAGGGTTTGCTCTTGTTTTTTTTTTTTATTATTTTTTTTAATTTTTGGTCTATTTTTTTCTTTGAAGTATGAGAAAACAAGAATCTAAAGGGTCTTCAAAAAGTTCGTGGAAACATATTATGAAAAACAGTGCATAGATTTCTATTTTTTTGTACCAAAATAAATTACTTCAATTATATTTTTCCATGAGCCCTTACAGTTCTCTATATAGGGAATTGGAAAAGAATGACATTTTTGTTTTGTTTTGTTTTGTTTTTACTATACGGCGCGTGTGCTCACTAGAGAGAGAGATGGGGGGGAGTGAGAAATCACCCCCCTGGGGAATGGCCAGGCCATAGTCCTTTCTCCTCCATTCTCTGCTAGGGACCTTGGGCATGCACACACATGAACTCAGGGTATTTTTCAAGCCACTGGGTCCAGGACTCGAACCATGCAGTTGACCATGTAGGATTCAATGGCCTTAACCATCACACTATCTGCTGACCCAAAAATGACTTTTAAAATGTGAAAAAAAGATTGTGGGCTATTCGGTAGTAAAAATACAGCATTCTTTGACGTCGGCTCACTTGAGAAGATTCTGGGTTCATGTTTGGAGACCTCTCTGAGGACACTGAGCCTGTGGCAGTCTACCTGCAGCCTGGGCTGGCTGGAGCTAGGGGTGCGTTATGACAATGTAAACCTAGGAGAAGAGATTTTTCTCTGGCTCTCTAACTCATGGAAAAAAAAAAAACTTTAAGAATGTGTGGAAAAAATTAGCATATCATCACTCATTGGAATAGTAGCAATGTTACATGTTGAAAGACTGCTTGGATGGAGATTAATCTGGAATTTCTGGCCTGCATTGACTCCCAAGCTTAGTGCTGCCAAGTTTCAGAATCATTCATTAATGGAGTTTATTAAAAATGAATGTGTCTCTGGAGCTCCCAATGGCATAGTGCTAGATTGGAACCTAGAAATCTGTAGTCTGAGAGACTCCTCAGGCAGCCCTGATAGTCTGCCCTCCTGGGGAAGTACTGGCCTATTTCCAGTACTTAGAGATGCTAGAGGGGCCTCAATGGAGATGTCAGACTGTTGTCCTTCAACACAGGGGACCTGGGGCCCACCATCTGAACAGGCAAGAGCCCTCCAGGCTGACCGGGTCTTTATTGTCCTATGGTTTCAGATTCAGACGCCAAATCCCAGGTAAGTGATTATATTGATGGTCAGAAGCCTCGGGTTCTAGTCATCCTCTTCCTTCAAACCGGCTGTGAGAAATCAACCTCACCTTTGGCATTACCATCCGTAGAATGAGGAAGTGGGATGATGGGCCCAAAGACAAGGACTACAATCCAGCAGATGCCCCAGACCATATCTAACCTGTAGCTTCATTCCACCTGAGTCTCCGTGGTAATTCGAAAATGGATTCCTACTGATTTCACACACACAATCTGTATTTCAGCTTATATTTCAGCTTACCTTGGAAAATTGGAAATTCTGGGCGACACTGGATCAGTAATGATCACTTGGGGAGAACAATTTTGTCCCCTTTAAAGGGCCATGAGTATTTATATTCCATCGGTGTTGTCCCTCTTACCCACCCGGCTGCTCAGACATATCTGTCCTGTTGGCACTTGGCACTTGGAGATGTTGGCCGGGTGACACCTGCCCCAAGGTCATTCTCAGTGCTGACATCCTGCGTTTTTAGCTTGCACCTAAGGGCAGTCCTTTGACATGGGCCTGATGGGCACCCTCGGCAACTGCTTGTTCCTTCTTAATTTTTGAGTCAGGAAAGCAATTTCTGCTGTTCCTTCTGCTGCATAAGGAATCTTTTTTTTTTTTAGAATTATTTATTTAATTTCATTTATCGTTGTTATCTTTTAGTTTGCTACAGGGCTTGTGCATTCACCAGAGAAAGGGGGGCAGAGCAAGAAAGCAAGCCTACAGGTCGGGGACTCAAGCTGTGGTCAACCATGTGGGAGTCCACTGCCTCAACCACCACGCCACCTGCTGGTCCCCAGAAGGAATCTTCAAAGAAAAAGCAAGAGAGAAGACTGAAGGAACGTCATGGCTGCCTCTTCATGAGGGATCCAAAGAACTTAAGTTTTCTCGTCTCCAAATTCTGAAATGTAATACACCCGAGTGGGTCTGACTTAGGCCAAATGTTTGTGCACTGATTATGTGTATTTCCAACGAGGGCAAGGCATAACTAAATTGGCAGGTTTTTGCAAGTTACAATGAAAATTGTATGGCACCAAGTCCAAACTGCTTGAACTAATATAATAATCAGTGTAGGACTACAATTGCTGGAAAGAAGTGGCTTTTCTGGGAAAACAAAAAATGGGAACTTTTTTTTTTTTTTAATCTTTCTCAGAAGTAACTTAAACCTAAAGGTGGGGCAGTTAGGGTGAGGGACTTGTGCTTGAATGGATAGAGACCTGCTTGTGGCTAATCAGGAGGGGTCCACTATTCAGGATGTATTTTTAAAACCACTTCCACCTAAAGTCCTTCAAAATACATAAAACACAAAGAGTAGCCAGTGTAGACATTATTTGAAGCTTCCCAGGGGAAATTATAGTCAAAGCACACCCTCTGAAGCTGGATGCTGGCACAGCAATAATGCCATGCTCTGTGATTTTAGCCACATGGGCAGGTCTCGGGTTCACATCCTAAGCCTCTCTGTACGGGCCAAGTGCACATGCAAGTGCTGATGAATCTGGGCTGGCTGAGGCTGCGGGTGGATCACAGCATGGAGGTGGCTGTCTTGCTCTTTCTCTCTCTCTCAGAAAAAATAAATTTAAAAAAAGCATACTCCTGGGGAGGAGTAGTTGCATAATGGCTATGTCGCTGGACGCCCATGTAATTGACCACGGTTTGAGTTCCGGACCTGGTGGCTTAAACTAATGCTGGGCATGTGTGTGTGCATGCTCAAGATCCTGAGAGGAGAATGGAGGAGAAGGGATTGTGGCGTGGCCGTCCCCCCTAGGAGGGGTCATTTCTTGATTTCTGTCTCTGTCTTTCTGGCGAGTGCACATGTCCTATAGCAAAAACTTCTCAAAAAAAAAAAAAAAAAAAAAAAAGCATACTCCTGGGCCAGCAGGTGATGTGGTGGTGACGGTGCTGGATTCCACATGACTGACTTGTTGGTTTGAATCCAGACCTGGTGACTGGAGAATCACACCAGGCGTGTGTGCGTGCATGCCCAAAATGCCAAGAAGAGACTGAAATAGAAGGGATTGTGCAGAGGCCATCCCCTCTTCTCCACAGGGGATGATTTCTCACTCTCCCTCTCTCTGTCATTCTCTGGCTAGCACACGTGTCCTATAGTTAAAAAAAAAAAATGATCATTTAACTCAGGTCGAATCAAACTCAAACATTTTTAATATAGTATTTTATTTTTGTTAAAGTTTATCCATTTATTTCTCCTTTTAAGACAGAGAGAGAGAAAGATAGACTCTCCAACAGGGTTTCCGTGCTGCAGTTCACTCCCATCTTAGCTGGCCCAGAGCAGGGCATTTGCGTGCATGTCCAGCAGGTTCAGGGAGGTCCCAGGATGACAGCCCAGGACATGTGGGTCCAGTTGAGTTTACCACCTTACTACCGACTAGCCTGCCAATCAAACAGTCTTGGTCTCCAACTATGGGCATGCTTCTGTATTATAAAACATGGCTAAAAGTTGATCCTAGAAGAGAGTATCTATTCCAGTCATCTACACAAGTGACAGAAATACCTGTTGGGTGTCAAAAGAGACTATTGTTGAAACAAAATAAAGTACTGTGGAAAGGGAAGGAGGATATTATTCACATCGGGCTGGGAGGATGAGTTGAGTTGGGTGGTGAAATGACAAGGAGCCTAGAGGCAAAGGATCTGAGAATAGCAACTTGCGTTTGGGGAACCACGAATGGTCTGCTGCAGTTGAAGCTTCTTGGGTGATGAGAGAAATACAAAGAAGCGAGATCTGGTAAGAAATAAGGCTTGGCAGCTAAGCTATGGCCCAATCAAATGTCATGCTATGTGTCATGCTAAAGCATTGGAACATTATTTTTAGGTCATAGTCAGTCAGTGAAGGTTTTTGAGATAGGTATCAGGGCTTTTTCTTTTTTTTTTTTTTTTTGGGTTTTTGCCATAGGGTGTGGACACTCACCAGAAAGAAACTGAAAGAGACATTGAGAGGGGAAAGTGAGAAATCACACCCCGGGGTGATTACACCCTAGGATTTTGGGCATGCATGCACATGTACCCAGTGTGATTTTCAAGCCTCCAGGTCTAGGCTAAAACCAGGTCCTCCATGTGGGAGTCCACCTTAGTCACCACACCACCTGCTAGTCCAGAAAAATCCCATTTTTATTTTAGCAAAATAGCTCTCCCTGTAGTATGCAGCAGAGGTGGGTACAATGGGGAGCAGGGGGTCAAAATAATTTTGAGCCTTCTAACTTGGTTTTATCATTATCTTCTGCCTTAAATCTGAAAACATAAAATACCTATTCATTTATACTTTGTTCAATGGTGTGAGTTAATGTTAATTAAGGTTAGATTTGAGTAACAGCCCTCCCACTAAATTGAATTTAAATATTTTTAAATGAATTATTTAAAACTATTTGTAGGTGAAGTCATGCAGGAAAACCTCAGATTTGCTTCGTCGGGAGATGATATTAAAATATGGGATGCTTCATCTATGACATTGGTGGATAAATTCAACCCACATACCTCACCACATGGAATCAGCTCAATGTGTTGGAGTAGCAACAGTATCCTTTCTTTAAAAGGGAAAAAATAACCACTTTTTATTGAACAACCAGTTTCAATGAACCTTTTTCATGTGACCCATAATTAAAAATGTATGTTGCATTGCTCCCAAAGTTACATAAAGTGAAATAGTAGTTTAAGAAACAGTACATATGAATACACTCTGATGTTCTCTGATGATTTCATTGAAAATAAACTTTAGTTGCAACCCACTTTATTAAAAAGCACTGCTGTTTTAAAAATGTATAGTAGTTAATAAATCCAGATGATAGAATTATTTGTTATCAGCAGTTTGTTACTGAACCACATGGAATAGAATAGTTAATGGTGGGGGGGAAAATCTGAAAGGTTTTTGGAATGAGTTTTTATATCTACATTTGTGGATATAAATGGATATTTGTGGATCTGATCTGTAAATTAAAGATAGAACTTAAAAACAGAGGCAAGATGGAGAGGAGATAGAAAAAGTGTACCATCCCTGTCTTTCTGACATATTCTGTATTTCTCTTTCCTTTCTCGAGATGCAAGTAATATTTACCAAACAGATATAGTAAAATTATCTAGGTTTAGTTTCTTCCCAAGATATTTTATGTTTCTGATTGAAGTCCCATCTGTCTTGGTGAGCTCCTAAATGTGGGTAAAGAGGGATCAGCAGATGGTGTGGTAGTTATGTTGTTGAACTTGCACATAGTCAACTGTGGTTCGAGTCCAGGACCTGGCGGCTTGCTTTCTCACTTTCACTCTCTCTCTCTCTCTCACTCTGTCTCTCTCTGTTCAAATTAAAATAAATAAGTAAATAAAGTTAAATAAAATAATTCTTAAAAAACAAGATGTACAGAATGAAAACCAAGTCAAATATGACAGTAAGCCAATAAGCCAAAAATCTAATTATGACAGCAGATAGGAATGGAAAAGGAAGCATGGTCCATTGAGAAGAGGACAAAACATAACCACATACCAATATTTCTAGTACGTTTTATAATACATTGGTTTGTTATGTATGGAACCTGCTTCAGCCTCATGGAAAATGGATGATTTTCACTAAAGCCTACCCAATGACAGACCTTTAGGGGTTCTGTAGGGGAGAAGGAGTCCTTAAATATAAAATACAATTATGTCCACATGAAATGGCCTATTGCTGGGTCTGGTATTACTGTACTACTCTGACAGACACATAGTTAAATGTTCAATTCCTATAAAATATGGAAAATGATAGCTGAAAGGGAATATAAGGTTAGTTCATGAATTTCACATGACTTGGGATACATTCTGTCCACTGATGTGTGGCTGAAAAAAATCCTGTGCAATGAGGAAAGATTGGATTTAATGTTTCATTATTTCTCTAATACTTTTACTACTTGGGGAACCACTCACGAATTCCTTTTTTTTTTTTTTTAAATAAAATACTACTACTATTAATTGTAAGTCGATACTATCTTAATTAAAATAATCCAGTCTCTGAGTGTTTTATCTGAAATAGCAAAGAGCAGAGTTAGTGCACTCACAGAATTCACGTTTTGGACAAAGAGAGGGGGTGAAGTCTAGTCACCTGCCTTCAGGTTCCTAAAAGGTAAGAGTGAAGGACACCAGAGGGCCCTATGGCAGGAATTCTGTTATTTAAGCTTAAAAGCCATAGCTTATTTGGTTGCATGGTTATTAAGGAGTTGTATTCCCACATGGCTGACTACAGTTTGAGTCCTGGACCTGGTGGTTTGAAAATCATGCCAGGGACTTGTGTGTTCATGCCCAAAATCCCAAGAGGGGAATGGAGAAGGGATTGTGGCATGGCCATACCCCCTGGGGAGTGCTTTCTCACTTTCCCTCTCTCTGTCTCTCTCTGGCAAGTATATGTGCCCTATGGCAAAAACCTAAAAAAAAAGGACCAGCAGTTCATGTAATGGCTATGTCGCTGGACTCCCATGAGGTCGACCACGGTTTGAGTCCTGGACCCAGTGGCTTAAACTCACGCCGGACGCATGTGCGTGTGTGCCCAAGATCCCGAGAGGAGAAGGGATTGCGGTGTGGTCATCCACCCCTGGAAGGTGATTTCTCACTTTCTGTCTCTCTGTCTCTCTCTGTCGAGTGCATGCTTCCTGTAGAAAAAATCCCTCAAAAAAAAAAAAAAAAAAAAGAAATAGAAGAAGACGCTAGCTCCAAGGTTATCTACTCCCTTTCCATTAGTGTACTACTATGAAGGTTAAGAACTCCCAAGTCAAGGGAATCAGCAGTTAGTGTAATGGCTATGTCGCTGGACTCCCACGTAGTCAACCGCGGTTCGCGTCCTGGACCCAGTGGGTTAAAACTCACGCCGGGCGCGTGTGCGTACATGCCCAAGATCCCAAGAGGAAAATGGAGAAGGGATTGCGGC
>NW_006159566.1:1089328-1097976 GCF_000334495.1 Tupaia belangeri chinensis
GGTGAGCGCCCGGGCCCTACAGTGAAAAACCCCCCCAAAAAAAAAAAAACCTCCCAAGTCAACAGGCTTGGGTTGGGAAGCTGCTTGCCTATTAGCTGTCTGTCTCAGAGCAAGCTATGTAACCTCTCTGGGCCTCCCCATCTGTAAAACAGAGACGATGTCCTTCTAAGGCTTAGAGTTTTATTTTTACTTATTTATTTATTTATTTATTTATTTATTTATTTATTTTGCATGGCTCATGTTTTCTTCTTAAAAGAATAGTTCAAAAACATCACATTAAATCAGGCCAAAAGGTAAAGCCTTAGGAGCCAGGAGGAGGTGTGGTGGTTAAGGTGCTGGACTCTAACATGGTTGACCACAGCTTGAATCCTGGACCCGACAGCTTGAAAAGTACATTGGGCATGTGTACATGCCCAGGATCCCCAGAGGACAATGTGTTGCAGGATGGTTCCTGCGATGATTCCCAGGTTTTTGGTGTTTTGGTCAAAGAATTGAATGAAACACATTATAGCAAAAGGAAAAGATAGTTTATTAAGTAAAAGTGAAAGTACACTTCCAAGAGGAAAGAGCAGACAGTGTGGCTCAAAGGCCCTGGCAGTTACTTTCTGTGAAGTTTGTAATTTTTAAATCTAGGTTGTGTGAGTTGATCTTTGGCTGGACTCACTGGTTCATCTCCTTGGCTCTGTCAAATGTGGCTTATTCAGCTCGACACTCCCCACTAATCTCTTGCCTACATTCCCTGGGACAGTGAGTTTTCTGCCCTGAGTGGTTTTGCTATCCCCACATGGGCAGATGCTCCAGCTCCCTTACCTGCTTCCGTTTGCTAGCTTTCTCCTGCCTCAAATGGAGAAGAGATTGTGAGTGGCCATCCCTCCTGGGGATTGATTTCTTTCTTTCTTTCTCTCTCTCTCTGTGTCACTTTGGCCAGTCAACTTGCCCTATAGCAAAAACCTAAAACCAACAAGCAAAAGCAGACAGTTTGATGAGGGAAGGTTAAAACATATACAATGACTGCTCACTACAAAATCTGGATGCTAGAGCTCGTGATCCACCCAGCCTGCAGGAGCACCAGGTTTTCCAAACAGCCAGTCATCGCTTTTCTTCCTTGCTCATTCTCTTCGCTGCCTCTGCCTTTGTTGCATGATCTCAGAGTTCTGTTTTCTCTGAGACGTGGTCAAGCTATCCTCTTTTTTCTTCCCCTTGCTAATTTCCTAAGTTTTCTTCATGTTTTTCTGGTGGAGTCCTCATTGATTTCCACCGGCCATGATGACCACCAGATGGAGCCTGGAAAAGAGCAACTCAGAAAAGAAATGGCTCCCACGCATGCTCAGCCATTGCCCATTGTCCCCACCTGTGCACTCCCTCCTTCTGGGGGGACCCATTTAGAGTTGTAAAAGAGACAATTCATCAGAAGCATTTATCAGTGTTGGCTCTATTGACATTTGAGGCTGAATAATACTTTTGTGTGTGTGTGTGTGTGTGTGTGTGTGTGTTGTGGGAGTCAGAGGGGAGTAGGTTCTATGCACTGCAGGATGTTCAACTGCATCTCCAGAGTCCATCCACTAAAAGCCAGTACTTCTTCCCCTCCATCTCCTCTGCCCGCCTCATGGCAATTAGAAATGTTTCCAGAGAGGGGCCAGCAAGTGGCTTGGTTGTCAAGACTCTGGATTCCTATATAATTGCCTGTGGTTCCAGTCCCAGACCTGGCTTGAAAAATCACTCTGGGCACATCGGCGTGCATGCCCAAAATCCTGGGAGAAGACCGAAGAAGAGGTTGCAGCCTGGCCATCTCCACTGGGGAGTGATTTCTCAGATTTCCTCTCTCTGTCTCTCATCGGTGAGTCCAGGAGCCCTATGGCAAAAACCTAGGGGAAAAAAAGAAAGACAAAGCAATATTTGCAGACGTTGCCAAATATCTTCTAGTGGATGATGCTAGGAATGTACCCAGCACAGAAAATATTAGCAGCTATTATTATTATCATTCTGTATCACTGCTAAAGAGCAGCAATTCTGTGCTTACAACATCTCTTTGTTTCTTTTCTTAGTCTTCCTGAGAATGTGCAGGAAAAAAACGGTCAAATGCAAGGAGTAAGGAAAAGAGCCATTAACTGCATAATGAGGTCTGGAGCAGTTTTGTTAACTATAGTGATTGTCGTTTTTTCTCTTTTGCTAAGGAGAAACAGGTGACCCAACACACAACCCTTGCAATCTTCCTGATATGTTCCAAATTTTCCCCGGCTTTGCAGACGCCTGAGTACAGAGGAGGCTGTCACTGTACCGAGCCTGCCATAGGAGAAAGGGCAAACGGTAACATGGTTACATCACTTGCATGCTATTATACGAGTAGCGCTCTGGCGAGCCAGGCCATCCCGAATGTAATTTCCGTGTATTTCTTCACCTCTCACCTTCCACCATCGCTATTACTTAACCCAGTGACCCAGATAGCTGCTGATTAACATTTAAATACATGCCGAAGTGTTAGTGGGCTTGGAACAACACATGAAGAAGTTTCTGATTTGCTTTTAGCTCTGTGCCCTTGAACCATTACATGGGTAATTCTTTAAAACTCTACTCTGTCATTGCTGTAAGGGTGGCGTGTATTTTCTTTAAGATAAAAACGAGCAGTTTATGGAAAAGAATTCCCCCCATCCCCCATGCATGTAAGCTTTCATTTCTTTAATGAATGTCGATGAGCCCCTATTATGTTGGTCATTCTATGCTTGGGAGGGCACAGTGAACAGACGGGTGTTTATTTTCCATTCGCTTGTAGTAGGGAGAGGCGGGAGACCAGGAGACACAGACGAAGTGGGGGATTGCGGTACTGAAGTGCGGGACACAGAAGGTGTGCCCCTAGACACAACGGGGACAACGTAAGCATGTGTGAGGCCCCGAACCCAGTCCTCAGGGGTTAGAAATGGTTCCCCCATTGATAAAGAAAGAAAAGGATTCTCACTGCTATTTCATCCTAAATGAATACAGTCACACTTAGAAAAATACAGATACAGGGGATCATCAGTTGGCGCAATGGCTATGTTGCTTGACTCCCATGTAGTCGACCATGGTTCGAGTCCCAGACCCGGAGGCTTAAACTCACGCCAGGCGTGTGTGCCCAAGATCCCAAGAGGAGAATGTAGGAGAAGGGATTGTGGCATGGCCAACCCCCACCCCACCCCACCCCCGCCAGGGGGTGATTTCTCGCTTTCTGTCTCTCCGTCTTTCTGGCGAGCGTGTGCGCCCTATAGTGAAAACCTCTCAAAAAATAAAAGCAAAATACAGTTTCAGTTAGGTGGGGACCTGCAAGTTTGGGGCAACCGAAGTGTGTAGCCCTCATATGTGCACAATGCAAGAGCATTTGAGGATAGGAATGTTTATTTTGACATAAATGCTTAATTCCTACATTCATCCCAGAAACTATTTGCTATGGCTAAATTACACAAAGAGCAATTTTTAAAAATTTAATTAAATTTTATTTTTTAGATTTTTGCCATAGTGGGCATATACTCATCAGAGAGAAACAGAGAGAGACTCAGATAGAGAGAGAAGGAAGGTGAGAAATCACCCTCCCTCTTCTGCAAGTGGGGGGGGGGGCAGATGGCCATGCCATGATCCTCTGTCCTCCAATCTCCTCTCAGGGTTTTGGGCAGGCACACACACACTCATGCCTGCCATATCAAGCTGTCAGGTCCAGGACTTGAACTATGGAGTTGGCCATGTGGGATCCAGCGCCTTAACCACCACCCTACCTGCTGGCCATAAATTCTGGTTTTTAATGGTGAAAGTAACACGTGAACATTAGCAGCTCTTCTTGACGACCAATACCAACCAGAGCAGAGTGTTGATGGACTTTATATTTATTATTTCCAAATCAGAGAATCATAAAATGTTGCTGTTTGACTAAAACTTCAGCTCGTACAGAAACAAAGAGAGGAAGAAGTGAACTCTCCTGCCTAATTACCACCACCCTCATCCCTCCTCGCCCATTTCCCCTATCTTACTGGCTTCACTAGATGACACTTTGGTGCCCCTCCTTTGCTAGACGTATTTACATATGAAAGGAAACCACGGAGAACTGCTGTTTTTGTTGGTCAGATGTGGTCCAATTATCAGTAACTTCATATGGTTCAACCTAATATAGTTTAACCTAATTTGAATCACCATATGTATAGTATTCTATTTTCTTCTTTTACTTTTTCTTTAAAAGAATTATTTTATTTAACTTTATTTATTTTAATTTGACCAGAGAGGGACAGAGTAAGAAAGAGAAAATGAGAAATCAAGCTACCAGGTCCAGGACTCGAACCTTGGTCGGCCATGTGGGAGTCCAGTGCCCTCCACCATCACGCCACCTGCCGGCCCTGGTTTCTTCTTTTTCTTAACAACCTATCTTTAAACTTATGTGCACAAATAGAGATAAGTTTTCCTCCTTTGGCTTCAAAATATTATGTAAAAATAATCCCGAGAGAATAGATGAATGATACAGAAGAGAGGAGATGCCGTGAATTCTAGAACACCTGGGAAAATAGCACGTAATAAGCTCCCATTTGAAAAATCATTGCTGGTCACCTGAGGTCAGCCTGCCCAGAAAGGCCAGTTCTTTCCAGGAGGCCCAGCACATAGTTAAGCAGCTTTTCAGTGTGCAAACAAAAGGTCCCCAGTCCCCTCCTCCGTGGTGGGCTGGCTCTTACAGCTGGGTAATTTACCTCCAGCTCTTCTGCGGCATGGTGCCTGGTGCCGGGCTCCAGGCTGTCTGGGAGAGACGCTGGCTGGCTCCGAGACCCAGAGCTCTAGGTCTGCAACTCAGGCTAAGTTTTTGTGTTAACAACACATGTTAACTCATTGTCTGATGCCTGCTGGAGTCTCGGGATACCACCTGATCTTCCTAGATTGTTATCTGGTATAATTTTTCATAATTTGCCATTTCCCATAATAATGCCCTTGCGGGGCAATTTGAGTGGGAGCGACACAGGATTTATGGACAGAAACATGCGTTGAAATGTCTGCGCCACTGTTTATGAAAACAGATAGGCTTCGGCTAAGTCACTTATCCTCACTGAGCCACAATTAGTTTTAATAGCTATAAACTCAGGATAGTAACGAACGTAACTGTCATTTCCAGGGCACTCACTACATGCCTGGCTCTGAGCATGTTACGTTTTCTAACTCTCCTGTCATCACAGCTCCAGGAGGTGGTTATGACCCTAGTCGCACCCCGTTTTCCAGATGAGGAAACTGAAGGCCAGAGAGGTTAGGTAACTTGCCCCAGGCCACTTAACTAAGGAGAGGAGGAAAAGCAGGAGGCACAATGCCTGGAGGAGCACAGAGCGAGCAGGAGGTCTTAGTACCTCGTCCTGGTCACCAGTACCAGCCAGGTCAGGAGCTGGTGAACTCTTTTTTGCTTTTAATTATTTCCTTCAAACCAGAGAATCAGAACATTTTGGAGCTGGGCGGTATGTCAGAGACTGGGAGGGCCAATACACCTTATACTTATTTTTAATTTTTATTTATTTTTTTTGCCATAGAGGGGACACTTGTTGGAGAGAGAGAGAGAGAAAGTGAGAAATCAGCCACCAGAGGAGATGGCCACACCACAATCCATTCTCTTCCACTTTCCTCTTGAGATTATGGGCATGCACGTACACCTACCTTGTGTGTTTTAAGCCACTGGGTCTGGGACTCAAATCAGAGTCAGCCTTGTGGGATCCAGCACCCTAACACCACGTCACCTGCTGGCCCTACACATCTCATTTTAGGAGAGGAGAACACTGGGCCCAGAGCATGTAAGGGACCTGGGTAAGTTCAAGCTTGCTGTGAGAGTGCAGGACTTCACCTCTGTGGCCTGTGGTTCTGCCATTTCCGTGTGTGTGTGTGTGTGTGTGTGTGTGTGTGTTTTACATTTGGTTAAATACTGCAAACAGTTTTTAAGAACTGTTTATTGTGGGAAAAATGAAACATTTACAATAGTATAAAGGAGTCCCTCCACCCACCAACCAGCTTCAAAACTGGTCAGCCACTCTCGCTTCATCTGTATTCCACCCACTGCCCCTCTCGGCCTAGAATAGCTTGAAATGAATCTCAGGCCCCAAGCGTTTCATCATAAAAATTGTACATAATGCTAGGCGGCCCCTATTTTTAGCAGTAGCATACTGCCATTATCACACCTTAACATAACAATCTTGCCTATTATCATCAAATATCTTGTGGTTCGAATTACCCCGTTTGCCACAAACGATTTCCTTAAAAATGAGTTTATAGCAAACATGTTTTGAACATTTAACCAGTATAAGACATGGTGGAGAATGAAGGAATGGCTAAAGACATTCAAAGAAAAACTCGAGGCTATTTAATTTAGCATGGTTTAATTGAGCAAAAACTATTCAAATAGGGCAGCCTGGGAATGGCTTCCAAGAGACACCTGGTGGCCTCATAGTCATATTCGAGTGGTACTCCTGTACAGGAAAGAGAAAGGCACAGACAAAAATGGAAGTGAGGTGGGAACCAGCAGTTAGCGTAATGGCTATGTCGCTGGACTCCCACGTAGTCAAGTGCGGTTCACGTCCCGGACCTGGTGGCTTAAAACTCACGCTGGGTGCGTGTGCGTGCGTGCCCAAGATCCCGAGAGGAGAATGAAGGAGAAGGGATTGCAGCATGACCATCCCCCCTGGGGGGTGATTTCTCGCTTTCTGTCTCTCTGTCTCTCTGTCTCTCTCTGTCTGTCTGGCGAGCACACGCGCCCTTATAGTGAAAACCTCTCCAAAAAAAAAAAAAAACAACAAAAGGAAGTGAGGGAATGAGGTAGAGAAACGATTGGATTGGCTACATCTTCCAGTTTGTCTGCACTGACACAGGTGGGCTGTCTGATTGACTCAAGCAAGCATAGCTATGATTGGCTGTAGCTTAGCAACTTACTAAGGAAGCACATTTGCACCTGACCTGTGGTTTACTTATGGAAACTAAAGCACAAGTACAACGCTCTCCCAGGCCAAGATTCTTTATCACAGACCATCTCTCAGCTTCTGTGCCAAACCGCCCAGCATGAAGTGGAAGGTCTGCTTTTTTTTTTTTTTTTTAATTTTTTTTTTTAACTTTTTTTTTTTAGGTTTGACCATTTAACTTTATTTATTTAGATTTGACCAGAGAGGGACATAGAGAGAGAAAGCAAGTTGCCAGATCTGGGACTCGAACCACGGTTGGCCATGTGGGAGTCCAGCGCTCTTACCCACCATGCCAGTCTGCTATTGTAATGGAACATGGTTTGCTGCAGTGCCCCAGGCACAGTGCAGTTGGTTCCTCGGTGTTTTGGGCCTATCTCCACCACTTGCCAACTGGGTGACTTGGCGTCAACCACTTCACCTTTTGGTGCCTTCCCTTCTTCCTCTGTGAAACGGGGCTAGGTAGACCTATCTTTAAGGGTTATTGGAAGAAGAAATTCAGTAATACGTGCAAATGCTTAGATCGGTGAAGGAAACATCATAATTACTCAAGAAATGTTAGCTAGCAATATATTCTGGTATGGTTATGATTATTAGTAAGTCCTAAAGACACTTTTGTAGTAGAAAGATGAGTAGTTCTGCTCACTGTGCACAAATGGTAGCACAAATACATAACTGCTATTACGTACGATGGAGTTCTGCTCACTGTGCACAAATGGTAGCACAAATACATAACTGCTATTACATACGATGGTGGTGATGATTTTAGCTAGGACTTCTTTATTCACGATAGAGCGTGTGCATGCACACATGAGAGAGAGGGAGGAAGAGAGAGATGAGCACCCTCTCCAGGGCTGGTCAGGAGACCATCCTCTTCCTCCAGTCCTTCAGCCTGGCAGGCCTTGGGCACGCACCTGCCCACTGTATGTCAGGCCGATCAGGTTGGAGATTCAAACCCTGGTTGCCACATGAAATCCTGTTTCTCTTGAGCACTGCATTACCACTGTGTCTCAGAGCAAGTCCTGTTTGTTTTTTTTTGTTTTGTTTTGTTTGTTTGTTTGTTTTTAATATGCAGTCAACGCTATTGGTGTTTTTGCACTCACTCAAGCGCGCTTGCTCTCACCTTCACTCTCTTTTTCGCTCTCTTTCCTTCTCTCCTCACACCCTATCCAACCTGAGGTCAGAAGCACTCAGTCCCTGCAACCACATCTTCAAAGTCTTTCTTTCCTAATGGGCCTAAGGACCAGAGGATACCTGACTCCTAATTGAAGTGGGTAGCAGTAGGAGAGTACTATAACCCCCAACTCAGGGTAACCATTCGTCCTGGATCATCCAGTGGGTGCCTGCTGTCCCCCTTCACTCCCAGAAGAGTCCCAGTATGGATGACAAATTATATGACCACCTTATCTATACCCAACTCAAAATATTAGGTATGCTTTAAAAACATACTTATTAGGGGCCAGCAGGTGCCATAGGGATTAAGGTGCTGGATTCCCATGTGGTCACTTGAAACTCACCTGGTGTGAGTTTCATGCAGGTACGTGTATGCTCAAAATCCCAGAAGGAGAATGGAGGAAAAAGGATTGTGCCGTGGCTGTCCTCATTGGGGAATGATTTCTCACTTTTTTCTCTCTCTCTCTGTGAGCACATGTGTGAGCACATGTGCCGTATAGCAAAAATTTCTTAAAAAAAAAAAAAAAAAGACCACCAAAACAAAAA
>NW_006159566.1:1098196-1101617 GCF_000334495.1 Tupaia belangeri chinensis
CCTCTCCAAAAAAAAAAGAAACAAAAACTTAACACTTTAGAATACTAATAAAGATGTTGGATTTCCTGGGGCTAACAAAAGTCCTAGTGAAGTCCTGTTTAGCTCTTTCCTCTCACCCGCTGGATCCCGGGTATAAATACTCCCATCTCCAGATCACTGGAACCACTGGAGGCCTGTGGCCAAGCTCACACCAGAGCTCCTTCTTTTGCTGGGCATGGTTTATGCCACAGCCCCTGGTAACAGGGCCAGCACAGACTCTATCTTTTCCGTTGTTGTGAAACCAGTTCTGGCCATCAAGAATGAGAGTACCTGATCTGAGATCATTTAGTTGCAAATGGAAGAACACTCCAGTAGATGAGAAACAATCCAGCCTCCTCAGACAATCAGGAAACCTGATCTCTCTGTTCTCTTTTTTGTGTCAAACACCTACTTATTCCTTGTATTTACACAACCATTTAAGGCTTCTAGTTTTCAAGCCAGTTCCATGGCCTCCTGGAGCAATGTTACTTCTCTATCAGGGTCAGAAGCAAAATGTAAAATGTGAAAACGGGAATTCACTATGAGATCCATATAGATTTGGATTATACAAATTTATGATAATAATAGTCTTAATAAAGATGTTGAAGTTCCTGGGGCTAAAACAAATCCTGATGAAAAAAAAAAAAAAAAACACAGGAAAAGCACCCAGATGCATAATTTGTCAGTAATTTTGGTTTTGCAAACATGCAATGCTTTAGTAGCTGCATGACTTTGGGGCAAGCCCTTCAGTGAGACCCAAAGTTGAATTACAGCGTGGTTTCCTCCCAGCAAGTGTGAGAGTCTTGGTCAGGGTTACAAATAATTCTAATACAAGGCAAAGAAGGAAATACGATGTGGGAGATGCTTGAAGCCCGTGTTGAGGGGATTTACGGAACTCAAATGTAACTCTAAGGTTGAGGAACACTCCTGTTTCTGGGAAGCCATGCGGATTGAGGTAAGAGGCCCTATGGCTATTTATTTATTTTTATGGGGTACTTACAGTACCCTCATTATAGGAAGTTTCTCAGCAACGATTGTTGATAATTATGCCAAAGCAATATTTTACTATCATATTTAGTAACTGTCATCTATGTAGCTATGACCTATCTGACTCTAGGGTTTTATTTTAATTTATTTATTTTAAAGCGATTTATGCCTTAGGGTGTGTGTGCTCATTGGAGGAAGAGAGAGACAGAGACAGTGAGAGAGAAAGTGAGAAATCACCCCGTTGGGGGTATGGCCATGCTGCAACCCCTTCTCCTCCATTCTTCTCCTGGGTTCTTGGGCACGCACGCACATGCACTTGGCATGATTTTCAAGCCACTGATCTGGGACTCGAACTGCAGTTGGCCATGTGGGAGCCCAGTGATGTAACTGGTACACAATTTACTGACCCCAACTCAAGGGTTTTTAAATTGACCCCATGGACTTCCCTCATTTCTCATTAGATTTGTCCTTGTTCTCTTCTTTTCTTAATAAATAATTATTTTAAATTTTATTCATTATTATTTTTAATTTGCTATAGGGCATGTGTGCCCACTAGAGAGAGAGACAGAGAGAGAAAGAGAAAACAAGTCACCAGGTTCAGGGCTTGAACTGTAGTCAGAGATGTGGGAGTCTGGCACCTTAACCACCATGCCACCTGTTTCTCCCTTGTCTGTTTTTGTAACATTCATTCTCCTCTCCTGGCTTTAGATTGTGCATTTATCTCTTTTTAAAAATCATCCTCCCCCTTCCCTGGATCTTCAAGACCTCTCCTCTGGTGCCTTCCCAAGCTTGCAAACTGCTCCCAATCTGCCCTTTATCAAATGCTTCATCCCCTTCCCTCATACCTTCCTGAAAACACATCAAGGAATAAGCCGGTGAGTCCACTTCTCTTCTAGTGCGTTATTATTCACTCCTCACAGACTGAATTCTGACCCCACAACTGCGTGTGGGTGTGTGTGTGTGTGAGAGAGAGAGATCCAGGTTTAAGGTCACCACAGACCTTGGGCTGAAGAAGGGAAGGGCAGTATCACAGTACACACGCACAGGTGCCATGGAGTCGGCCTGCCGGCAGTTCCAATCCTGCTTCCAATTTTGTACAAGTTACTTAGCTTCCTTGTGCCCTGGGTTTTTTCTCTGCAAAATGGGGAGAACAAGAGTGCTTACCTGGGAGAGCTGTTGTGGGGCCGAACCAGTCAGTGCAGGGGAAGAGCTGAGAGCCTTGGGCACTGCTGCGTCCTGTCGCCAGGGTATCTGGGTATCTGGCCCAAGGGGCCGGTAGGCCAGCACTCCTGCTTTCCTGACAACCTCCTTTGCCACAGCACGCTCCTCCTTTGCCTTTCGGACCCATACTTATTGGGGGTGCTTTATGGGGTCTTTTTTCAGCCTGTCCCTTTAATGTGGGGATTCCCAAGGAGAAGGCGTCTGCTTTCCCTGCAATGTGCACTCCCTCCCTGCTGCCCTACTTCCAGCTTGAGGATGCAGCCACCTCCCCAGGCCCGCCAGGCCCGGGCCCCAGGCCCACATATCTCACTAACAAACCCCAGAGGTTTGACTCCTTCCCTCATGTTTTGATTGAGAGGAGCACACTGACCATGCCAGAAATTGGGCTGACCCCCTCGGGGCCCTCTGGGCTCAGCTGCCACGATGCTGTATTCACCGAGGCCTCCGGAAGGTGCCCAACGCATGACTCATACAGACCCTTACCTTTTTCTTCTTGTCTCAAGTTTGGCTTTTTTTTTTTTAAAATAAATTTGCTATAGGGCACGTGTACTTGCTGGGGAGAGAGACAGAGAGAGAAAGTGAGAAACCACGCCCCAGGGGAAATGCATCAGCACAGCGATCCCTTCTCCTCCACTCTCCTCTCAGGATTTTGGGCACATGTGCACACATGCCTGGTGTATTTTTCGACCTGCTGGGTCCAGCACTTAAACCATGTAGTCAGTCCCATGGAATCCAGCTGCTGCTTCTGTTTTTTTTTTTTTTTTTTTTAGAGATTTTTGCTATAGGGTACATGTGCTTACTAAAAGACAGAGCGAAAGAGACAGAAAGTGAGAGATCACCTCCCAGGGGGATGGCCATGCCACAGTCCGTTCTTCTCCATCCTCCTCTTGGGACTTTAGACACCTACCTACACATGCCAGGCATGCGGTTCAAGCTGCTGGGTCCAGGATTTGAACCTGGTCTGCCATGTGGGAGTCCAGAGCAGTAACCACTATGCCACTTGCTGGCCCCAGGGATCCAGCTTCCTTAATCACCATGCCACTGGCTGGCCCTTGGCCCCCTTTCAACCCAGCCTTCACTGAGTTTCCCTGCTGTCTTTCCACAATGGAAATCTTAGCACATCCTGCCCTGCTTAATGCCCTTTGGTGACTCTTTTGTTTTGTTTTTTTTGGAGAGTTTTTTTTTTTTTTTTTGT
>NW_006159566.1:1101746-1107942 GCF_000334495.1 Tupaia belangeri chinensis
ATCTTTGGCACGCACACACACACACACACACACACACACACACACACACACGCCCGGCAGCATGAGTTTTTTTTTTAAGCCACTGGGTCTGGGACACGAACCGCGGTGGACTACATGGGAGTCCAGCGACATAGCCATTAAGTCAACTGCTGGTCACCCCCTTCGGTGACTCTTCATGGCTCAGAGGATGAAGTGCGCCTTTCTTGGCATGCACAGATCTCGTCCATCTTTGTGGGCCCAGCCCCATCTCCCTAACTGTGCCACCCTGTGTTCTTCTGGCGCTCAGGCTGTTTCCTGCACCTCACCCTGTGCACGGGCGCTCCTGCTGCCTGAGCATTCTCCTTTCCCTTCCCTTCTCCTCCTCCTGATCCAGGATCTAACTGCCACCTTTAGGGGACACCTCCCAAGATCACTGTACCTATAACTGGGTGCTTCTCCATGTTCGAACCCTACCCACCACAGCTCTGTTAGAGGACTTACAACACAAATTTTGCTCCCTTCTATGAAGCTGGTTCAAAGTTTGAGAAAAACACAGTTAAACCATGAGTTTATTTGGGTGCAAAAAAATGTTTGAGGCCAGTCTAGTAGTGCAGGAGTTAAGCCTTGTACACAGAGAGCTGGATCCCACATGGCTGACTGGGGTTTGAATCCCAGCTCTGTGCCTTGAAAAACACACTGGGCATGTGTGAGTGCAAAGCCTGAATCCTGACGGGTGGAGAAGTGGAGGAAAGAGGATGTGGCATAACTATGCTCCACTGGGGGATGCTTTCTCTTTCCCCCTCTCTCTTCCTCCCTCTGGTAATGTAAGGAAAGGAAAAAGAAAAAATATGTTTGGATTTAATTTCTTTTCTTGGCAGAGAGACAGAGGAGAGTGAGAGAAAGCACTTGTCAGGGGGGTGGGGTCACACCGTAATGCTCTTTCCTTCCACTTCCCTATCCTGTTACGGCCCTGGCACACGTGCACATGTACCCAGTGTATTCCCCAAACCAGGACTTGTCCGTGGCTGACCGTGTGGGATCCAGCTTTTCATGCACAGCGCTAACCACTGTGCCGTGGTGCTGGCTTGCATAGTATTTTCATAATATGCATTTCCATGAGCTTTCGGAAGACCCCTTGCCCCTGTCTCTGTTCTCTCACTGTAAATCCCACGAAGGCAGCATCTATGCCTTGTCTACCTTTGTCTCCCCAGCACTTAATACAACACGTCTGGCATGTAGGAGGTGCTCAATAAACACTCAGAAAGGCTGGAACGAAAACCATGCATCATTGCCTTTCATCCTCATGAGGTGTTTATTGTCAGTAGAGTCTAACAGTGAGATCATATATGTATTTCTTCAATGTTATGGACAAAAGACTTTCAAATGATTACGGGAAAAACGAAGACTATTGAAAAGCTAACTTGAAAAGGCGTATACCCTCACTGTAGTGGTTCCACCTCTAGGGATCTATTCTAAGTAAATAATCAGAGACAGGCAAGTTTCATTCACCAAGCCATTCATCGACCAAGTCATTTACGATAGTAAAAACCTAACAGAAAAAGGAAATGATTAAACATCCAGAATTATGATGCACCCATACAGCTGAATACCATGTTACTGTGTTTCCAAATAATTTTTTAATAGTCCGGAACAATGTTTGTGTTCTTAGTGGGAAAAGCTGGCTAGAAAGCTCGCAAATATACGAAGATCATAAATTACATAAAGGAAAAAGAATTTCACACATACGCAGAGAAAAAAGGATTAGAACGAGACATACTAAAATGAACCTGCATGATTGTATCCTGGGCCATTTTTGTTCTGGCCTTGATGGTTTTACATTTTCTTTCTTTTTTTTTTTGGAGAGGTTTTTGCTATAGGGCGCGTGCGCTCACCAGAAAGACAGAGAGAGAGAGACAGAAAGCGAGAAATCACCCCCCAGGGGGGATGGCCATGCCACAATCCCTTCTCCTCCATTCTCCTCTCGGGATCTTGGGCACGCATGTACACATGCCCAGCGTGAGTTTAAGCCACCAGGTCTGGGACTTGAACCGTGGTCGACTACGTGGGAGTCCAGCAACGTAGCTATTACACAACTGCTGGTCCCTATTTGCCACATTTTCTACAATATCCATCTTTACTTTTATAATCAGAATAGAATAAAGTTTTTTTCAAGTCAGATTTTAGCTGTGTGAGACTAGTAAGTACCTTCTATCTGCACAACACCATTCCTCCTCCTCCTGGTGAAAGCACCTCTATTTTTTCTCTGAGGACATGCCACTTTCCATCTTAGGCCATGTGGAAGGATAAGGCAGGTCCTCACCCTGGCTCCAAGGGTAGGTGAGTGACTGGTCTGACTGGCTGTCCTATCCCATGCTCCTGGCTGCAGTGCGTCGTGGGCATGTGACTGAAGCCAGGACAGTGGGACTGGGCGTCTGCACTTTACAGATGCTCACGGGGCAGGAAAGCTCGGCTTCCCTTGGCACTTGCTATGATTTGAATGTGTCCTCCAGAAGTCCATGTGTGGGACTTTGGTGATATGATGAAGGTATGAGAAAACCATCCGGTGATGCTGTTGAAAGGTGGGGTCTTCGGGAAGTGACGAGGCATCAGGACGGGGCCCCAAGATCAAATCCTGGTGGGATGAGCACCAGCAGGAATACTCTCCCTGCATTTGGCCCCTAGACCTGCAAACTGTGAATGGAAACCTCCATTCTTATAAACCACCCAAACGCAGGTATTTTCTGTTAGGCACAGCTCCTCAAGGCTCTCTGCTGTGCCCGGTATTCTATCTTTAATCGCTGGATCTAAGGAGATTTGCCATGTCTCAAGGATGGGCTGGAGTAAGGGAGCACTGAGGAGATGCTGGTTCTTTTCTTTATATATATATATATATATATAATTAATTTATTTTTAGGTTTTTGCCATAGTGTGTTTGCTGGCCAGAAAGAGTCAGAGACAGCGAGAGGGAAAGTGAGAAATCACCCCCTACTGGGGATGGCTATGCCCCGATCCCTTCTCTTCCAGTCTCCTCCTGGGATTCTGGGCAAGCAGGCACATATGCCGGGTGTGATTTTCAAGCCACCAGGCCTGGCCCTGTGGGAATCACCATCAACCGTGTGGGAAACCAGTGCCTTAACCACCATGCCACGTGCTGGCCCCTAGACGATACTTTCTAATCGATAACGGTTAATATTCTGCCAACCAGTATGGCTCAATCGGTGTGTACTGGCAGGATAGGGGCTCCGTTCTGGTAGCAGCTATTATTGTTTCTTTTTCTATTTTTTTTTTTAAGAGGTGAGAAATCCCCCCTAGGATGGCCATACTGCAATCCCTTCTCCTCCATTCTCTTCGAGAGATCTTGAGCATGCATACACACTCACCCAGCATGAGTTTTAAGCCACTGGCTCTGGGACTCAAACTGTGGTCGACTCTGTGGGAGTTCAGGGACATAACCATTATGCCATCTGCTGGCCCCTAGTATTGTTTCTTATTTGGGTGCCTGATTCCTCTGCTGGACTGTGAATTCCCCTTGGCAAGGACTTTGTATTTTCCACTTTTATAGATCTTGCACCTACATAATGCTCAGTACACATTTCTCAAATGATGAATAGGAATGGCAGTGGGCATCATCTAACTCTCTATTCTGTTTTTCTTTTATTATTATTTTTGATAGAATTTCTTGCCTAGAATTAAATTGCAATATGGTCTTTTTTCACCCACTCTTCTGAAGACAGTATCCTCTCCAATAGCAGTTGAATCAAGAGGAAAATTGTAAATTTTCTCAGGCATAATGTTGATCTTTTAACTCAGGGATTTCTTTTTTTCTCAATACAAAATGGATTTTAGAAATAAATCAAGATCCCAGAAACTTATGATTGCTGTCAGTGCTATCTTTTATCTCTGACATTCCAAGAAAAAAACATGTGGTCTGATGACTCAGGGCACAGAGAGCTTGTGGATTACAGTTCTCCCACAGCCATCGGCGTGGAGCCTAGGCTAGGACACTGGGGTGTGGGTTTCCCTGTGACAGTAAGGGAAACCCACTAAAACACTGATAAAAACAAACTTTAAAAAGCATAATTTATAAGAATTCATCTATTAATAGTATTCCTGGAGTTTGGGACTGGCAGGTGGCGTTGTGGTTGGGGGCACTGGGGGACACCCACATGACCAACTGTGGTTCGAGTCCTGGATCTGGTGGCTTGTCCCTCCTACTCTTGCTCTGACCCCTGGGGTCAAATTAAAATAAATAAATTTAAATAAAATAATCCTTAAAAAAATAGTATTCCTGGAGTCTAGCTCCTACTGGTTCACCGTAGACAATAAATGCTCATTGGTGAATAAATGCATACACTTAAAGGAAGGCAATTGTGCACATTGATCATTTGATCATGTTCTAGTAGTATGAACTTTTAAGTACTTACTTTTAGAAATCTTTTTTTTTTTTTAAACGACCTAGACCCTGTCACTATCAAACAGAAGCATTTTCAATATGAAATGAAGTAAAGGAGTCAGGGAATTATACATTTTGGATGATACTTTAGAGGAGAGTTAGGTGTGTCTAAATTATTCTGTGGCTTGTTCTGACCGGCACCTCCCACTTACTTTCCATTAGAAAGATCTTAAGATCACTGGAGGGATGTTTCATTGGTTTAACAAAATGCGTAGGGACAAGCTCATCCTAGCTGGAGGAGGTCTTCAAACGAGGCTTCAAACCCCAGGTCTCCCCTCTTCTCTATGCGATCTTGGACTACTCTTAGAACTAAAATAATAATCCTATCTTCTCTGCGTACCTCACCAAGCTGTTATTGTGAGCATGAAACTATATTCAGCGTGGGAAGAATAAAACTCTGTATAGATACTATTGTTACCTTCCGTCCAAGAGTGCCACTCTGAGCACGTGTGCAAAACAGTGTGCCCTGAGGAGACAGTGGAACCCGGCTTAGGAGAACCATTTTACTCTACTCTGCACCTAGTACGGGCTGGGAGCTGCGAGGAACGCAGAGATCTCCAGCCTTGTAACTGCTGTCTGATACAGGGGCCAAGAAACCATAGAGGAGGAAGAAGAAAAAAAGGCACCCAGAGGCGAACATGTATAAAAACCCGAGCTCCCCGAGCTAACTAACTTTGCAAGGCGCCCCTCCCCACTCCATCGCCCCAGTCGCCAGAAAGTCTCAGCCTAGCTTGTTCTTAGGGGGCCCGCGCAGACCAATAGAAACACCTGCGTTCTCACAGGTTACGGAGCAGGTGGAGAACAGAGCGCAAGGAATTACTTAACCCCCAGCTCCGCCTTTTACCGCGGTGTGGTTCCCCCTTGACTAACAGAAATGGTCTAGAACGTCGGGGCCCAATCTCCCCCCACGCCTGTGCCCTGCATGATCGCCACCCCAGCGGCGTCCGGCCTGCTCGCTCCCGAGCGTGCTCCGCCGGGCGGCCAACCTTCTTCATTGTCTAGGGAGCACCTGCCAGGTGGCTGGCCTTGCCCTAATGTGCGCGGTGCGGTCTTCACAAAGCGCGCGGCGCGGCCAGCACCACCCCGGCCCGGGAGCCGCCTCGGGCGGGCCGACCACATCGCAGCCGAGGCGAGCTGGAGCGACCAACGGTCTCCAGAGTAGAGGGCGGGGGGCGAGTGCCGGCGGCCCCTTCTCACTCCGGGCAGGGACAACCCCTCGCATTAGCACGTCGAGCGAGCCGAGGCCAGACGCCGCCGGGAAGGAGCGAGACCCAAGCTGGAAGGAGGGAGGGAGGGGAGGCGAGGAGGGGCGCCGAGGAGGGGCGTGGCCGGCGCGCAGGGGGAGGGCGCTGGGAGGAGGGGCTGCTGCTCGGCGCTCTCGGCTCTGGGGGCTCGGCTTTGCCGCGCTCGGTGCACTTGGGCGAGAGCTGGAACGTGGAACAGAGCTCGGATCCCAGCGCAGCCACCGCGATGAGAGGCGCTCGCCGCGCCTGGGATTTTCTCTGCGTCCTGCTCCTCTGGCTCTGCGTCCAGACAGGTGGGACACGGCGGCAGGCGTCCAGTCGCGCCCCACGGCTCAGCCTGTACCCTAGAGGGGTTGGACACGCAGGGGGGCTTCCAGAGAGGTGGCTATCGGCCCTTCAATCCCCGTGCGTTCCAGCCTCTTGGAAGATTTGAGGCGCCTCTGGACCCTCCTGCGCGCCGCCTGGCTCACCTGCGCGAGAAGCCTGCGGCCGCTGCTGGTGCGGGGCGCTGGGCCCGGGG
>NW_006159566.1:1108012-1120720 GCF_000334495.1 Tupaia belangeri chinensis
GGCGCGGGGTGGCGGAGGCGAGCGGCTCGGGGGTTCGCTCCGAGCACTTGGTCTCGCCGTGCGAGGCGCGGCCACAGCTTCCTTTTGTTAAAAGTTGCGTGGGGGAGGCCGGAGCACCCGAGGACCGGCCCGCAGGTTCTCAGCCAAGCCGAGGGCAAAGTTGGGGAGCCTTTTCTTTGCTCTGTGTCTGCTGCTTTCAACCGCTGGCCCTCTTTGTGCCCGAGCTGGGGACCGACCTGCTGCCGCCTCTCCTCGCGGTGCTACGGGTGGAGCGGAGTCTAAGGCTGCCGCTTCCCCGCCCCCTGGTCTTGCTCCCGGAGCGCGCCGCGTGCGGCTGGGGGGTCACCCCGCCACCCAGGAGGTGGTGGCGACCCGGGCAACTTGGGCAGGGCGTGTGCAAAGCCGCCGCTAGGTTGCAGACTTTTTGCTTTTGTGACTCCCGTGCGGTAGGCGCGCCCCTTTCCGCCGCGGTGCCGCTTCATTCCTGCCACGCGCTCCGGAGCGACTGGAGGCTGCCTGCTCAGGCTTGCGGTTTTCGACCCCGGCCACCTCGCGCGCCCAGCCAGGGTGACCTACCAGCCTGGAGGAGCTCTGGGAGCCCCTCGTTTCGGTGTCTGCGTCCGGTAATCGCAGGTGCCAGTTTTCTTCGGGAAATTTGAGACTCGCAACAACCCCTCCCACGGGATAGCCACACTCCAGGGCTGCCCGAGGTGGGGTGGGAGGTGGAGTGGAACTTTCTGCCAGTCTTACTTGGTTCTTAAATCTATTCTGGAAACCAGTTGTATCCCCGCGGGAAGCTGGGTCTTAAGGTGCTGGAGGATCTGCAGGCTCTGGAGACGCGCAGCCCTGCCTCGCCTGCCTTTTTATCCAGGTGTCGCTGGCGTGCTGGCGCGTGCAGGTCCTGCTCACCCTGAAGCTCTCTTCCAGATTAAAAAAAAAAATAGTCTTTAAGGTTACCCTGGTAATGTAAGGATAGAAAGTGATTCCGAACTGCAGTGGAGCACCCCAAAAGGATCATGGCAATGAACTGTCCTGAGACTGTCACCTCCTGGCCCCTTCTCCGTAGTCTGCACGACCTCCCTGTGCAGACCATAAGGCATTGTGAAGGCTTTCCTGTCGGGAAGAGAGGCCCAGCGTCAGGATGGACCCCTGTGCTGCAGGAGGGGTCACCACCGAGTGTCCGGATTTTTTTTTTTTTTTTAATTTAATGGCCCAGATTCAAAATGACATGTTTGGTCTCTATAGATTTGTGCCTTGCTTGGCCTTTTATTATCACTTAAGGTGTGTAAGAGAGACCTGACTAGGACACCAGAAGGAATATTTCTCTTTTAAAAGTTACTTGAATCGGTGGTCTCTCCCACCCCCACCCCCCATTTGCCTGCTCCTTGCAATAGGTTTTTGGTAAAGGGGATTTTAAGGTCTGTTCCTGGGGACAGTGGAATATAGTGACAAAGCCTGGCTCTGCCCCTCAAGTCCTCTTCCCTGCCACCGGTAGGACACTTAAATTTTGGGAAGCCCAGTTTCTGTTTGCGTCCATAATTCTTCTGGTCTAGGGTTAAGGGTAGAGACTCCCATTCATCTTTGTCCATTCTTCACCTGACCCCTTCCCGCCTCTTTGACATTCCGGTGTCTTTCTTGGGTACAAGGACCTCTTGGTGAATCCATGTATCCTTGTGGTCTGCCTCTGGCTAAGGCGGAGACGATGTTTTATGCTGCCCTCCCTCAATTCCCACATGCCTGTGAGGTGCCTGCTGTGTGGACGGATGGACACACACGCACGCACGCGCACACACATGTATTTACAGTGCCTTTGCTAAACAGGATGAACCTGCAAGGAATAGTGAATCATATCTCCCCTTGTTCCTGCCAGAGGCCAGATTCCTCCTCGCAGCTGGACAAGGTATTTGGAATGAGTACCCTGCTGGACGAGAAGCCATGGCCTTTTCATGGTCTTGAAAAGAGATCCCAGGGAGCTGGCAGGTGGTGTGGGGGACCACATGGAGGACCACAGTTTGAGTCCCAGATTTCTCCCTTTCCCTTTCTCTCTCTGGTCAAATTAAAAAAATGAACAAGAGCAAATAAAATGAAATAAGTCATTCTTTAAACAAATCAATAAAAAGACCCCAGATCATTTATTCATCCCTGTTCTGGTCTTGCCCCCCCCATCCATTTTTTTTTTCCCTAATGACTTTGTAAAAACCATGTCTGCTGTGTGTTTACAACATGCTTCATCTGGTGCCGTAAGTGTCATAGTGTGTGTGTTGTTGCACGTAGTTGTGGCTCTTGTGGAAAACTGTGCAGCAGGCTCCTTGCTGGGGTTTCCCTGGCATTTCCAGTTCTCTCTACAAGCCCAACCCATTGCCCCTGCTCGGTTACAGCTGTGGAAACTGAGAATAAGTCACTGGCCCCAAACAAAAAGCCGGAGACCAGCCCCACACGCCCTCTATCCCCACTTGCATGACTCACCCGATTTTGTTTTGTGAAGTGAGACTTGTTGAAAAACATTTAATGAGTGCTTACTGTGTGCCAGGCATCGCTGGAGGTTCTGGGAAAACAGGACGGCCAAGGCCATTGCCTTCCCAATGTTGGTGAAAAAGACCTATCTTAGGACATTTGAGTTCGAGTGCTCCTCGTCTTCTCAATTTCCAGTAGATTCCCAGGTTTCTCTGTTTTAGCCACGTGTTCACTGGTGGAGGACGATTCCTTCAATGACAGCAGTGGGAGTTGGGGGTGTTGGCCTTTGGCCCTGAGTTGTGAGAACTTTAGGTGTCACTGTCCCGTTCCAGGTAGGGCTCAGAAACGGAAATGAGCTTTCTCCTAAGGGATGTCTGTCAGGAGAAATCCATTCCCGAGGCCAAAAGTAAAAATAGTTTTTTAACATGACATAAGGGGAATCCAAAAAGTTCGTGGAAAAGTGCAATTAAAGTTTGAGTTTCTTTGGGTGCAAACATAGATGGGAAACCTATGCATAGTTTGTTTATCATAGGCATTTCCCCCCAACTCTTGACCCCCCTTGGTCCTCGCAATGCTAGCTGAGACTGTTGGCTTTTTACAACCTGGGTGGGTCCGAGGAGAGGCCCACAATGGACCACTCACAGCCTTTCTTCTCCCCAAACGCTCATCGCCCGTGGGCCAGGCATTCAGCGGCCTGCCCTGGTAGCGCATTGACCACAGATGTGGTGGTGATGCATTTGGCTGCTGTTGTTGACAGCCCTTAGAAGTTTCTCTTAGGATTTTGACTCATTTCCTCCGGTCTCCTCCAGCTGATTAAAGAAGGGCAGGAGGAAATGAGCCAGGGTGTCCTGAGCGGATTCTCAGCGCTGGACGGTGAGCAGGAGCCTCCCACGATAGCGGTGAGGTCGCTGCTGCTGCAGGTCTCTCCAGAATGAATTTAGTTGAAGAGTTGGCCAGCTCTCGGGCACAGCGAGTGCTTTATTTTGCTACATCCGTGTGTAGTAAGTTTAAAACACTGCATTGAAAAGACTTTTGCAGGAATACAAATCTGCAGAATTTCATATGCAGTTTAAGTAACTTGAATAGTTATTTTCACGAGTGCAAGTCCAGAGTGAGGAGGCTTAGGTGGGCATTTAGCAGAGGTCAGAGTGTGAATGGAGGGCAAATTCAGGGTCAAAGTTTGTTGCAAGGAGAGCCTTGTGAGGAAGCCCGGCACGGTAGCTCTGATTTCTGGCATTTTTGGACAGGATCATACTAGCTCATCTTTTGACATAAGACTCTTAGGAGCAACTGTAAGTTGATAGTCACTAGACATGTTTCTTTGGCCTGCGGGATGCTTTTTAGAAAATATTCATATAATATTTAAATCGAGGTCTCGATTTCTACCTCTTCTTGAAGAGTTGAGAACTGCCACCCTTTCAAAGGGGACCACTGGTGTCTTTGGTTGCTGACCCCTGGCTACAGCCAGCCTCTAGTTTTGTCACACCTTGCTCTGTGACTTCGAGCAAATTAACCCCTTTGTGCCAATAAATGGGTTGCTGCGAATACAGCGTTTGTCACCCAGCACCCCGCATTCGTGTTAGCCATACTGATCATCTATAAAACAGGAATTGTTATCCAGAAAAGAGAATGACGCATAATCTTTTTTTTCTTTTTAGAGAAATTTTTGCTATACGGTGTGTGTGTTCACTGGAGAGACAGAGAGACAGAAAGCAAGAAATTATCCCCCAGGGGGCATGGTCACGCTGCAGTTCATTCTCCTCCATTCTCCTTTCAGGATTTTGGGCACACATGCACACACACCCCTAGCATGAGTTTTCAAGCTGCCGGGTCCAGGACTCAGACTGCTGTTATCCACATGAGAGTCCAGAGCTGTGACCATTACGCCATCTGCTGGTTCCAACAATGTATACTCTTAATATGATAAAATTAGAAAGATTCTCATAAAGGTGCTTGGCATAGGATCTACAATGGGATACACACCTAATAAAATGAATGCTTGCATGCGGGGACCAATAGGTACTAACCTGATAGCTTTATTTGTTTGTTTATTTTTGAGAAGTTTTTGCTATAGGGCACATATATTTGTCTGAGAGACAGTGAGATGGAAAGTGAGAAATCTCCCCACAGTGGGGTTGGCCACGCAGCAATCCCTTCTTCTCCATTCTTCTCTTGGGATTTTGGGCATGTATGCACATGTGACTGGCGTGAGTTTCAAGCCTCCGGATCTAGGATTCAAACCATGTTGACCATAGTGCCCTAACCACTATATGCCACCTGCTAGCCCCATAACCTGATAGCTTTTAAAATGAAAACAACTTTAACTTTTCTCTTGAGTTTTATATCGAGTTTTGAATTATAGATAAGAGTCACTGGTTAGAGACCAAAGAGATTTTGGATTTGTTTTTTCTCTTATTTACATTTCTTCACTGTATATTTTGTAGTATACAAAAGGAAACTTCCAAGCATGAATATACTGCATATTAGTCCAATCAAAGATACTACTGTACACATTGTCTTCAACATAATTTTACATTTTTGTGTCTGTTAAATGTTTTTCTTTTCTCCTTCCTTCCAATTCTCTCCATCTCGTCCTCCCTCTGCCCATCCTTCTCCTACACTGTCTGTAGTATCCACAGTTGCTCTCCATGCTTTTATGTCTTCTAATCTTTCAGTTTCTGCTGTAGAGTTCAGACATTCAGTATATATGAAGTGGGGGCATACAATGCTTCTCTTCAGTAGTCTGGCTTGTTTCACTCAGCATGAAGTCTTCCATATTCATTCACTTTCTGTCAGATACCAGGATCTCATTTTTTTTTATGGCTGAGTAGTATTCCATTGTGTATATGTGCCACACTTTTCAATCCATTCATCTGTTCTTAGACATTTGGGTTGATTCCATGTCTTAGTAATTGTGACTAATGTTGCAAGTAAACATGAATGTGCAAGCATTTTCCCAGCTGCGTGTATTCCTATCATTTGGATAGATACCAGGAGTGGAATTGCTGGATCATGCGGTAGTTCTATTTGTAGGTTTTTAAGAAACCTCCATATTGTTCTCCACAATGGCTGTACTAATTTACATTCTCACCAACAGTGTGGGAGAGTTCCATACATCTCAGACTATTTCGCCAGGAAACATTTGTACCTGATAGTTTTCCAATTATCTTATACTTTAGCTTCCTACTTTTGTTTTGGTCAGGACATAATTTTGTTAAATATCTTCCAGTGCATGCCTTTTTGACAGCTAGGCTTTCAACATTTTTGCAGAATTTAAGGTTTAAGCCAAGTAATTATTCAGGGCATGGGGCATCAAGAGCTTAGACTCTGAAGTTGACAACTTGGGTTTTTATCCTCGCTCTGCCTTTTCCAGCTGTAGGATCTGGGACAAGATACCCTCTCCGTAAGCTTTATTTCTTCACCTGTAAAATGGGAATGATGGCTTGGACTTTCTCAAGGATTGAATGAGAGTCTGTATATAATATGCTCTCCTTGTGGGGGAAGTGCTTGAACTCCATCATCAGGCTGGTTTTCTTATGTACTCTTTCAGCTTTGTCTCAGGAAAATAAATTGGAAATGGTGTAAAACCAGATTATGTAGGGCTTAAAAATTTTTTGAAATTGTTTTATTCATGATAGGGAGCACATGTGCACATGAGAGAGAAAAGCAGTCTCCACAAGGTCTTGTCACACCGTGGTGAGCCCCTTTCTCCAGTCCTCTAGCTCCTTAGGATCTTGGACACACGTGTGCACACCTGGCGTGTTTCAGGGAGACCTGGTCAGGGATCTGAACTGTGGTCTACCATGTGGCTTCCAGCACTCCAGTCCAGAATGCTACCAACTTCACCACGTAGGTTGGGCCTGTAGGTTGGGCCTATAGGTTGTTCTATAATTATTTTTATTATTAAGGTGACTTTTAATCTAGTTTTGAAAAATTCCATGGTCAGTAGTAATACATACCTCCCTCCTCGTTTCCCTTCTTCTTGTTTCTTGGCTTAATCTTCTTATGTTTTTATAGAGGTAGGGCGCATGCAACTTCCCAGAGAAAGAGAGAGAGAGAGGCAAGGAAAGTGAGAAATCAACTCCCCGGGGGGATGGCCATGCTGCAATCTCTTTTCCTCCATTTTCTTGGGATCTTGGGCACGCACAGGCACTGCACGAGTTTCAAACCACCACCAGCTCTGGGACTTGAACTGCGGTCGGCCACGTGGAAGTCTAGCAATGTAATGACTGCACGACCCACTGGTCCCACTTAATCTTTATTTTCAGCTTCCCACCAGAGAGGATGCAGTTTTTTCAAGATAAAAGTTTGTGGGGGTTGTCTGTAAGTGGCCATTTTCTCTAGGTGAATAAATAAGGAAAGCTCCCTTAGGGTCCATGAACTGTTATTACCTTATAGTGGTTTCGATGACCCTCGGATAGTAGGGGGCTTTTCCTCCCTTGCTTTTCTGGGAGTGCAAGGACCAGGCTGACTGCGTCCGCTGCCCTAGGCTGTCCACAGAGGTGCTCAGTAAACACTGGTTGAACTTTCTTCCTTTGCACATAATGCTCAGTGAACATTTTGGATTCAGTTTAATGAAGCTTTATCAATCCCCATGCCTTGGTTTTGCAGGGACTACAGCTGTGGGCTAGGATGGGGGATGGAGGGGGAAAGAACACACCTGCTGACTGAGAGAGGAATTGGGCATCCCAACTGCAGGGTACTCTGGGCCGGATTTTAAAGGAGAGGAGCTTCTGTCTTGGTGGGTGATAGAGATCAGGATCAGTAAGAGTCCAGGTGGGGTCAGTATTTGAGATTATTTCCTGCACCTTAAAGAATGAGGGTAGAGTGTTGAGGTATCAGTTGGAGAAAGCTACAGAAACATGAAGCAAGACACAAAGATCTTATCTGAGGATTGTCAGATTTTTTTTTTTTTAAGAGAAGATGCATGCACTTGCTGGAGAGACAGAGAAAGACTGAAAGAAAGAAATCACCCCCCTCCCCACCCCGGGGGGGGCATGCCCACGTGCAATCCCTTCTCCTCCATTCTCCTCTTGGGATTTTGGGCACCCACACACGTGCGCCTCCTAGCATGAGGTTTTTTTATTTTTTTGTTTGTTTGTTTGTTTTGAGAGGTTTTTGCTATAGGGTGTGTGTGCTCATCAGAAAGAAACAGAGAGATAGAAAGCAAGAAATCACTCCCCAGGGGGGATGGCCATGCCGCAATCCCTCTTCCTCCATTCTCCTCTCGGGATATTGGGCATGCATGTACACGCGCCCAGCGTGAGTTTAAGCCACTGGGTCCGGGAATTGAACCACGGTTGCCTATGTGGGAGTTCAGTGACATAGCCATTACGCCAACTGCTGGTCCCGACTGGCATGAGTTTTTAAGCCACCAGGTCTGGGACTCAAACGTGGGAGTCCAGTGATGTACCCATTACACCATCTGCTGGTCCCTGTCCAATCTTTCAGTTGGTGTGATGGTTACAGTTAGGGAACTGAAGGGCAAGAGGCTGGGAAGGTAGACTCCTCTGACTAACCTTATTGGAGGGAGGGTGTAGTTACTGGTGAATTTGGTCTAGATTATGAAGAAGGCTTTAAAGTCAAGGCTAAGCGGACTTGACCTAGGAGTGACTTTCCAGGCTTTGCTCAGGAAGCAAAGTCCAGGGCCGGCTCCACCATTCTGTCCAGTAAGCACAGTTCCCAGCCTGCCCCATATCTGGGGAAGTGAGATGACAGGTCCTGTCCCGAAACTTGGACACCTCCTTGCTGTGGGCAGCCAAGACTAAGGGAGAACGCTTTTTCATTTTGTTTTCGTAAAGCACACTAATACAAAATTTACTATCTTAACCTTTTTTTTTTTTTCTTAAGTTTTTGCCATAGGATACATGCACTTACCAGAGAGAGGGAAAGTGAGAAATCACCCCTTGGAGGGAGGATGACCACGCAGCAGTCCCTTCTGCATTCTCCTCTGGGGATTTTGGGCATGCACTCACACAGTCCTGGCTTGAATGTCAAGCCACTGGGTCCAGGACTCAAATCGAGATCAGCCTGGTGGAAATCCAGTGTCTTAACCACTACGCCACCTGCTGGCCATGAATGCTGGTGTACAGGTGTCTAGGGGAGAGGTTCTGGGTGCTCACTCAGGGTGGTCAGTCTTATGGCTGAGAGTCATGTGTGGGTGGATTGCTGGGCAGAAGGCCAGTCAGGTGGGTTCTTCAGATCAGATGCAGGTGAGGGGTGGAGGGCCTGGTGTGAGGGCACATGGTCTAGAAAGCAGGGAGAGAGAACACTTGAGAGAGACAGGAAGATAAAGGTCCAGGACTTCATTCCCTTGGCATGTCTGTGGGTGCCTTGTGATCTGCTGAGATTGGGGAAGGAGAACAGGGGGGTGGGTGAGGGTGTGGTAACTGGGAGTAATGGCGGTGCGAGTATGGGGGTTCATGGAAATGGAGCCAAGAGGAGAGGTGCTATTTGAGAGAGGGAGTGTGATGTGGGACTCCTGTTCATTGATTATTTTCTGGCTGCATTTACCTGACACTCTATTTCACAGTCATGACAGAGAAAAGAAATTTTTCTTGGGGGCAGGTCCCTGTGCGTGATAAAACTCCACCCTAAAGTCACAGAACATGGCTTGGTAGTATTAGGGCAGGAGTGAGGGAGTCCACTTGTTCCCTGTGCTAACTGCGTATCCGTCATATAATGAAAAGTGAATTTCATGTAAAGAAGTATATAGTGGAAAATAATCTTATATTCTCTGCATTAGGCCTTTTTAAAAATATGTTTTTATTTTTCTCAGAGAATAACATGGGCCTTTGGGCTGTAGAGGAGGATGTCGGGTTGCTGAAAGCTTTGAGAAATAAGCTCCTTGAACACAACGTAAAGAAATTGGATTTATTAAGCCTGGAGACGGCAAGGTGAGGGAAGGTTTAGTGAGTGACACCTTCAAATATTTGTAGTGTGTGAATGAACAATCAGACAAAATGAGCTTAGTTTAAATTGCTCCAGAAGGAAACTGAGCTTTTTAGTTTTGTAAGGGAAAGTTCTTTCATTGGAAGGGTTGGGAAAACCATCCTTGTGTTATCAGAGCTAGTTGTAGGGTCTTCGCTGGAGCCGGGAGGAGAGCCATGGAACCGCCATGTTGAAATGGCCAAGCGCTGCCCCAGTCAGTTGATTTGATCCTTGAGGGGCCTGTCTGAAATCCTTCCTGAGTAATTCGGAAATGGGAAAACCAGCAGTTTTTCCTTCCTCACGGCCCTGGCTGTGGCAGTTTCTAATCGATGCTGCGTAGACTCTAAAACGACCCACTACTGTGTTTATAATTTTGGCTATATTGAAAACAGCCAATAAAGAACCCACTGTGTAGAAATGGGTTATTGATCTTTTGGGGAGGGTGGAGAGCTCTAACCACAAAACAAGTAGTGCAGGGTGTGATAGCTTCCATTGGGTTGTCAAAATAAAAACAAAAAGCTTGAGGTCTCAAGAAATGCATAGTCCCTCGTGCAGTCCCAACCTGAGAGTGGCCGTGCTCTGCGATGCCCAGTGCCCCTGCAGGCGGCGGGTCTGTGGGCCAAAGGACGTGCCCCTGAAGGCCTTTCCCCCTGGGGACTCAGCGATGGCGGCTCGCTCTGGCCTCTGCTCCCATCTGGCCTTCCCTTTGGTCATTTCATGGTCCTGGCTCAGGGACACGGGCTGTATCAGTTCAAGGGGAAGGGTACAAATGAAAAAGCAATTCCGCAGCTTTGCTGACATCATTTCCCTTCAAGTGGAGATGTGGGGTGAGGTCTAGGGTGTTTCCCTCCTTTAAGGAGTGTGGCTTCTATAGGGAGGTAAGAGATACTGGGAGATGCTACTGTAATATGATTTTTGTAAAAACTTAAGTAACCCTGTGGTCACGTCCATTGCCATGGGGTTGTAGTACACAGACTTCGCTTCTTGATAGAGTGGCTGATTGAAAGGAAGCTGGGGGGCGGTGGGGGGGCAGCAGGTGGTGTGGTGTTAGGGTGCTGGACTCCCACATGGCTGACTGCGGTACAAGTTCCACATCCAGTGGCTTGAAAATCACACTGGATGTGTGTGCCCAAAATCCCACGAGGAGAGTAGAGGAGAAGGGATTGCAATGTGGCCATCCCTCCTGGGGGGGGTGATTTCTCACTTTAACTCTCTCTGAGGCTAGCACCCTATGGCTAAAACCTTAAAAGAAAAAAAGAGGACAGAGAAGAGTAAAGAAAAGAGGGGGGAGAGGAGAGGAAAGAAAAGAAAAAAGAAAAGAAAAAGGAAGCTGGGGGACCTGAATTAAATCTTCAAGAGTAGGTTGGAATTTGGTTAAGATAGGAATAGCCAAAGCAAGCTCTAGGGTTGTCCAGAAGGCGCCAACAGGAAGCAGTCTCTGTAGAGACTAGGGGAAGGTGAGATGGGATGATACTTAGGGCACTTAGATTTGTATTCTTCAGTGGTTGAAATATTGACACCTGATGAGATTTTTGTAAGTGCCATCTGGTCAAGTAGGTGCTTAATTCAGAGAAATAACTTAAAGAAGGGAGAAGGACAGATCCCTTTCCTGTGCTAAGACCTAGGTGTATGTACAGCCTCCATTCCAGTATGCATGTGAGCTGCCATTAGTTCAAGACCATTTACCTGCCTGCACACCTCTTCCAGCCCTCGAGCCCACGTAAGAGTGGTAGCGGGTAACTTTTCACTTTTGCTTATTCACAGAATTTAAACATTGGGTAAGATGATAAACCATACACGCATTGTTTATGTCAGTTCATTCGTTAAAGTAAAAACAGCAACAAGCAAATCCCCAATCCGTGAGAAGGGTCTTGTGTGACTTGGGACATGCCGAGCTTCCGCCCTGGGCTCCCCAGTCCTGCCTTAGTAGAATACTGTTTGCTGCCCTCCCCAAGGCTGGGAGTTAGGTGGAGGAGCAGCAGGTGACTGTTGGTGTCTGTCACATAAGGGAAGGTGTCGCTGATAGCAGGGAGAGTGAAGGCCTGCTCTTGACCAGTTGGAAAAAAGGGGTGAAATGAAGAAGAGGAGAAACTCTTAGTCTTTTTCTTGTATCTTTAAGTTGTTTAATGAAGCAAAGTACCCAACCTCATATGGGTTTACTCCTTGACTCAGGTTATTTCAAAGGGCATAAGAAAACTTCTTGGAAACAATCAATACTTCCAGTAATTTAAATATAATAGCTTCTTAAGCAGAGAAATTGCTTGACAGAGGGAGAGCAAAGGAGGGTGTTCTCACAAAGAACTTTGGAAGGTAACGTGTCTCTTATTAGAAAGAAGCATTTAGAAAGAAATATTTATGGGGTCCAGCAGGTGGCATGGTAGTTGGGATGCTGGACTCCCGCTGTTGACCAAGGTTTGAGTCCCAAGCCTGGCAGCTTGCTCTCTCACTTCGCCTTTCTCTCTGGTCAAATTTTAAAATAATAATAATGATAATAACAAATGGAATTAAATAAATCTTTAAAAAAAGAAGTATTGATAGAAAGGGATCAGTGTAGACATTGGCTTTAGGGGAGAATATTTACTGGAGATCTGGGAAGCGTAAAAGAAGACTGGTGACATCGGCTCTCTGTTAGTCTACTGGCCTAGCACATGCTTCCGAAGAAAACAAGACTATAATAATAAAATATATATACACACACACACATATATGCATAATTGGAAAGATTGAAAGAAAGGCAAAATGGGAACTTTAAAAATGATATAATTTTTAATTTATAAAATATTTGATTCGCATTTCCATCTTAATCTCCCCAATGTGAAATTCCTTTAGTGGCTAATGTTGAGAGCACGCACCTTGGAAAGGTTTTAGTTTAAGAAGTGGGTGATATTTAATTGGCTAGTCAAGCACCACATGGACTGGTTTTTAGGTTTTTGGTGACTGTTAAATTAAATCAGGATTCTTAATCTAAACTATGTCTTTGGTTTAGCCATTAAAATGCTTTATTGGGAATGTTTTAATATTTTTCTGTTTATTTTAGTAGAACATGTATATTTATTGTAGGAAATAGCAGGTATGCTTTTAACTGAAACGAAAGGTGCCACTTTGATTACAAAGAACCTCTCCTCTTGCCTTTTTTATCATAAACTAGCACAGGGAGAAGAGTTTGTGGATTTTTTTGGTAGATGTGAATGGGTTACCTAATTCACATTCCAACATTTTCAAGGGATGATATATTTAAAACGATCTGATCCTGGGTTCAGGACCACTGCCTCTCAGGGGAGGCCCGCCGAGGGCGTGGCTGCCCGGGGGGGGGGCGCGGGCGCG
>NW_006159566.1:1120801-1131006 GCF_000334495.1 Tupaia belangeri chinensis
GGTGGGGCGTGGCTGCCAGCAGGTGGGGCGGGGCCACCGCCAGGCCTCGTGCTTCTTCTCTCCATCCGGGACACCTGGCACCGACACCTGGCACAGCAGCTGTGGCGCTTCAGACGCGAGCTTCATTCTGCTCATCTCCTTAGTGTCTTTCAACTGAACCCACACCAGGACCCAAGATTTCTTCACACGTAATTACTGAAGTGTTGGGGTTATTGCGGTGAGCACATCAGATACAGATCCTTGTCTTTGGGTGTGTGTGTGGGGGGCTTGTGTTCCAGTGAATTCTTAAGCCCTTAGGTCCAAAGATTCCAGAAAGGAAAACAAAAACAAAACAAAAAACAGCAAGGAAAGGGGAGGAGCCCTCACGGACAGGAGTTTAATTTAGATTTCTTTTAGTTCTGTGCCATGGTCATGTCCGTGAAAGGAAGAACGGAGGGAAAGGGGGACTGACTCCTGGGGAAGGAGGAAGGCCAGAGAATGCAAACCAGGAGGACAGAAGAGAGAGACAGATTTGGGGGTGAGGGGGGCTTTTCTAGGTGCTGGTCACTCCTTGCCAGGTCGTGCTTCTGCTCAGCTCAGCCTTAGCTGCTGCCCCAGCTTGGGTGAATACATGTATGGGACAGGTGTCCTCACTTACAGGACTTTCATTCATTAAAGTATGTGCCAAGGTCAGGACCAGCAGGTGGCGTGGTGGTTCAGGTGCCACAATCCCATACGGATGGCCATGGTTCAAGTCCCAGACCTGGCAGCTTGAAAATCATGTTGGGCACGTGTGTGCTCCCAAAATCCCAGGAGGAGAGTGAAAAGGAAGAGATTGCACCATGGCCATCCCCCTAGGGGCACGTGCCCTGTGGCAAAAACCTACGGAGTCTGTAGGTTTGGAACCATTTTTTCCAGAATTTACCAGAACATGCTCTTTCATAGCGAAGAGGGATATTTTAGGGGTCCACAGATGCTCTTTGGTATTCCTCCTAAAGACTGGAGGTTGTGCATCTCTGTTTAAAATTCCTTCCTGTTTTTCTTGTTAAAATCAGACCACGCTGGGGCCAGCAGTTAGCGTAATGGCTATGTTGCTGGACTCCCACATAGTCGACCGCGGTTCGAGTCCTGGACCCAGTGGCTTAAACTTATGCCGGGCACGTGTGCATGCGTGCCCAAGATCCCGAGAGGAGAATGGAGAAGAAGGGATTGCGGCGTGGCCATCCCCCCTGGGGGGTAATTTCTCGCTTTCTGTCTCTCTGTCACTGTCTGTCTGGTGAGTGCACGTGCCCTGTAGCAAAAACCTCTCCCCTCCCCCCCCCCAAAAAAAAATCAGACCATGCTGGCTTTAGTAATAACCGTTTTCCTGGTGGCCCTGTGTGTGACAGAGAACCATTCAGCCACTGTGGGTCCTGTATGCATGGAGTCTCAACCTTCCTGTTGTAGCAAGCCTGTGTGAGGTGCCGAGGAAGAGGTGACAGGTGGGGACTTCATGATATTCTGTGTTTTGGCCTTACGGCGACCTCTTAGAGGTCCAGGAAGTGGTAAGCTCTGAAGTTTCAAATGAAGGACTCCCTAAAATGAGAAGTGGCTGAAATGCTCAGGGCTGGACAGTTCTGTGTGGATTTCTGGGACTGGGGTAGGACTTGCTGATGTGGATGTTGTAAGTGCTCTTCAGGAAGATGCAAGGTAAAGGCTGTCTGGAGCTGGAAGGTTGTGCCCTCTTAGACATGGACAAGAAGGCATCCCCTGACCAGTCTTGGATAAAGGTATTAAGGAAGAACGTTGGCGTCCTTGGCAGGGTGTCACTTAACAATTTTGATGAAACGACCAGATTTGGGGAGGTATGCAGGTATAGGTGGGTGCTTAGGTAATTATGAAATCAGTGGCTTTCACGTATCTGCCCCAGGTTTGACGATTGCTTTTATCCATTATACTCATCATTGGTTAGCACCTATTGTTTGGGTCAGAATTTCAGGGCCTATATTTAAATGCATTTTATTTTAGGAGAGATTTTTTGCTGTGGGATGCATGCACTTGCTAGATACAGAAAGAGAGAAAGTGAGAAATCACCCCCACCCCCACCCACCCCCCGGGGGAATGGCCACACTGCAGTCCCTTCTCCTCCATTCTCCTCTCAGGATTTGGACACATGCTCACACACATGCCTCGTGTGAGTTTCAAGCCATCAGGTCCAGGACTCAAACTGCTTTTGGCCTGCTGACCCCAGTACATTTTATTTACATTTACTGTCAGTTGACTAGGGAAGGATAAACCTTTTAAAAAAGTAGTGGGGGGAACCAGCAGTTAGCATAATGGCTATGTTGCTGGATTCCCATGTAGTCGATTGTGGTTCGCGTCCCGGACTCAGTGGCTTAAAACTCAACGCTGGGCGCGTGTGCGTGCGTGCCCAAGATCCCGAGAGGAGAATGGAGGAGAAGGGATTGTGGCGTGACCATCCCCCCCTGGGGGGTGATTTCTCGCTTTCTGTCTCTCTGTCTTTCTCTGTCTGTCTGGCGAACGCACACGCCCTATAGCGAAAATCTCTCCAAAAAAAAAAAAACAAAAAAAAAAAACCAAAAAAAAAAAAAGTAGTGGGGAGCATATGTCTTCACTGATTGGAAAATTTATTAGCAGTCACCTTATTTCATTCTGGAGGAATTGAACTCCACATTAACTTGAAAAAAAAAAGATAGTGCATATTTTTATTATGAAAACATTGCAAATAGAGAATAATGAAATGAACCCTCATAGAGCCAACATCCAGCTTCAGCACCAACATGGCTGACCCTTCTATTTTGCCTCTACCCACTTCATCCTCCCACTATTCTGAACTGCAGAATTTCATCTGTAACTACTTTGAATATGTAGCCCGAAAATGCAAGGACATTCTTCTCAAAACACGATGCTAACGTCATTATCACACACTTCCAAATCAGTGTAATTCCACGTTATAGAGTGCCCACTATTTATTTTGTTTGTTTGTTCATTTAGTTTTAGAGGTTTTTGCCATAGGTCTCATGCACTTGCCAGAGAGAGACAGACAGAGACAGTGGAGAAGGATTGTGAGAAATCACCCTCCCCCCCAGGGGAGATGGCCACACCACAATCCCTTTTCTTCCATTCTCCTCCACATGCACACGCCTGGCATGATTCTCAAGTCACTGAGTCCAGGACTCAAACCAGGGTCGGCCATATGGGAGTCCAGCAGTGTAACCACTATGCCATCTGCTGGCCCCAAGTGCCCAGTAGTTTTATTTCCCTTGCTGAAAATTAATATAAAAATATATGAACAAATTATAAAAATTTTAAAAATAAAACCAAATGAAAGCCACTCATTTCAATCAATGGATGTATCTGCTTTAAGCCGTTTCTTATCCGTGGGTTTTAGCCCCTATTTTTTGTTCAAACTGGAGTATTTGTCCTTTGAAATTTTTGATCTGAACTCTGCTGATTGTATTCCTTTGGAATCCTGTTCTTTTCTTCCCTGTATTTCCTCTAATTTGGTGATTTAGGAGTTTTGATATTTGGGTTTGATTTTTTTTTTTTTTTTTTACTTTTAAAAAAAAATGTATTTATTGTGATTTAAAAAAAATTTTTTTTTTGAGAGGTTTTTGCTATAGGGCACATGTGCTCGCCAGCCAGACAGAAAGAGACATAGAGACAGAAAGTGAGAAATCACCCCCCGGGGGGATGGTCATGCCGCAATCCCTTCTCCTCCATTCTCCTCTCGGGATCTTGGGCACGTACACACACGCGCCCGGTGTGAGTTTTAAGCCACTGGGTCCAGGACGTGAACCGCGGTCGACTACATGGGAGTCCAGCAACATAGCCATTACACTAACTGCTGGTTCCCTAAAAATTATTTTTTAACTTGCATTTTATTTTTTAATTATTTTTTAACTAGGGTACGTGTGCTTACTGGAGAGACAGAGAGAAAGAGAAACAGAACAGGAGAAAGCAAGGTGCCAGGTTCAGCACTTGAACTGTGGTCGACCGGGTGGGAGTCTGGGACCTCAACTACCATGCCACCTGCTGGCCCCATTGTGAATTTTCAAGCCACCTGTTCTGGGAATCGAACTGGGACTCGAACCAAAGTCAGCCATGTGGGAATCTAGTGCCTTTAACCATCACGCCACCGCTGGCTCATGATCTTTACTTTTTTAACCATGGTACTGGCTAAGCAATGTATTACAGTCTACTTTCTGTCTCTCTTTTTAGTTTACCTTTGGGGTTTTTGTAAGAGTTTGTATTTTTTGTTCTAATTGTTGCCTTTACACTGATAGATACGATACCTTTAAGTAATACCCATGCCTGCCTGGCAGCGGCGGGGTGGTGATGGCTAATTTCTACTGTTTCCTGCCGTGAGTGATGTTTAGCCAGGGGTCTGTTCTTACCTTCCCCACTTCCCCTCCACGCTGTGGATCTGGAGTAATGGCCCCCCGTTCCCAGTGACTATCTTTGAGGGAATCAGCAAGCACGTGGTAGGTTCAGAACGTCTTTTGTTTCCCATTTTCCCGATGACTGTCAGAGCTCACAGCGGTCACATATTCTGTGGAGTCCAAGTCCTACAGGTAAGTGACTGTGTTTTGCTGGCCAGCGGGTCTTCTATCAGGAGTTTCCTGACATTTTGGTTTTCTGAAGCTCATCCTCTGTTAGATTCCTCAAGAAGCACTCCTGGGAGGTATTGTATGTTCAGCTTGTCTGCAGTCTTTGTATTTAAATGTCAGGTTGGCTGAGATAAAATCTTATCTTTGCCCCATGTCTTTATGATTTTACTGTATTGTCTTTTGCCAGCAAGTGTTGGCAAAGTCTGATGATAACCTTATTTTCTTCCCTCATGTTTAACTGGGTATGTTTGTCTAGATACCCAAAGGTTTTTTTTTTTTTAACCTTTATTCTTTGAAGTCCCGTAGTTTTATAGTATTAGCTGCTCTGGGCTGACTTTTCTAGGGACATAATGTGCTGCTTTACTTTGGAATTGCAAGTGTTCTTTTTATTTTCCTGCACAAAGCTTTCTTTAAGGGATGACATTGACTGTTCGCTCTGTTCTCGTTGGCTATAGAAACTCCCATTATGCGTGTGTTATTGGCTGTAGAAACTCCCATTATGCGTGTGTTATAACTTCTTTGTCTATCTGCTGTAGCTATCACTTTTTTCTTTTTTCTTTTCTTGGAAAGTTTTTTTTTGCTATAGGACGCGTGCACTCGCCAGACAGACGGAGAGAGACAGAGAGACAGAAAGTGAGAAATCACCCCCCAGGGGGGATGGCCACACCACAGTCCCTTCTCCTCCATTCTCCTCTCGGGATCTTGGGCACGCACGCACATGTGCCCGGAGTGAGTTTAAGCCACCAGGTTCGGGACTCAAACTTCGGTCGACTACGTGGGACTCCAGCGACATAGCCATTACGCTAATTGCTGGTCTCACATTTTTCTTTTTCACATCCTTTTAATCCTGTCATAATTCATTTAACTTAAAATATGTTCGTTTTTTTTTAATCATCTTCTGGTTTAAGGCACTGTTTATTCTCGTGTTCTATTTACTGGTCATTTCTGAAATGATTCTTTTTCTAATTCTTGTCTTAGTTCTTTAACCTTCAGTTTCTCCTCACTGTGGGGCTTTGTTTCGGCTTATTAGTTCCTAAAGATTAGGTCTTCCCCACTCCAGGACATTTTGCACTGTAGACTTCAGGTGTACGCCCCTCACTTCCTTGTAAAACGTCGTCTCCCGGTGCCTGTGGCTGTTCTTAGGATGACCCTGTGGACTTCCAGTGAGTGCCTGATGGTGATCCTGGTCCCCACCTCCTCCGATGTAGGGTTTGTGGGATACCTCCTCACTGCGTTTTGTTGGAGATGTTTGTGGTTTTGGGTTTTGTTCTCTTTGTTCCATTTTTATGGCAAGGGGACGCTCAGTAATTATACTATCACTGCTACAACTTCCACCATCTCCCCAGGATCTATATTGATTTTTTAAAATATATAAACACATACACACACACACTTTATGGCCTATCTAACAGTAGCTTTTTTGGGGGGGGGGAGGTTTTTGTGATAGGGCGTGTGCGTGTGTGCTTGTCAGACAGAGAGAGAGACAGACAGAAAGCAGGAAATTACCAACTAACTCCCCACTGGGGAGGGCCACGCCGCAATCCCTTCTCCTCCATTCTCCTCTCGGGATCTTGGGCACGCACGCACACATGCCTGGGGTGAATTTAAGCCACCGGGTCCGGGACACGAACCGCGGTTGACTACATGGGAGTCCAGCGACATAGCCATGACGCTAACTGCTGGTCCATCTAACAGTAGCTTTCGAAGGTTAATGTTTGTGACACAATGTAATGGTTGAAATCACCTGAGTACTAGGAAGCTCATGTCTAAGCTTTTACTTGGGGGGGGGGGAGTTTTAAGTGACAAGCTTCTGCATTATTTGTTTAGTGTGAGAATCCTTGAGTCCTGAAGGAGACAGGGCTGCTTTCTTGTTTTAAAAGTATTAAGCCACATTTATACTTTAAATACCATCTAATGAAGATAACGGCATTACTTAATTGGTTCATTTTACTTTCAGTTTTTTCTTAAGTGAAAAATTTTGCATATTTCTAATTATAGTCATTGAAAAAAAATGCTGCCTGGCTTGATATAATATTAATCTAGATTTCCAAAAATACTAAATTTCCCTCTTCCAACTTGAGTTTTCTCTGATGGGCCATTGATTTAAATTACATACAGAAAGGTTACAATTTTAGAACTGGCCTCCCCGCGTCCTCTGCTTTTACAGATGGCCACTATGGTAAAGCCATATACAGAAAAAGTAGAAATTTCTCAACGGACACATCAGACATATTGGAAACTTTTTTCCTTTTTTTCTTTAATTCCGAAAGATAGAGCCAGAGTGTTTTCAGACATTTCTTCTTTTACTCAGAATTTGAGAAGAAGTCATTTCAAACATGGGACTGGTCATTAAGGATTCTTTGCAAAAGGGGAACAGGCTTAATATATTACTCTAAGTGAATGTCACCCAAGAAAAATGAAGGGAAAAGTGAACACTCATTAAGCAAATTGACCAGCAAACGTTTTGATGAATGTTGAAGCAAATTTGAATAAACTAATTTTGTCCATTAGCGTGCTTTTAAACCATTGCAATTGTTTTGGTCTAATTATTTTCTATTTTGCTTATTCAAATGTAGACCGGCTACAAAATTAACTATTGCAGCAATCATCTGATGAGTAATTTAGAGAATTGGTGGATGGTATCTGACTACTCTCTACGAAACGTCTAGTGTTTGACAGGGCCACGTGCAGGAACGCAGGCTGTTGGAGGAGAGCTGTGCTTCGCTCCGAGGCCCTCCCTGGTTTAGCCTGGGCTGCGCATGTGGGCTCAGGGCCTGCATGTAACGCACCAGATTGAGGTCTGATGTGCTGCAGAAGTTGTATTTGCCACCCAGTGTCACTATTCTGGAGTCCTGTAGCTGTGACTGGAGAATTCTGCAACATTTCCCACCTCTGAGGCTCGGGGATTTGAGAAATCTGTGCCCGCCTGGCTGCCAACGCTTGTCAGGGGGACCCAGTGCGAGGCCGATTTCTAGGTGTAAAAGCTAAGCAGATTTGCTCACTCAGGAAAATCTGTTTTTTTTGCAGGTTTGCTTTGATTCCAAGATACAGATCCTGATAAAATGTCTTGCTGCACCTAATGCCCTGGGTTTGGGTCTCTTCTGGTGGCTGACTGTCTTGTGGGGAGTAACGGGTGTGGTCTGGATCCGCAGCACCTGGGACTTGTTAGAAATGCAAACTTGGGGGAGCAGGTAGAGTGGTGGTTGGCCACGATTCAAGTCCCATACCTGGCTTGAAAATCATGCTGGATGAGGGTGCATGCACGCCCCAAATCCCGAGAGGAGAATGGAGGGGAGGGTATTGTGGTGTGGCCATACCTTGGCGGGAGAATGGCGCAGTTTCTCACTTTTCCAATATATCTCTCTCCTGTTAGAGTCTCTATGGCAAAATCCTTTAAAAAAAAAAAAAAAGAAAGAAAGAAAGAAAGAAAGAGAAGAGAAGAGAAAAAATGCAAACTCTCCAGCCCCCATCAGACCTACGAACTGGAACCTGGGCCTGACCCTCCAGTCCTTTTTAACAACTCTCCAGGTGATCCTGCTCCAGGCTGAAGGCTGTAGTCCGGAGTGTAACAGTAATGCTGGGCTTTATCACAGCTACCTGCTATGGTAGTTCAAAAGTTAAAGCTCTGTGGCTTCTTGAATCCCTTCAGTGTCAGAGGAAGGTGCATTTCTCAGTTCTCCTTCTGTCAGACTGAGAAAGATAGATGGGAGTTTCGGTTAGTCCAGACAGGAAAACAGACAATTGCAGTGTTGCGGGACAGTGCCTCGGTAGTGGCTTCGGAAATCATGCAGGACAGGGCAAGGGAGGCCCCTCTGGACAAGGTATTTTAAAAAGACACAAGCGCTTGCAGCCCACCCTGGGTAAAACCATGCAGCACCAGTGTTTCCTTTGATTCCCAGTTTGCACACAGCACCTACCTGGCCCTTTCCCTCCCTGCCTGCCCACGACCTGTAGAGGAGCCCCCTCCTTGCCCACAGCCAGAGCCCCACCTCCTGCCTGGCCTCCTCATGCCCTGCACATCCCAGCCCCCATGACGCCGTTGCAGTCTTCCTCGACCTCCCAGGGCGGGTCAGATCAGCTCTTGTACAGTGTGCTTCTTCACACTCATCACATTGTAATTATATAATTGGATAATTATTGGTTTATTGCTCACCCTGGGGGGCAGTGTAAACTCCGTGAGTGGGGGTGGGGAGAAGCCTTGTCTTAATCACTGTTGCCTGTCCCAGCACAGGGCAAGCCTCTAGCAGATATTTTTGGATGAGGGACTGGTGAGGGGCAGCCCCCATCTGTATTCCTAGCACTCTTGGGCCAACCAATGTATCCAATCTTTTTTTAAAGTGTATCTACTTACTACTTATTTCCATGAATGAGAGAGGCAGCGGCTCCTCAGTAGGGTCTAGAAGTTAGGATCCACCCCCAGTTTTAACCAACCCCGGGGACATGGGCACATGCACACCCAGCATACTTAGGAGGTCTCCGGACGTGAAGGCAGAGCCTTCCCATGGAGGTCAGCCTTGCAGTATTGGGTTCCACCACTACACATCCATCTGGCCCCATTGTATCTAGCCTTGATACAAAAGTCACCTAATGAGTTGCAGGAAGGCCCCTGGGAGCATCTACTGCCACCCTCTGATCCCACCTGCAAAGGCAGGTCCCTGGCACAGTGGCAGCTGAATCAGAATTCCATAACTTGGTTCTAAGTTTGATTTTGGCCTATGGGACACCTGCAAAAGAAGTTCTTGGCTATCAATATGCCAAGGATGTGGGGAAAGGAGAAATCCTTTGCTTTGGGGCATGTTCCTAATTCATGGATCAGAAGCAGTGGCCTAAGTAGCAAAGCCAATTTAAAGGCAGGGCTAAGGGACTCACGGGTAAGAAGCTCCCGTGTCCCTGCTGCAGTCAAGGTCCTCTTCTGTAGAGGAAAGGGGAAAAAGCCCTTGGGTGGAGGGCAGGACTCCCCATGGGTAGCCTCAAGGTTCTCATAAAATACAAGGCTGGGTTCTTTTAGTGGGTTTTCAAGGGGGCAAAAAATGGAGGGGCGGTTAGGGACTTACTCTCAAATAGTTAAGAAAAAATAAAATGTGTATATGTAGATGAAGCTCATGTGGCAAAATGGTAACACTTGGCGTACTCCACTTCTTGTACTACATTTGCAACTTTTCTGTAAGTTTGAAATAATTTTCAAAAAGGGAGCTTAAAAAAAAAAAGAGTGGATCAAGCTCTGTAACCTGATTGAGCAAGATGTCAAAGTCTAGAAGCAGCATCAGAGACTCAGAGACGGGAAATTACTGTGCTGCGTTGAGCCTGGCTGAGTAAGTGAATGACGGGAATGTGATGAAAACAGGTGTGGGTCTTGCAGCCAAACAGGCGCAGGTTCCAGTGTAAGCAGGGTGGGGCCGTGGCAGAGCCCCCTTCACCTCTCCGAGCCCTGAAACACATCCACCGCCTCCCCGAAAATTGCTTCTCTCCAGCCCCTAAGAAACGATCCTGTGTTCTTTGAAGGTCACACAAAGGCAAATAAAAGGAGGCCCACTGAATGTTGCTACCTGTTCTGCAAAAAAAAAAAAAAAAAAAAAAAAAAAAAAACAAAAGGGGTTTCACCCCCGTTTACCAAAA
>NW_006159566.1:1131158-1216075 GCF_000334495.1 Tupaia belangeri chinensis
AAAAAAAAAAAAAAAAAAAAAAAACAGACGAAAGGGGCTTGCCTCCTGTTAGCCAAAGCTGCAGGGAATTGTTGGGCTCCCGCTCACTCCAGTCTGACTGCAAGACAGTTATCAATGCCAGTAACCTTTTCTCCAGCAACTGGCTCAGATGAAAAAAAATTATTAATAATACTTTTGTTTTTACTTCTCTTGCTGTAGAGCAGCCCTGAGGCTACAAAACAACATTTCGAAAGTAGAAGCAGAAGGGAAAAGGTGCTGTCTCGAGGGGAGGGGAAGGTGCAGATTTCCTTACCCTGCCAGGCTCCTAAAAAGCAGGATTTTAGAGTTTGTTCACCAGTAAAAGGTATTGATTTACCCATTATGATGAAAATTAGCTTACATATCTATTTAAGTCAAGTATAATGTCTAGCATATTTCAGAGCTAGAGAATTAGACATTTTCTAAAATGTAGATCATAGTGGAGGACAGGATTTAAAAAAGATGCTTCAGGAAAAGGATCCAAATGCGAAGGCAAGTGGGTAGACAAATGTGTGTCTGCGGAAGGTGGACTATCTCTCAGCCTTAGAAAGGAAATTCTGACCGGCCACAACATAGGGTAACCTTGGAGACTGTTAACATGAGTTCAGTAAGCGATCCTGAAGGATAAATGTATGGTTTTATGAACACGAGGTACCTGGGATAAGCAAATTCATAGAAAGGAGAGTGGTAGCCAGGAGCACAGGTGGAAGGAATAGGAAGTTAGTCTCTAAGGGCTACAGTGTTGCAGTTTGGGATAATGAAAAGGTCCTGGAAGTGGGCAGGAATGGTAGTTGTATAACATGAATGCACTTACTGTCACTGAGCTGTACACTTACAGGTGGCGAAAATGGTAAGTGTTCTGTGTGTGTGTGTGTATGCATATTTATTTTAGAGATACTGTTACTACAGGGTGCTTGCTCTTGCTGGGGAGACAATGGGAAAGTGAGAAATCCACCCCCAGGAGGATGGCCACACTGCAGTCCTTTCTCCTCCATTTTCTTGGCATGCACACATACCCAGCATGATTTTCAAGCCCCCGGGTCCACCACTGGAACCATGTTCAGCCATGTGGGAATCCAGCGCCTTAACCACCATGCCACCCACTGGCCCCAGTTTTATGTATGTTTTACCATAATACAGTAGAAGCAGTTTTTTTTTTTTTAAAGCTTTATTTAATTTTATTTACTGTTGTTATTATTTTTTAATTTGATGAGAGAGAGGGAAAATGAGAAAACAAGCTGCCAGGTCCAGGACTCAAACTGTGGTCAGCCATGTGGGAGTCTAGCACCTCAACCAAGCCACCTGCCAGCCCCCAGTAGAAAGTTTCTTAAAGCCCCAGCTGCCGCGTATGTGTGCATGTTATTGTATGTGCACACACACACACCTATCTCTGCGTGTGTATATATGGTAACCCTTAGTATCTTGTTTATCCATGTTTCCTGTGAAAGCATTAGACTTAGCTGTGTAGAATTAGAGCTTAGGGTGCGGTGCTTTCCCATTTTCTTAAAAGTTTTCACTCGTCCCCATCACAAGCTCATTTCCTCTCCTGATCCTGCAGGACCTGGCGTTTTGCACAATTCCGAATTCCTGATAGGAGGCGATGCTCTGGTGATTAATTTGCATTGGCGTGTTTGGTGCCATTCTCACCCACACTCTGCCACATGTGTCCAGGTCAACGCTGACACGCTTGACAGGTCTCAGGCAGTATCTTGCGAGGATCTGGCTACCCCCATCTGTCGGTGGAGCTGCAGCCAGGAGGATCTGCCTGGAGGGGGTGTGGCTATGCACAAGGCTCCTCCTGGGTTCTCTGGCAAAGCCGGCCTTTGACCAGGGTGGCTGACCTCTGCCTCGTTCTTCTTGACCTGGTCCTTTTTCCTTTGTTCTTAGTTACTCTGTAAGTTAAGGAAGCTGATGATGAAAGAAATAACATGCTCTCCTCAAACCCAGACTTCCCAGAGGGCGAGGGCCTTGTTCTGGTGTTTACTGGATTTGAACCCTTAATGCCTCTTATCTGCTTCACATTTCAGTAAAGTGCTTTCCAGAAATCAAAACACGGAAATGTATATATTTACAACGGGAGCTGTCCTGGGCTGTTGGGAAAAACCCACCGGAAATGAGAAAGTTCCTCCTTTCTGCTCTGGGATGGATCCTAAGACAACGTGCTTGTCAAATCTAGACCTTAAGTCCCCAAAGACAGACTTCATCAAGGCCAAGAGGGGCTTCCTCTCTGTACGATATCTTCGTCTGAGATCAAAAGGGGAAGTCCTGCTTCCTCAAACATCAGGTTGTATTTTTCTTAGGATGAGTGAGTAGGTAATATTTTAAATAGTTCCATGAACGTCTTTGCAGCTGGTAACGTGTGTATATGTAGAAAACAATTTGCAAAATAATTAACTGGGAAGGGTCTTTGAATATCTACATAGCTAGTTTTTTTTTTTTTTTTTTTAGTTTATGATCTAGTGCATGTACTTAGGAGAGAGGATCACCCTCCCTAGAGTCTGGTCAAACCACGGTCCCCATCCTCCAGCCTGGCGGATCTTGAGCGCTCACTAGCATGTCTAAAGCATTTAAGAGTGACCAGGCCGGAGGTTCGAACTGCTTGCTGTGTGGAATCCGGCTTCTCTTGAGCAGTGCCTTACTGCTGCTGCATGAAGCCATGGGTCAAATTCCCAGTTTAAGCTCTTAGACTAATCCTTTGTCAAACAGTAATTGAAAACAAAGTATTAGGTGGTCGGAAAAGTCATGGTGCATTTTTGCCTAGGAAAAGTACGTCATGACTTTTCTGACTACCCTCCAGAGGGCTAGTTTATTCCTCACAGGAGAATCATTATCAGTCACTCTTGCCACAATCCTGTGAGCATTTTCTGTGTGCAGCCACTAGTTCCTGATGGGATTTCTTTATCTTGATTCTCTGATGGTTTAAGTATTTGACTATAGATCCTACAGTTTTAGAGCTTTTGGTGGCTTTAGGCTAACACATTGTTCAGGTGAGGAAACCCAGGCCTACAGAGAACCAAAGGGACTTGCCAAAGGTATAGAATCCAGACGGTTTCCCCTTCACATCCTTCCCTGATGTTTTGAGAGCAGAAGTATGATCATAAGTGTGCAAGTACTGAATATCTTAGCAGACGCCAAACATTGAATCATTTTGCTTATCCCCAACCTGAGAAAGGCTTTTAGGGATGGCCCGCTGTCACTTGTGTAAAAGGCTCCCACGGGAAGCTCGGATTATTGCTGCTGGGTCCCTTTGGAAGCTTTCGTGGAAGCAGGCAGGACAGTTCACCTCTCTTTGATTTTGGGTGTGCTTTTCCAAAAGCCACAACCATCCGGGACATCATCTCCTGCCTCCACATGGCTCGCTTGTGAACGTGGAACCTGCAGAAGGAGAAAGTTTGGGTGAGAATTCCACAAAATGAAGCTCCGGCCTGGGCAGTGCTGAGGAGTTGGAGTGGGGAAATAGGCTTCCCAGCAGAGAGTGAGGTCTGCCCTGCTTTGCCCAGGGTTCACCAAAAATGGCAGCCGGTCCAGAGCAGGCATGATGGGAATAAGTTCGGCCATGGGGTTGAGGCAGAAAATAGGCTGCCTGGGCCCTGGGGAGGAAACTGCTCTCAGTGGAGGGAGGAAGGGCCCAAACCACAGGTGAAGTCGCCCAGCAGAAACCCACACGAAGGCAAGCCACGTGGGAAGGTGGGCTGGGGTGGCATGGCCTGAACCTGCCTCCCTGGAGAAGGGTACCCTGTTTGCAATGGGACATCCCTGGTGGCACTGGGGAACCTGGGAACCACTCTTTGGATGTCCTTGGAAGCATGGGTGGAACCAAAACACAATACCATGGGCTCCTTCGGGCCACAGAGAGTTACCTGCAAAGAGTAGGGCCAGGGAAAGGGGGGCTAAAGACTGTGTTCACCCCGCCCTCGGTGCCCATCTGCACCGTAAGCCACGTGCAGCAGCCCCAAGGTGGCACAGGTGCCTGGGAGCTCAGGGAGGTCAGGTTAGGAGCCCCCGCACCCCATCCCTGTTCCCCATTCCTTCTTCCTTTGATGTTCTCCCTCGCTACTCACCTGCGTGCACACTTAGTATTCCCCATTTCTGATTCTGAGCCCACTGCGTGCCCCCGTGTCTTCCATTCTACCACCAGCCACTGTCCCTCTTCCCCAAGATGACTGGTCCCTGAGGCTGCCTCACCCCTAACCGCATGTGCAGGTCCAGGGCTCCTCCCTCCACCCCACCGCCACGGAGCCTGTGTCCAGACCCTGCACCGGCCAGGCCCGGTTTGGCTGGCATGGGCAGGGCTGTGATGCCAGGTGTGCAGCCAGGGCTGGGAACAAGTGAGGTCAGTTACACGGTTCTGGCCCACTTCACTTCTGCCCGCGGCTAGTCCTGTGCACTGAGGCCTCGGGGCTGTGCTCCCTCTTCTACTCTCCACCTGCTGCATCCTCAGAGGTGCAGGTGTCCACCCAGAAGGCTCTCTGTACTACCTGGTCTGGAATATCCTGGCTCTCCTGTATCGGTCGAACCATGTTGGCTCCTCCCTAGGTCAGCCGCCGAGGGTGCTGTTTCCTTCTTGGCCCCCGTGTTCCTGGTACTCTCCACTCCCTCCCTGGGTAATTTCATGGCGCCCCCTGGTTACCACTCCCTGTGGGCTGATAAGACCCCAGAAAACGTGGCTTGACCTGCGCTCTCCCCTCAATTTCCGGGACCTTCTAGTTGGTACCTGCTGGTCCAAACGTCTGTGACTCTGTTTTTCCTCCTCCACCCTGTGTCCCTGTCATGGAAGCCCAAAACAAGAGCGTTTGCTTCTTCACTGCCCAGCTCCAGCCCCCCAAAGGCCCCTTACGCCCTGGGGGATTCCCACTGCTTCCCACCCATCCCCACCCACTGCCTCTGGCTCAGGCTGTCCTGGCTCACCTGGTTTCCAGTCCTGTTCCCCTCAGCTTGGGACTGTGGATCCTTCATTGCTCCCGGAGACATCCCCCATTAGATGTGGCTCACCCCTAACCATGACAAAGGAGCCTGCTGTGGTCCTGCCCTCCAGCCCTCTCTGGCCTCACACCTCCAGTGGCAATGCTGAAAGATTAGTAACTCCTGGTACCAGCAGGTGGTGGTGAAGGCGCTGGACACTCCCACATGGCCAGCCTGGATTTGAGTCCTGAATCTGGTGGCTTGCTTTCTCACTTCTTGTCTCTCTCACTCTCACCCTCTGTCTCTCTCTGTCTTTCTCTGGTCAAATTTAAAAAATTAATTAGTTAATGAATAAATAATTATTAAAAAAAAAAGATTTTGTAACTCCTAAGCACTTGCTAGTTATGTGGTATTTGTTCCTGGCCCACCCCACCCCCAACTCTTCCACCTCTCAGCCTGGCCAGGTCACACACATCTTCACTTTGAGCTCTAGGGCATCTCTTCCTCCTTGATTCCTTGCCTGGTGTTTGGTCAGTTATCTGAGTCAGTCTTCCCCATGGGGGAGTCCCCGTATTCAACCCCCTCAGCCCCACCCAGGCCACATAGGAGCTCCATTACCATGGCATCCATGGGGACCCGTTTCAGAAGGGCCTGCTTTGTTCCTGCTCCAGCTTTGTTGGCCATTAACTGCTAATGCTCTAGCTTTGGCTTCATTTTCTGTCCTTCGGTTCCCTTCTGTCAATTAGTTCATCATCTTTAGACCACTCTCGAAATAAGGAGCTGCTTCTTAAAAACAAAGAATTTGCAATGAAGTCTTTATTTTGTGATTTGAAACTGACTTTCAAATGACTGATCATTTTCCAGTGCTACGTTCAGTATATTGCTGTTGCTTAAAACCTTAAACTGTCAAATATTAAACCGGATTTTGTATAATCACTAAATATCCAGTACCTAAGACAAAACCGAGACCTGGCATTGCAGGAAATTTAGAAATGTCTTTAATTTTTAAAAGCTACACAGAAATTTGTGTTGTTCAAAAGAATTGGTTTTTTTCAGGCCCCAGACAGAGGAGAGTCGTAGTCGAAGGCTTGATTTATGACAGTGGATGATGTCAGCGTCACTCATTACTTACCTGTGTCTAAACCCGAATAGATTTTAATGATGCATTCTACCCGGATAAGTAATTTAATCTTTGTGTTACAGGATTAAAGATTATTTGAACTCTTTCTTACCCCGAAAACCCCTGGGGAACTGGGTTGAGTATCCTTTATCAGAAATGCTTGGAACCAGGAGTGTTTCACATTTTTAAAAAGAGAATTATTTTAACTTTATTTATTATTATTATTGTTTTCCAATTTGTCCAGAGACAGAGAGAGAGAGGGGGGAAGTGAGTGAGAAAGGAAGCCACCAGGTCTGGGACTTAAACCATGGTCAGCCATAGGGGAGTCCAGCACCTTTAACCACACCACCACACCACCTGCCGGCCCCTCACATTTTTGATTCCTTTGGATTTTAGGGTATTTGCATATACATAATAAAATACCGAGGATGGGGCAGTTGGAATGCACAATTCACTTATGTTTCCTGTATGCCTTCAGACTACACGCATACACACATAGCCTGAGGGAAATCTTACATGGTAGCAGTGTCTTCACTGTGACCTGTCATGTGAGGTTTGGAGCATTTCTGAGTTTGGATTTTTTTGGATTATGGATGCTCTCCCTCTGGCAGAATGGTGGAACCCATTGTGATCCTTTCAGGGGTGTTGTCAAACTTGCCCATGGAGCCACTTTCAAAGGCTGGAAATACTAAGGGGTTGGGTGGGGCTTTTGGAGCATGGAGTTGCAAGGTAGCTCATCTTTGGGAGTTCATATTTTTGCCCCTGAAAAACACATTTGATTTTATCTTTTGTTTTTTTATATGTAAAACATTTTAAAGGCATGTTTAAAATGATTTGCTACTGAGTGAAATAGGCCCCCAAGGAGACTTGTGAGTGAATGTGCTCACCCGGAGAAGCACCACTTTGTAGGATGGTGTTACAAATGGCGTAGCCATTCTTCCCATCCACACCTTCCCGGTTCCTCAGTGAGAGCAGTCCTCCACTTTTTACGGGGGGAGGGGGTGGAGGGCAGGATCTGTGCTTCCGGCCCTCTGCGAGCCATTGAGGCTGTGGAGACAGACTTTGCTTCCGATTCTGAAGTTCACAGTTGGGGAGGTGGGGCTGGGGTTTTCCTAGGATTAGCTTTCCCTGAGTCATCACACACCTTCATTCTTGGACGACTTTGCTTGGCTTCCCCTTTCCTTGAATACACATGCAGACAGACGTGCAAACACACATGCACAGTCTTCCAAGAGTGAGCCCTCCCCTTGGAGCCATTCCTGGGCCTTCTCCGTAGCAAGAACCGCTGATTCCTTTGGATCCTGGGGCATGCTCTTCACCCCTCAGTAGTTTTATTTCATTTGCACTCTTTCTCCCACGAGGCTCTGAGTTCCCCATCGGCCTCTATTGGTTGTTGGAAAAGTCATGTTGCGTTTTTGCATATAAAAACAGAAAAAAAAAAAGTCATGAGTTTTCCAACAACCCAGTAGTTCTAGTTATGCAGTAGGTGTGAGTTGGAAGGCCAGCTTTTGATGGTCATGGTGGCATGGCCTCCACATGGTGGAGTGTGGACAGGCCCGGGACCCTCCTTCAGGGAGTGCGGGTGATCCAGAGTTGATTTACATTCTCCCTGGCGTTGGGTGAGAGCATTTTCACAGACTTGGTGGTTTTCAGTAAGCTCCCACTCCCCTTCCCTCAGCCCTATTCTATTTCCAGTATCATCTCGTTGTTTTTAAAGCCTCCTGGGTGTTGTGGGTGATGACTAGGACCCTTCCATCTTGGTTTTTATCCAGCGTAGTCCTCTGAGGGTATGAAAGTATGTCAGAAACAATATGATGTACAGATCATTAGCTTTTTATTATGGATGTGGTTAAACAGTGTGCGAACCGGAGTAGTTGGACTGCAATGAGAGGTTTTGTCTTAGTCACAGTTCTTCCCGCTCTACTTCCCCAAAACTCCAGTAGGCCTCTTTATGTGGGTTTTCTTCTCCTCCATTATTCTGCCTGCTTCCTTATACTTGTGCCCAAAGGAGGAAAGGTTTTTTGAAACGACTTTCTTTTAACCCCATCTGTACCTGCAGCCCTTCCACCTTCAGACAGTTGCAGAGGACGTGAAGACCTCGCAGTAGTGGTTGACATGGGCCACCCTATCGACGGGGACTCGGAGGCAGCCTGTGCTTGGCCAAGAAGTGGCTCTTGCGAACAGAGGTCTTCAGTCCTTCCGATCTTCCCTGAAGTCTGTAGAAAAACGTAGACTTGCCTTGAATATTTTTATTTACCTCAAAAGATGAATGATTGACAATTGGTGTATCTTTTCAGAGAGGCCAAAATCTTTCTTGGAGTTTGGGTTGCTTGATAGGAGTTCTTAGGAACTGCCATCCTTGCCGTAAACCAGACCCAAAATACCTGCTCTGCAGTTTCTCCTTTCATTTCCTTAGTTGTACTCGTGAAACAGTCAGAATGCAGACTCCCTGGAAGGGTTTTTTTTTTTTTTGACGTAAAGGTCTTCCCCCATTTTCTAATGTTTCACCCACGTTTCCTTCAACGTGGACCTTTTCTGAGTCCCTTCTAAAATCCTTCTTTGTTATCAGAAAGTTAAGCCTTCCGCCATTTATACACTCGCTGAATTTTCAAAACATGTCATTTATACATGCAATTTTTATATAATTTTTATATCCACTCGAGCTTCTGTGATCAGATTTGGGATGAAAGCCAGGTGACTCAGACGGTGTGAGTAGAACAAAGGTATACCAGAGAAGAACCCAGGATCTTCGGCACGGAAAGTGCCTGGCGGTAGTCAGCGTGTAGTTTTGGTTTTTTTGTTTGTTTGTTTTTGCCATAGAGCACATTTACTAGCCAAAGAGAGAACAGAGAGAGGGGAAGTGATAAATCAGCCCTGATTTCCCCCAGGAAGGGGTGGCCACACCACAATCCATTCTCCTCCATTCTTCTTTCAGGATTTTGGGCACACACGGGCTCAGTGTGATTTTGAAGCTCTTGGGTCATATGATACTCTTTTAGAATGACACGATATTCTTTCGTGCCTGACTTCGTTGACTTAGCATGATCTTTTTAAAGTTCATCTGTGTTGTAGTATGTGTAAGGATGCCGTTCCTTTTCGCGGCTCCGTAATAGTCCTAGGGGTGGGGCTCCCTCATTTGTTGATGGACTGTGATCAGTGCTGGTCAGAGTGTTGGTTGGACCAGTATCTGAGTTCCTGTTTTTTTTTTGAGAGGTTTTTGCTATAGGGCGCGTGTGCTCTCCAGATAGAGAGAGAGAGAGAGAGAGAGACAGAAAGTGAGAACTCACCCCCCAGGGGGGATGACCACACCGCAGTCCCTTCTCCTCCATTCTCCTTTCGGGATCTTGGGCATGCACGCACACGTGCCCTGCGTGAGTTTCAAGCCACCGGGTCCAGGACGCGAACCACGGTTGACTACGTGGGAGTCCAGCGACATAGCCATTATGCCAACTGCTGGTCCCCTGAGTTCCTGTTTTTAATTCTTTGGGGTAGGGCTGAATTTTGTGCTGGTGGTGGAGGAGACCATGGAGGTATCTGAGGAGGTTCTAAGCAGAGGGTTTTGGCATTTATTTTCCTTTGAAGTGCCCCGAAAGCCATGCATTGCTGTGTGTTCATATGTGTCCCCTTCCTGCCTCATTTATGCTCATTAAGAGCAAGGACTTTCTTTGAGTGTCAGTATTTAGCAAGATACCTGAGGTAAATATTTACTGAATAGTTCCTGAAGGTCCCAGCCTAGAGCCATCATTCATTGTAGCTAGTTCCCAGAGCAGTGGGTTTTTGCCATTTATCTTTTTTCTTTGGCTCATTAATTAACATGTGTTCAGGAAACAGAAAACAACTCTTAATATTAGCCTTAGCTGAATATAATTAGAGAAGTACCTTTGCTAATGCAAAAAGTCCTGATGTAGATAAAACCCAGTTTGACAAAAGTTCGTTGAGAATTTGCTATGTACCAGACACATTTCCAAATGTATAGTTTTAAAACAGTTTTGAAGTTGGATTACTTTGCTTTATTTCCCCCCCACCCCCTTTTAAAAGTTTTTTGCCATAGGATGCATATGTTTGCTGGAGATAGAGAGAGGGGAAGTGAGAAATCTCCCCTACTCCAGAGGGGATGGCCACACCATAGTTCTTTCTCCTCCATTCTCCTTTCGGGATTTTGAGCACGCACACACATGCACCTGGAGTGATTTTCAAGCCACTGAGTTTGGGACTCGAACCATGGTTGGACATGTAGAAGTCCAGCACCTTAACCACCATGCCACCTGGTGATTGCTAAGAGGGTACAGTTATTGGGGGAGGAGGAGAGAGCCAATCCTCCCCTCCCCCCAGTCGATTGTGGTTATGCTGCAATCCTTTCTCTTCCATCTCCCCATCCTGTCAGGATTTGGGGCACACATGTACACAGCCCAAGTGCCTGGCATGTCTTACAAACTGCTAACTTGTGTGTGTCCCTGTCTGGGGTCCAGGATTCCAACCTGGGCTGGCCCTGTATGATCCGGCTTCCTTAACCACTCTGTCGTGGGACCAGCCCCAAATACTTTTTCCAAAAGTGTTTCTTTAATATCTACCTCCACTCCCTTTTTAACATGAATCTCTATTTTTTAATTATTATTTTAATTGTGAGAACACTATTACAACATTCAAGATAGTTTGGAAAGAGAATAAGCATTGTCAAAGTCTCACTCTTAATATCAATAAATCCTCTATTTCCATTTTACAGTGTGAGTTTGAGGGTTGAACTTAGAAAATTCTGAATGCTTCCGCTGGTAATTATGTTAATCTTCTATAGCTCTAGAAGTACAGTATACATGAAAGAGTTTGAATGTAGAGAATCCACCCTTTGGAGGTGTCCCTAGCTTTTTAATGAATTGCTTTTTAATGAATTAAGCCACTTTGTTTGTCAGTAGAGCAGGGAGTGGACACTGCCATCTTTTGGGGACAGGTCAGTGCAGTGTTGACATCTGTTCTGGGGACTGGAGCCTGTTCTGTTCTCTCTTTAGTCTTCTGTGTAGCCAGGGACTGGTGGGAAGGATTTAGGACTTTGCTAGTGAGTACAATCTTGGCTCTTCCCTCAAGGTTCTCAGACCTTGGCATGAGTAGGAGACCCCTACAAGCCTTATAGGTGATGGGCAGACTGTGCTAGTGGGATTTAGTGGGGACAGGTCATCGCGCCCAGGAATGGTGAGCAATAAATAGCCTTTGTGAAGAGGCTGGCCTTCCCTGGACCTTCCATGTGGTGAGAAGTGGACTGGTGTAGTCAGTACATCCCAGAGACACAGGCAGCGAGATGGCCATGACAAGGATGACCCCAGAAGCCTCAGCCGTCAGCCAGGGAGAGGCAGGTTGGGTCTCAGGACACCTAGATATCACTCTCTTGGAAGTGCTTTTAATGCATCCACTGTTAGCTACCACCACCACTCTTAGAGTTTTGGGTTTTATGGAGAGGTTTTTGTTATAGGTCATGTGTGCTCATCTGGGAGACAGAGAAAGTGAAAGAACACCCTCTAGGGAGGATGGCTATGTCACAATCCCTTCTCCTCCATTCTTCTCATGGGATCTTGAGCATGCATGCACACGCGCCCGGTGTGAGTTTCAAGCCACTGGGTTTGGCACTCATTCTACAGTTGGCCATATGGGAGTCCAGGGCCTTAACCACTATGCCACCTGCTGCCCTCCTTCCCTGGGGTTTTGAGGCTAGGGATGGAGCTGGTAGGAAGATGGTGTTTTAGGCTGATGGATCTTAGGGTTATGAGTAGTAGATCTTTTGGGAGGCGACAAAGGCTGGTCTAGGGAGGACAAAGGAGTGGAAAGGAGGGACATGTGGGAGGCAGATCTCTGAAAGAAAGACAGTAGGGTTTGCTGCTAGAGAGAATCAGGCAGGAATCTGGGAGATGGTAGAGCTGTTCACATACGTGGGAACTGGGTAACGGCGACAGACGAGAAGCTCTGTGTCTGCAATAAGTGCATCTGCCATTCGTTAGGTGTATCCCACGTGCCCAAGCACAGTTCTAAGTCATCCGCACAACAGCCCTATGAAATAGGTGCTGCTGTGGTCCCCACTTTACAGAGGAGGAAGGTGAGCGGACTGGAGTGGTTCCTTACCCAGGGTTACAGCTCAGGACGGGGCAGTGCTAGGATGCAGAGCTAGATGGTCTTACCGACAGCCAAACTCTGCTGCGTGTACTAAGATTCCTCTCTTTTGTTGTTTTTTTTTCCATAGGACATGTATTCACCAGAGAGAGAGAGAGAGAGACAGAGAAAGTGAGAAATCACTCCCAGTGGGGATGACCATGCCATAGTCCCTTCTCCGTTCTCCTCCTGGGATATTGGGCATGCACGCACACACACCCAATGTGAGTTTCAAGCCACCGAGTTCAGTACTTGAACCATGATTGGCCATGTGGGAATAGCTAGCGCCTTAACCACCACACCACTTGTGACCCCAACTACCCAGTCGTCTTTTAAGCTCCTTGCATGTACTACCTCCTTTGACTGTCATAAGAACTCTGAGATGAGGTCTATTTTTTTACCCTCATTTCCTGGGTGTGGAAACTTGGACACAGAGGGTTTGAGTGCTCTTTCTTGGCACACAGCCAGGGCTTGCTGGCATTGGCCTAGTAGGTTTTGGGGAGTCAGCAATATTTATTTGACTGGATTGTAACACTTACACAAGAAGAATTCAGAAAGTGTGAGAAAAATGGAATTAAAGTACAAGTTAATTTGGGTGCCCCAAATACTGAAATCCGTGCATAGTTTTTTCATAGAACACTTTTTCCCTGGAACTTTTTGAAGACCCCTCACATATGTCCTTCAGATCCACTCATGAGAAAGTCAAATTGATTGACATATTCTGCAACATAAATTCTTTAAGAATTTTTGGATGAAATTTGCCCTCTAGCTCACTCATATTCTCTTGGGACTCCTCCATTTTTAAAGGGATAAATAATTGAAATGATAGCATCTCCATGTGCTGCTGCCTTTGTTTTCATTATTTAACACCTTGTAAGACTCTCCAAATAATCCTAACCACTCGGCGTCCATATCCCGGCTGCGGAAGCGATGCTGGGCCCAGTGGACACTGGTCTCATTCCCCCACCGCCTTAACACTTCTCTCCCTGTTGGTGCTTAGTCACAGTCAGCGATGGTTGTTGACCTTATTGTTACCTTCTGTAACGCAAGGCTGCGACTCTCGTCCTGGCTGAACTGTGTTTGACATAATGGGGCTGTGGGTGATGTCACCAGGTGGAGTATTTGTCAGAGGGAACAACGTGAGCCCCTCCGGTAGAGTGCCTTTGGTCTGTCCCTATCCACAAACTCTTCTCTCTCTCTCCACATGTGAAGAGGCCTCCTATTTTCTTTGCCTTTTAGCTCATTTGGACCCTAGATAGGCCATAGCTATCCGAGGAGAGGACTGTCCTTGTCACCTTACATCTTGGAACAAACAAATTCTCACTCAACTGAAATTCAACTCTCGGGTTTCCATTGGTCTCTCATGACCGAATCAGGGCACTGTGGCTCCTTCCCTGTGCCCTTGGCTCTGACCTGCCCCGGTACCGACCTCCTTCAGTGCTTTCCAGTGCGATGCCTTCCTTGCCATGTCTCTGTGGCTTCTCCTCCCCATCCCCCCTTGAAAAACAAAACTCTCATGGCTTTCCTCCTCCCCCTTGTCTGGAAGAGTCCTTTAAGACTGGAGCTTGGTTTCTTCCTCCCTTTTTTCACAAACCCTTTTCTTCGGTCACCCGAGCCTGGGTTTAACTTCCTAAGCTATCAGTGTCCCACGGCCATCTGAATCTCAGGTCCTAAGCCATTGTCATGTGCTGAGCAGATGGCAGTGAGGTCTGTCCCTGTCCCTCCCAGTCCCTTTCTGGTCACCCATCCTGAATAGGTGAATTTCCTACGTGTGGCTTTCCCTGCTGTCCCCCAGCTGTGCCTTTTACTCCTCTCTAAGTCAGTCCCTGTCTCCAACCTCGAATGTATGCATGGGAGGGGACAGATCTGATGTACAGGTTCCCCTCCCCCCACTCTGCATGCTGAGGCCAGTCTTTGCTGGCCTTCCTCATGAGGAGGAGGTGGACTGGTGTGGGTGTGTCCCAGAGGCACACGCAGAGAGACAGACATGGCAAGGAGAAGAATGTCCTTAGGTCACCCCCAGGGAATTCTGTTTCTGTTTTGCTCTAACCCGCTACACCCACCCAGGGACCTTCTCTCCTGCTTTGCTCACTCAGGTTGTCCAAGAGTCGACCTTTAGCTTTAAAAAAAAGTTTGCTTTTTCTTTTCATTCCACCGTATCCATAACTATGCATGTGCTTCCTCTGACAATATATTGTATCGCTTCCTCCTGACTTTCAATTCTTTACTGGAGGTTTTCATCTTTTCTGCGGGTGGATCACTCGTTTTCTTGAATCTTGTGTATTCTCTGGTATTTTACTGTGTGCGTCATTTGACAGCGTGTTGACATGGTCCCCATGGTACATGGCAGGTGGATCTACACCAGAGGCTCAGGCTTCATGATGGTCTGTGTCAGTCCTACTCAGCCTTCCCTCTCAGGCCCGGCCCAGGAAACCCGTTCTCCAGGCAGGCTGGCTTCTTTACTGAAGGCCTCACGTGCCAACCCCGGCGCCAGCTCAGCCCACCACCATGGCTTCCTTGTCCTTCCTTCTTCCGACATGGTCCCTATCTAGCGCGCCTCTTCCTCTTCAGCTTAACACTAAACCCTGTAGCCTGCATCTTACATCTCGGTAGTCACAGTTTGTTCGTTGAGCTTTGAAGTGTCAAGCTTACACGTCAAGCGCTTTTCCCAGCACCTAGGACGCTGCTTTGGTGGATCAGAATTAATGAACAGATATGCGAGTACTCAGATACGTTCGTGAATCAATGAGTTAGCTGTTGTAAATTTTATTTTTATCTGTTTTTAAAAAGTTGGTTGATTTCTTTGTGAGTGAGAAAGAGAGTGCGGGAGGGCTGGAGGGAGACCTAATGGGTCTTGATGCCGCGATCTGCCCCTTACTTCAGCCAGCCTCGGGTCATGGGCACATGTAGATTCAGGGAGGTCTCTGGATGGGAGCCTGGAACCTTTCCATGTGGTCAGCCTTGCAGAGACCCATGTCTTTCTGCTGCGACACTATCCAGCCCCCCTGTTTTAAATCGGTTAGGTTCAAGTTTCATACTCCGAGTCTAAAGTTTGCATCTTAATAAAATAGATAGAAGTTCCTATCTAGAACTCCTCCCTGGGGATGAGGTTGATAGGTTGAAGCCCAGTGCATACCATAAAATGTTTGTGGTCTGATCTTTAAATTTGGCATTGTCATTTCTGCCATTTCATCTGGAGATTGGGGAATAGTTCTTTTGATAAACATTGCCGTGAAAGAACAGTCATATAGAAATAACTGAATTCACAAATTTTAAGCCGAAGCCGAACTATATTATGGTCATGTATATTTTGCCAAAAGAGTGAAAGGCTGATCGTTCTTTCCCCCCATAATGTGAGGCTTTGATTTTGTTCTTTTTTGGTTAGAGAGATTGTTGCTATAGGGCACGTGTGCTCAGCAGAGAGACAGAGAGATAGAAAGTGAGAAATCACCCCCCAGGGGGGGCTGGCCATGCCGCAGTCCCTTCTCCTCTATTCTCCTCTCGGGATCTTGGGCACACACACGCTCAGTGTGAGTTTTAAGTTGCTGGATCTGGAGTTTGAACTGTGGTCGACTACGTGGGAGTCCAGCGACGTAACCATGACGCCATTTGCTGTTACCCGTTTTGGCTATTTTAAGCATGATGTCAGCATGTCAGTACCATGACAATGGCCCAGTTCAGAATGGAAACTTGACCCAGTTGACTGTTTAGCCCAGAGCAGGCCACGGCATCCAGAAAATCCTGGCAGGGCCTGCCCATGTGGTGCGTAGGCTTAATTGAGGGTTGTGGAAAATACTTAAATTTTCTAGATGAACTTAAGAAACTTTCAACAGTACTCTCTTTCCAGCCATAAATAGCAGGGCAGCTTTGTCCTATTTTTGTTGTAGAGTACACAGAAGATGGAACTCAGTATTGGAAGGAATGTTTTATGTCGCCAGAGAAGAAGATCTTTACTCAACACCATTCTCCTTTTTCTTGGCAGGCTCTTCTCAACCATCTGTGAGTCCAGGGGAACTGTCTCCACCAGCCATCCACCCAGCAAAATCAGAGTTAATAGTCAGCGCCGGCGACCCGCTTAGGCTGCTGTGCACTGATCCGGGCTTTGTCAAATGGACTTTTGAAAACTTGGATCAAATCAGTGAGAATTACCACGATGAGTGGATCACGGAAAAAGCAGAGGCCACCAATACAGGCAGATACACGTGCATCAACAAAGCTGGCCTCAGCACCTCCGTTTATGTGTTCGTGAGAGGTAAATACGGCTTTCTGTGACGCTATGCTCCGAGAACTTAATGTCCTGCTCTTCGTTTTGGATGACGTGTGGGTGACCGAGCCACGGATGAGACATTACTGGCTGTGTCTAGAAATACGTGTTCTTGCTGGCCCCCCCCCCCCAATCTCCTGATGTGTCGTGGCTTTGGGCATGACCCCAACTGGAAGCGTGTAAGGCTGTGATGCTCTTCCTAATGAGATTACAGTATGTGTAGCCCATTTGTCCGGCTGCTCTGAGCAAACCCTGAGAATAAATGAGGCCCTTTGGGAAAGCTGTGTTTTAATGCCTTGAGATACTAGATATTCCCACTTAGTAAAACACTTCAGGGAACGGAAGGCCTCTCAAGGCCTGAACAGACCAGCACTTCAAATGCTTTGGCCCATTCTCAGCAAGTAAACTTCAGAAAAAGAACTCAGTCAGCTAAGCCTCCCATGTCTGCTATAGATTCTGTGTAGCGTTGATCGATTTTCAAAAAATGTGACCTCTTAGAAAGAAAAGAAAAAAAATTTGATAGTTGTGTTTCTAGACCTCATCTTCTGTGACAGATTCAGTGGTTCTCCTGTGGTGTGTGTGTGTGTGTGTGTGTGTGTGTGTGTGTGTGTGTGTGTGTGTTTAATAAGAGGTTTTTGCCTTAGGGCATGTGTGCTCTCTGGGGAGAGAGAAAGAGAGACAGAGACAGTGAGAGTGAAAGTGAGAAATCACTCCCCTGGGGATGGCCATGCCGCAATTCTTTCGTCTCCATTCTCCTCCCGGGATCTTGGGCATGCACACACACATGCCTGGCATGATTTTCAAGCCACTGGGTCTGGGACTCAAAGCACAGTCGGCCATGTGGGAGTCCAGCAATGTAACTGCTACGCCATCTGCTGGCCCCTGTTCATGTTTTTCATATCCTTGCCGAAGGTGGGGCTGCTGCATTGGGTATCTCTTTTGGTTGATATAAAAACTGGATTACTGACGCTTAAGAGACATAACCAAGTTACAGAAGGAGAAGCAGAGTCCTAGGTCTCCACCTGAGGCCACCTGGGCTGGGGCTGTCATTGCACCATTTCTGAGGGAGGAGGCCTTCTCCATAGCATTATGAACTAGTAATGGAGACCTTTAGCCTCGTTTGGAGATCCGAGCTCCCTAACAAGTCTCCGTTTCCTCAGTACAGTATTTGGATTTGAGCCTGTCCAAATACTCCATCGTTTTTACTGGTCTGTCATCAGGGAGACAGAACGGTACACGTTCTACACGCTCTACTGGGTTAATAAGGCTGACGCACATGTTCGCGTGAAGAAGGTGGCCGTGAAATTGACTCTGCCTCCACTTATTTTCTCAGTTGTCCCTGCCTAACTGGGTAGCTGAAAGGAGGTATGCACAGATTAAGTCACAATTTAGCTTCAGGGTATGGTCATTGTTGAGCCAACCCATGCGCTGTTCTGTGACATTTTGGAGGGTATTCCATAATTTCCAAGTGGTAATGAAGTTTCATTCTGTTTGTTAATAGGATGGGCAGACAACGGAATAAATAAGGAAACTGCTGAATAGCCAAAGCCCTCAGAGAGCTCATGGTCATCTTCATTGGAAAAGGCGTTCTTCATAACTCAGAACTGTCCTTAATTATTACTGGTTTAAGCTGCTTGGGTATTTAACTAATCTATGTTAGAGTGATAAATGAAAGTGGGACATTATAGGAGCTAGACTCAAATGATTGAAAACTGTAGACAGCACCATGAACAGCTATGGCTTTGGACCATAGTTGGATAGTCATGAGGTAATTTGTGCACAGAGTAAATGAGTAAGGTCAGGGGGTACGTAATTCATTCTGATTTGTTTTTTTTTTCAAAAATAGGTCAAAATGGGACCAGCAGATGGTGTAATAGTTACATCGCTGTACTTCCATGTAGTTGACCACAGTTCGACTCCTGGACCCAGAGTTTTGAAACTCATGCCGGGTGCATGTGTGTGCATGCCCAAGATCCTGAGAGGAGAATGGAGGGGAAGGCATTTCAGTGTGGTCATTCCCCTTGGGGATGATTTCTCACTTTCTGTCTCTCCTGTGAGCATACACTCCCTATTGTAAAAATCTCTCTCTCTCTCAAAAAAAAAAAAGGGTTAAAGTTAAATGACGAAACAAGGAATATACTTCAGTATGTAAAATTCATTTTTTTTGGTAGGACACTTGATTTCCAGATGGAAAGGACCATTTAAAAACAGATTTTAAGTGTACTCTGTCGACCCAGTCCCCCATCTGTGTTATTACTGCACAGAGGAGGGTGGCCATGTATTGGAAATACAGAATCAGGTTTGTCTTGGCCTATGTGAGGTTCCAGTCTGCCCGCGCCATTCCATCTGTGCCTGGAGTCCCAGCGTAATGATTAATAGCGTCTCTCACTCACAAGTGTCCCACAGTGGGCAGTAAAGTCTTTCCAGGAACTCTTAAGCTCCCTCACATTGTTTGATTTCTAGAAGTTAGACTTACAGATTTCTTTCACAGAACATGAACGGGAATGGCCAAGGCTCACATGTTATTGGTGCTGGGAGTTTTCTGGATTTTCTTCAGAAGGTGAAAGGTTCTAGAGCCTGAAAACTCTGGAAAACGTCTCGTGTAGAGGCTTAGAGGAAAGGAAACCTTTTCCTGTCCCTGATAGACTTCATTAGACTCGCTTCTTCTTCTTCTTCTTCTTTATTTTTTAGAATTATTTTATTTTATTTATTTATTTTAATTTGACCAGAGAGGGGTAGAGAAAAAGAGAGAGGAAAAGTGTGAAAACAAGCTGCGAGGTCGGGGACTCGAACCACAGTCAGCCATGTAGGAGTCCAGTGCCCTTAACTACCGTGCCATAAACTCACTTATTTTCAGCTGATGCTCCGTGGATTATTTACTAGTTATTGTAGGAAAAGAATAACTGTTGTAATAGATTGTTCTCAGAGTTTTAAGAGCTCAAATTTTGGTATCAGTCTGACCTGGGTTGGAGTTCTGTATGACAATTTCTAGCCTGTAAAATTGCTCTTTTGAGACCTCACTTTCTTCGTCTGTAAAATGGTGGTCATGACAGTATCAGTCACATAAGGGCACTTTGAAGATTAAATGAGATGAAGTGTGTAATGGTCAAATTTGTGCTTGACCCATGTAATGTGTTTTTAGAATGTTAACTCTTACTTGTTAGGACTCTTTGGATAAATTTTACTCTTGCTTACACAGGAAAAAGTCAGCAACCATTTGGGGCACTAGCAATTGCTGTCATGAAAGGCAACATTTTAGATCTTTAAGAAATGTTTTTGGTAGGGACCAGCAGTTAGCGTAATGGCTATGTCGCTGGACTCACACGTAGTTGACCGCAGTTCACGTCCCGGACCTGGTGGCTTAAACTCAAGCCAGGCGCATGTGCTTGCGTGCCCAGGATCCCGAGAGGAGAATGGAAGAGAGGGGAATGTGGTGTGGCCATCCCCCCTGGGGGGTGATTTCTCACTTTCTGTCTCTCTGTCTGTCTGGCAAGTGCACGCGCCCTATAGCAAAAACCTCTCCAAAAAAAAAAAAGTTTTTGGTGTCTGTAATGAGCATTCAAACTCCTCGTTCCTGATATGCTTACAGATCCTGCAAAGCTTTTCCTTGTTGACCTTCTCTTATATGGGAAAGAAGACAATGATACGGTGGTCCGCTGTCCTCTGACGGACCCAGAGGTGACCAATTATTCCCTCAAGGGGTGTGATGGGAAACCTCTTCCCAAGGACTTGACATTTGTCCCAGACCCCAAAGCTGGCATCACAATCAAAAGTGTGAAACGCTCCTACCATTGGCTCTGTGTGCGCTGCTCTGCTGACCGAGGAGGCCAGTCGGTGTTGTCGGAGAAGTTCATCCTGAAAGTGAGGGCAGGTACGACTCCGTCCTTCCTTGTTTCTGGGAATTGGGGAATCCATTCACCTAAAGAAGACTTCCTTCTTCTTGGGGGTCCACCTTGCTATGGTCAGTTGAGGAGCTGGTTTATTAGTTCCCTAGCTTCAAAATTATGTCAGCTGCCATGAGTTCTTTATTTCACAGTCCTAACCGCAAGTGGCCAGTCCATGGCAGGTTCTCTCTGAAGTGGTGTATCTGCCATAGATCGGCATGTGGACGTACTGGAGGTGTTCTTAAACCTACTGACCTAGGTCGTCCCAGGGTTCCATAATCGTATCAAGTGTTCCTTCCAGAGAAAAGCATTGGGAAGCTCTAATTGTCCTGTTTGAAAACATTAGCATATAGCTTATTCCTTGTCTGATTTACTATTGACACATGAATTGACTTCCAGCTGATTAATTTTAATGCATTCACAAACTTCTAGATCTGAGAAGGAAAGTACGACAGACTCTGGACCTCGTTATTGTGGTAGTAGGTAGACTATTTCAGTGGCTGGAAGATAATCTAATTGGCATTCATCTCGAGTACAGTTCATATTAAGGCTTTTTAAAAAGTATACTCACTGAAGTTAAGGAAAATCCAATTATTTAAAAACCTATGATTTTTCAAAAGCAAAGAGTATTCTTTTTATAATATATGGGAGTGGCTCCTGTTTGGTTGTGAGAATATAATTCGCTGTAGGTTGTGTCCTTACGAAAGTACCAAGGTTGTCTGAGATGAAAACTAAAGCTACTTTAACACAGTAGGCTGTCTACAGGCTGTCTACCTGTTTTGAAAAAAAAAAAAAGCATTTTCTGAGAGTGTTATCATCTCACAGTAGACATTCCTGTCTTTTTGACTCAACATTAGTTAATTTACTTGAAGGTACACATTTCAATTACTAATGTCTTCAGATATGCAAATAATCCAGATAGGTTAGTCCCATACTTTGTATTTTATTTAAAAGATGATAACCTAACCACTCCACATTTGAGGGAAAATGGTAAGCTAAAATTTTCTGCTATAATAGAATGAATTATTGAAGGGCCACGTTTCTTTTTCTTCTAGCCATCAAAGCTATACCAGTTGTGTCTGTGTCCAAAGCAAGCTATCTTCTTAGGGAAGGGGAAGAGTTTACCGTGACGTGTACAATAAAAGATGTGACTAGCTCCGTAGGCTCAATGTGGATCAGAGAAAACACTCAGGTGAGTGAATTCTTTCATTCATTCTTCTCAATACAGGTTGAGCATCCCTAAACCAAAAACCTGAAATCCTGATGCTCCCAAATTCAAAAGTTCTTGAGCACCAACATGGTGCCCTAAGTGGAGAATTTCACCTCTGAACTTACGTGCCAGATGGCAGTCAAAACAAAAATATTGTATACAATATTGTACATTCAGGCTGTGTGCATAAGGTGTAAATGAAACCTACATGAATTTGGTATTCAGAGTCGGATGTTATCCCTGAAATACCTCATTATATATATGCAGGTATTTTAAAATTTGGAAAAGTTTGAAAATGTGATATAATGCTAGCAGTTTGGATGAGGGACACGTAACCTGTATGTTGTTCTTGCTGCGTGGGAGATTTTTTTAAAGAATTATTTGTCCTTAATTTTATTAATTATTATTATTAGTATTTTAATTTGACCAGAGAGAGACAGAGAGGGAAAGTAAGAAGGCAGTTCCCCAGATCTGGGACTCCAGCCACAGTGGGTTTGTGGGAGTCCAGTGCCCTTAAACACCATGCTCTGTGTCAGCCCCCTGTGTGGGAGATTTCAAGGTTTCTCTTGAAAGGAATCTGTCCGGGATGACTCAGTTGGTAGGTCTGTCAGAGGTGGGATCCTGGGAGTGTGTCAAGGTAAATATGTTTCCCATTCACCCCTCCCTATGTAGTTATGTACTTTTATTATCAGCTGGAAATAACTGCCGTTTTGTACATTTATTTTGAGAAAGTTGAAGAGATAGATTTTATCTTGCTGTTTCCTCAAATGACTTAAGTAGAAAAATTTAGAAAGAAATTATGGTTAAGGACCTTAATACCTCGATTTAAAGTTATTATTGATACTGTTTAGGCCAGATGACTTAAATACTATTGAAAAGATTGCCATCTTTCTTTTCCTTTTGTGTTTAAAAAGAATAGATGGTCTCAGATGTTATCAGAAAATTCTTCCTCTCCCACAAAATGGCCTGTCCTTTTGAAGGAAGGGTTTCTTTTTGTATGGATGATTTCTTCCCTTGAGGCTGGTTACCTGAGGTTAAGTTGCTCATGGCTTTCTGTTTGTTTTCAGATGCTATTAATAAAGTGGCTGTCTTTAATCTGAAACAGTTGGACTGTTCAGGATCTCATTCATTTAACAAATGCATATTGAATACCTACTGTATGTCATATACTGTGTTAGATATATCTTTAAATAGATTTTAGTCATTTAGATTTGAATTTTTTTTCTCTCTGCATACTCATATTAGTATCAACTTTGAGCTGTCCTAGTGTCCCTAACATTTTGCTCTAAAATTCCGTTGACTGAATTTTCAATAATTTTTGAGTGATCTTGGTCATCTAGTGAATTAGCTATCATAATGGTTTTTCTTCATCACACATGTCTGCGTTAATTGGAAAAGAGAAATACTTTATTTCCTCCTCCTCCTCCTCCACCTCATGCCCTAGACTCCACATTGGCAATTTCATGCCTTTTTAAAGAATTCTTTGCTAAACAAATAACCACGGCGATTTGCATAATGCAAAGACATTGGGATGGCTTTCGTGTAGACCTGTGATGGATGAGATCGTGCTAAATGAAGCCCGCCATTGACCGGAGTCTTGTTCTTTCAAACCAATGGCCCAGAGAAACAAGTTTCAGTTTTCATATCACATAATGTAATAAAAAGAACAGCTCATGTATGGATTTTTGGCTCACCTTACAGAACACAATCCCATATTAATTGGCTTTCTATAATCCTTAATTTCAGATGAGAGGCTAGTTTAGACTGCATGTGTATTTGAGCCTCTGTCTAACTTGAAAATGAGCCTTTTGGAAAAGAGAAATTAAATTGCCCCAGGCAGTTTTGTTCTGAACCATTTTTTTTCCCAAGAGCCTTTCATGCCATTCTCAATTAATCCACTGGTGCTGGTAGATAAGCCTTCAGTGTTGGGAACTCTTTGGGGAATCCCATGTGTACCTCCAAGGGTTAAAGAAAACCCAATCACGTGCAAACAATATGTAATGTGTGACTTGCAGATGGGGCTCGTGGCTCTCTGCCAAGGTTCATCTATGAAGCTTTTATTGATATCCTTTGGCTCAGTTTGGAATACTGTGACCACTATTAGCACTATCAAATTATTTTTAAAATCTATTATATTTGAGTCTGACCTTTTAGAATAAGTTGAAGTCACAACGACATTTCGGGTAGAACGATTTCTTAGAATTGTTGCAATTGTTTAATAAGCATTAGAAAATCTTGGCATTTAGTCAACACTTGCTAATCTTGGTTCGCTTTTCTGATGCTACTTGCTTAGTATTAGACATATTTTTACTTGCTTTTAGTTACGAACTTTGGCAGTATTCTAAATTATGGTCTTTGAATGTGGGTGCTGATGTTGCAGCAAGAACAAGCTATTTCTTCTGCCTCCGACAAGTTCAGTGTTCTTGTTTAGCTCCCTATTGTGGATTCTAGGACTCTTAAAAACAAAAAAAGTAGATGGTGTGGTTAAGGTGCTGGACTCCCACGTGGCAGACAGCAGTTAAGTCTCAGACCTGGCAGCTTGAAAGTAACAAGAGTGCATGTGTGTGCCCGAGATCCCAAAAGGTGAATGGAAGGGAAGGGATTGTGGCATGGCCATCCCCCCAGGGGGTAATTTCTCACTCTCTCTCCCTCTCTGTTACTCTCTGTTTCTCCAGCAAGTGTAAACGCCTTATAACGACCTTAAAAAAAAAAAAAAGAAAAGAAAAGAAGAAGTAGAAGAAGATGCTGCAAATCTAGAATTTAATGTGTTACTGTCCATTGTCACTTTGCTTTAATAGAGGAGAAGTCTGTGAGACGGTGGACTGGGAAAACCCAGTGTGAAAATGTCACTTGATCGTGCTGTCACGTTTTCTGAGCAGCTACTCTTTATGCAGTGGACTGGCGTATTTCTGCCAGTGATTAGAAGTCACTTAGAAGGGGGTAGCTTCAAATTTACATAGTGTTCCTAACTGGAAGGACCTTTCTAGATGGCATGTTTTCTTCCCTCTTACCCTTTCATTGGGTCATTAGGAAAGTCACGATGCATTTTTGCATAGAAAACCAGAAAAATAGGTGATTATTTTCTGAGTAACCTAATAAAAACAAAAGTTGAGATTAGTAGTGTCTTGGACTTACCCAAGATCTCACGATTATTTAAAAGAATAAAATGGTTTTATTTCAAAGCATTCATTTTCAGTAATCAACTCCGTATGTGCTTATTTTAATGCAAAACACTTCCAAAAATATAATAAAATTAGGAAAAAGAGAAATAGGTATAATCCCACCTTTGTAATAGCAGTGTTGTGTAATAAAAACACAATGTAAGCCTCAGGTAATTCTAAGTATTCTACTAGGTACATTACAAAAAGCAGAAAAAGTAGAATTCACTTTCATAATATATTCTGTTTGAGTCAGTGTACCCCAAATCTTTATGAATTTCATCATGTAATTAATGTAGACATTATTAATGAGATATTTCACGTTATTTTTCCTACCAAGTCTCCAAAATGTGGGACATATTTTTTATTTATAGCATCACTCAGTTTGGACTGCTGCAGTTCGAGTATTCGGTGGGCTAATCCTAATATATATTATACTCTGTAGCCTGCATTTTTTTCATGATTCTTTTCTTTCTTTCTTCTCTTTCCCATGTAATAATGTATTGTTACATGGTTGCAGTTTTAAGGGCCATTCAACTTACACTTTTAAAGTATTGGGTGGTCGGAAAAGCCATGACGCATTTTGCACACAAATGCGTCATGGCTTTTCCGACGAACCAATAATATACACTCTAGTCTTACTTTCTACATGGCCATAATTTTTGTTGCTTCCTGTACCTGGTACACTTTTAAGTCATTTCTGAGTTTTCACTGCAGTTAACATCTTGGAGCTTTTGTTTTCTGTTAAGTTATTTCCTTGAGATAAATTTGCTAGAGTTGACCGGAGGGTAATGAATGTACTTTGAAGTAGTGTTTTCTAGAAGGACTGTTCTGATTTTCAGTACAGTCAGGTGACCTCCCTTTATCAGGTTCATAAGAGCCCAGCCAAATGAATCGCCCTTGCTCTAATTCCATGTCAATATCAGCTCCTGTTTACCTTTTTTTAGTTATCCCCCTCCCCCCACCATAATAGGAATGTGTGTATTTTACAGAAAATTTGGAAGACACAGAATGCTCTATTTGATTCTCTTCCATCTTTTCAGAGAACTGTTCTAGTTTATATCATGGTGTACCCATGGTGTTGTAAATGCAAGCACTCTGTCCATGTCTAGTCTACAGACAGGTAATAAACGTGGGCGGTCACCTCACAAAGGGAAATTCACAGCCTTTAATCTTTAAGCTCATGCGTGAGTGATTAGGGGCTTGGTCTTATGTCTCATACTTCGAAACTCCCTTCAGTAACTGTCAAAATTCTGCTGGATAGGAACTGTATCTTGGCTTATCGAGTTAGTTGAAGGTATTCTGATTCTGTTTTCATTCCTGCAAATAATAAACGCTAATAAAACAGAACATTAGTGTCATCAGCAATGTATTCTCTCTCTTTTTTTTTTTTTTTTTTTTAAAGGTCCTTCACTATAGGGCGCGTGCGCTCAGACAGAAAGCGAGAAATCACCCCCCAGGGGGGATGGCCACGCCACAGTCCCTTCTCCTCCATTCTCCTCTTGGGATCTTGGGCACGCACGCACACGCCCCCGGCGTGGGTTTTAAGCCACCGGGTCCGGGATGCGAACCGCGGTCGACTACGTGGGAGTCTAGCGACATAGCCATTACGCTAACTGCTGGTTCCCAGCAATGTATTCTCTTTTGATCTTTGGGATATACGAGTGGTCTTCCAGAAGTGCATGGAAAATGTATATTGTGGAAAAGCTTGCATGGGTTCATCCTTTTTTGGCCTCAAAATAAACTTGTACTCTAAATTTATTTTTCCACAAAATTTCTGAAGTCCCTTCAGAGAACATAAAATGAAATAAAAGGAAATGTTAATACGATGTAAGTATGCTGACTCATACTGTAAAATATTGGTATTTCATGAAATTTTTTATATAGGAAATCCTAAAATTTAGCACTGCAGAGAATTAGGGGTTATGTATTCCGTGGTTAAGAAATGCATTTTCATGTTTTTTCATCATTAATAATGACTATCTTTCAATATGATCCTGTAATATGAAGTATTCCAATGACAAATTTGTCATGATACTGTATTATTCTTACTTAAGTAGTGTATAATGAATGCTAATATGGAGAAGTTAATTGCTGCTATTTTTAATTTATCTAGGAGAGATCCTGAATATAAATTATATGGTAATCTGTGATGTTTTTCACCCTCCCCTCCTGAACCAGAATACGAAAGTACAGGTAAACAGCTGGCACCGGGACGACTTCAGCTATGAACGCCAGGAAACACTGACACTCAGCCCTGTGAGCGTTAACGATTCTGGGGTGTTCATGTGCTATGCCAACAATACGTTTGGATCAGCGAATGTCACAACCACCTTGGAAGTAGTAGGTAAATACCTCTATGGGACTGTATAAATTACTGGCAATAGTAAAAAAAGAAATGTCTAGATAGTCCTTTTTTATGGAAATGGAATATTGAACAGATTCTGAGACTCTTATTATGAATGAATGAATGAAAGTTATCACTGTAGCCTTTGCAATTCAGCACAGAAGCAAGTTCTGCCATTTGATAGAGGAGTGGAAAGGTTTTCTTTAAGTTGTTCTGTGCTCCCCATCCTACCCTTCCCATGAAATTAACAAGATATAAATTGAGTTTTTGAAAAAATTCTATTCTTTTCGCTGGGTGATTCAAATTTAGAGATGGATGTAGACTTTATCAAGGAACCACAAATGCTTGGAGCCAAAAGTATTCCTCTCTATCTTTTGGAGAGGCTCCTCTGCCTTCGATTTATCGTCTCGCCACTCATTGACTCTAGTTCATTTGTAGCGAGGATGAATTGGGACGAGTGCCCTCTCTAACTCGCTCTGTTCTCCCGTCTTCAAGTCTTAGCTTAAACCTTCAGGAAGGTGGTCCTCTGGGGCATGAGGCATGAGGCATGGATTCTACAGAGCAGAGACTGGGACATGCTGATCTGCTTCCCAACCTCATCATCTCTGGAATGCACACTTGGTTTAACCTTGTCTTCTCTACTCTAGAAATCTCACTAAAGAGACCAGCAGGTGGCATGTGGTTAGGGTGCTGGACTTCCACATGGCCGACTGTGGTTTGAGTCCCAGACCCGGAAATTTGAAAATCAGGCCGGGCACATGTGCGTGCATGCCCAAGATCCTGGGAGTAGACTGGATGGATGAGAAGGGATTGTGGTGGGGCCCTCTCCCCTGGGGGGGGGGGGGTTAACTCACTTCCTGTCTTTCTCTCCAGGAAGTATACATGCCCTACAGCAAAAATCTCTCCAAAAAAAAGGGGGCGGGGAGAGAAATCTAAGTATTTATTTTCCAAGCATCTTTTTAAGGAGAGCCTAGGACAGTGAGCTCCTTGGTACTTTTGCTTTACCAAGAACAAAAATAATTTTAAATGATTCCATTTACACTTTCTTTTGTCTTTTGAGTGGTATTCGAACTTAATCTGTTTTCCTTTCTTTTTAATATTCTTAGTGTTTGACTTTGATTAAATACTTTGAGGGTAGTGAAATTCTTCATTATGAGCAATAATACAGTGATGCCATGGTGGTTTTCATACCTCTCCTTTTCCCTCTCCAGATCCCTTCAGTAATTTATGTAGCAGTAGTAGAGCTCTGTGATTTATCCCATCATAATCTCATACACGTTTGGTGTCTCTGCTGTGTTGTAATGGAAAAATCTCTCACCAGACGGAACATGGCAAAGATGCGTTACTTGCAATCAGAGAGGCAGCGCACGGACAGTGTGCCACTTTGTCCCTAACTGTGATTGCGAGCCATTTATTCATTTGAATAGAAGGCTGTGCTTTTAAAATATTAAACTCCATGAGCGCTAATTTGCTAAGTTGATTAGGGAGCGTGTTGATATATCAGCTTCAGCTCCAGAAAGCAATTAGTAAGGATGTTTTGAGCGTATCGTTGTATATAATCGGATTTTTAAAATCCATTCATCAATTTCCAAGAATATAACTGTATGACTGGAAAGACTTGTGGCGGTGAAACCGGAATCTGGTTTTGTATTGTTTCAGGAGCAGGTGGGGGTTAGAGAGGAACCAGGAAGAAAGCAAGAGAAAAATAACATTTTTAGGGGCTGGAAATAGGATTTAGAAGTGACCTGGATTAGTGAAAAGAACAAGGAGTTGCGATCACTCTGATCTGGCTTTGTCGTTTTAGAAATAAATATCTTAAAGTTGTATATATTTAAGGTATATAGCATGATGCTATCTATGAGAGATGTATATTGGGTCATCAGAAAAGTCATGATGTATTTTTCTATGCAAAAATGCATCATGACTTTTCCGACAGCCTGATAGTAGAAGATGATTGTAGTGAAGCAAATTAACTTATTCATTCCACATAGTTATATGCCTTAAAAAAAAAAAAATGAAATTTCAGAGGGCATGTGTGCTTATCACAGGGGGTGGACAGAAAAGGTACCCTTCTCTCCCCATCAGGGTGTGCTCACTTAGCAATTCCCCTTCCTGCATTTCCCCATTGCATCAGGATCTTGGACATGCACACATACAAACCTGGTGTGTTTTTCAAGCAACTGGGGCCGGGATTTGAACCATGATTGACCATGTGGGATCCAGCTCCCAGTACACAGGGTTTGCCCACCTGCATTACAGGGCCAGCCTGCTTACTCGTCTGTTTTTTTGTTTTGTTTTGTTTTGTTTTGTTTTGTTTTGGTAAGGGCAGCTACATCTGAGCTGTCTTTGAGTTAGGGCTTTACCACTTGGTTTTCTAATGTACTACTTTAACTCTGCCTGCATTTTCCCTACTGAGAAACACGGCCTATGGAAGCTAAAAAGATAGCGGGTTTTATGGAAGTGTTAGGCATAGAATTTGTAGTTGATTAAATGTGAATGCATCACCCATTTCTTAATGTAGAATTGCTTTTAAAAACTTATTTGTAAACTGTTCATCAGATTAGAGATTGATAACCAGAATACAGGGGTACCTTCTAATAAAAGCAAAAACACAAAAACAACAAAATGAATAACCCAGTTTAAAAATGGATAAATGAGCCGAACAGACAACTCTCCAAGGAAGATGCATGAATGGCCAAAATACATATGAAAAAATATTCAACATCTTTTATATGATAAAGTGGCATAGTGGTTAAAGTGCTGGACTCCACATGGCTGACCACAGTTCAAGTCCCGGACCTGGCTTGCAGCTCACTCTGAGCATGTGCATGCCCAAAATCCTGAAAGGAGAATGGAGAAGGGATTGTGGTGTGACCGTCCCTCCTAGGGGGTGATTTCTCACTTTCTTTCTCTCTCTGTTTCTCCACTGAGTTCATGTACCCTATAACAAGTCTCTCTAAAACACACAAAGTCACAAGCTGGCAAGGCTGTGGTGAAAGGTGACCCTCTTGCACTGTTGGTGGGAATGTAAATTAGTACAGTCACTGCAGGAAACAATATTGAAGTTCCTTGAAAATCTACAACTAGAACTACCATCTCACCCAATGATTCTACACCTTGGTATTTACCCAAAGGGCAGGAGAACAGTCCAAGAGACACTTGCATATCCATGTTTATCGTGGCGTTATTCACAATTACTAAGATGGGGAATCTACCTAAGTGTCTAAAAACAGAAGACTAGATTGAAAAACTGTGGCACGTAATTCACTATAGAATACTACTCAGCCTTGAAATACAATGAGACCCTGCCATCTGACCCAAAGGATGACTAGAGAAGACTTAACGCTAAGTGACATAACCCAGACTGAAAGATAAGCACTACGTGCTCCCTGCTCAATATGTACTGAATGTCTGCTCTCTCTGGCAGAAATCAAAAGTCCTAAAGATGCTTCAGTAGGGAGGGCAAGTGTAGATACCCGAGAAGGTATGAGCCGAAAAGGGGGGACTGCGGAAGAAACACTGAGCAGACACAAGAATGTCAAGTTCTATGTTGAAAATAATGTATGTGGTAGTGTCTTTGATTTCTCGTTATGCATTGTATGCATCCTTGGAAAAACCATAGTGTGCACTGTAGAGATGCACAATGATTGTAAATAAGAAATAGCAATAAAGAAAATGTGTATTATGAGAAAAATACAAAATTATACTGTTAGTTGTAACAGCCCAGATAGCGTTAGGTGGCTATAATACAACCAAACGGGCGGTGCTCTCTAATAATCTTTATTTATTTATTTAGTTTTTGAAGGTCTTTGCCATAGGGCACTTGTGCTCACTGGAGAGATACAGAGAGAGAGTGAGAAATCACCTCCCTCCCCTCTGTCCCCCCCAGAGTAGTTGGCGACACCATGATCCCTTCTCCTCCATTTTCCTCCTGGGATTTTGGGCACGTATGCACACACACCTGGTGTTATTTTCAAGCTATCTGATCTGGGACTCAAACCATGGTCGGCCGTGTGGAAATCCAGTGCCTTAACCACCATGCCACTTGCTGGTCCCCTTCTAATAATTCTTATAAGCTCTCTTCCACTGTAGAACCAACTACTACTGGGTTGTCAGGAAAGTCATGACACATTTTTGCATAGAAAAACAGAAAAATCCAACATGACTTTTCTGAGGACCCAATATATTGAGCAAACTAGGCTAGCAAAAGCTCAGGAGAACTGAAGGATCTCATGTGTGGTCATTGTAATTTAAAGGCAAGTATCGTTGTCTGAAATACACTAATAATTTGCATTTTGTATGGTTTTTGAATTTACGACTTTCATATCATGAAAATTTAATAGTACATTCAGATGAAACATTTACTTAAAGAATGGTGGGTGGAAGCAGGTAGGCTCATCCTCTGTGATATAGATATTAGAGCAGGGTGGTGGTTTCCATGCCTTTCCAGTTTTCATTTGGATAATTTTTCATCTCCATCTGAAAAATCCTTTTTAAATTGGTCTACTGGACAAAGGACAGTTGGATTGTGTTTTTGATTCTGATTCTATGGGAAACTAAGAGTTGCAAAAAACGATGGTGACAACCTCCTATGGGATTTGTTATGTTTATTATGTTTAACCAGATAGCCCGAAAGTTAAATGATAAATTAAAATTTTTAGTCAAGTTATAAAACTTGAAAAATAAAGAGAGTAACATTAAAACTTTTTATACTTTTGTTAAGTTGATATCACCATTTAAAGATACTGACCATAGTGTTTGTATTTTTGTATATAACGAAATTTTAATTTTACATACAGCTCTATTCATATCACACTCTCTCACTTAAAGTACAATATATTGAGACTCTAGGGTATGCTGTAGTAAGAGGTGGACAGCCTTGGCTTCTCACAGACCTGTGTTCAAATCTAGGCTCTACTGTGTGGCTTTTAAGGCCTTGATTTTTTAAATCTGTAAATTAGAGGTTAAAAGCTCTGTCACTTAGTATTGTTACGAGGTTGTAATGCTTGTCATAATTATTAAGCAAAATATATGCTGAAGTGCTAGAGGCAGGACTTGGCACACAGTAAACGTTTCCATAAATACTGGCTATAAAAATAATATTGGCATTCATTTTATTGTTCTCTTTTTCACGCTCTTATATTATCATTATATAACCACTTATAAGAGTTGCATTATTTATTTAATCAGTTCTTTATTTTGTCATTTTAAAAATGATTATAACCAGTGTGAACAGCACTTCTTATCATGTGTTAACTGTTGACTTCATTTTAAGAAGAGTCCTTGAGTAGAAATTACTGGATTAAATTGAAGAATAGATAAAATAATTTTTTAAGTTGATTCATTTATCTCTTCATAAGAGAGAGAGACAGAAAGGTCGCAGCCACAGTAGGGTCTAGATACACACCTCCTCCCAGCTTCACTCAGCCCTGGATCAGGGCTGTGCGCATGCTCAGAGTACTCGGGGAAGTCTCTAGGTACGAACCCGGAATCTTACCTTGTAAAGCAGCCTCACAGAGACTACATTTTACTGCTGCGCCACGGTCAGTTGGGGCCAGCAACTGGCATGGTGGTTGAGGTGCTGGATTCCTACATTGCGAGATGTGATTCAAGTCCCAGACCCAGCAGCTTGAAAATCATGCCAGCCTATGTGCCCCAAATCCCTAGAGGAGAATGTGATTTCTCACAGTTCTTCTCTCTGTCTCTCTCTTAGTCTCTCTCCAGTGAACATACATGCCCTATGGTAAAAAATACTAAAATAATTTTTACTGTATATAATTCACTGTGCTACTTTGACCACACTTAAAAAATTATCGAAAAATTATTGTAAACTCAATAATTTTTTGCTATTTTTAATAAGTCAAAAGGGATGTCTTAATTACTACATTAGTGAAACATTTTTCCCTCTATATTATTAATTTTTCTTGTTCCTTGTTACCTTAATTTTACTGTGTAGGCATTTAAAAATGTTTCTATATTCAAAATTGTCTTTGATGACTTTTTTTTAGAGGTTTTTGCTATAGGGCGCATGCTCTCACCAGACAGAGACAGAAAGCGAGAAATCACCCACCTCAGGGGAGATGGCCACACCGCAATCCCTTCTCCTCCAGTCTCCTCTCAAGATCTTGGGCACGCATGCACACGTGCCTGGTGTGAGTTCTGAGCCGCTGGGTCCGGGACGCGAACTGTGGTCAACTACATGGGAGTCCAGCGACATAGCCATTACACTAACTACTGGTCCCCTTTGGTGATATTTTTCTTCTGTGCTCTATAACCCTGCCCCCTCTGTAGAAGTTTAATAGGAGTCAATTCTGTTGCTAGTCAAAGCCATGGTTTGTTTGTTAAAATGCTGTCTTTGATTTTTCTCTGACACGTGATAGGATAAGAAGACCTAAGTTTATTTTTCTTCAAATACTCAGTGACATTCTTTCAGCGTTTTTCTTAAACATTAGGGCTGTCTTTCCGTTCTTGATTTATGATACCTACTTGTCACCTACATGATCACATCTAGATGCAGATTATTGAGTTCAAATACTTTTTAACCTTGTAAACACCAAGACTGGTAGCTCTAGAATACTTAAGGTGGTTGGTGGCCTTTCAGAGAATTGCTTAGGCGACAGAGATGGGGGAATTAGTATTTCAAGTGTGTCCACTCTCATTTATGACAGTGAGTCTACAAGAGGGACCTAAAATGTAAAATGGCTCGTTAACATTCTCTTACTTGTTATTGTCAATCAGTATTGAAAAATCAGTCAGTTATTTTTATAATTCAAGATGAGGCTGTGGTTTGTGTCGGGTGGTTGTGGATAACAGTTTCTTTCTCTCTCATTCTACTCTAATTAGATAAAGGGTTCATTAACATCTTCCCTCTGACAAACTTGACAATATTTGTGAACGACGGAGAAAACGTAGACCTGATTGTCGAATACATGGCCTATCCCAAACCTGAACATCAGCAGTGGATATATATGAACAGGACATCCACGGATAAATGGGATTATCGCAAGTCTGATAATGAAAGTAACATCCGGTAAGGAAAGGAGCTTGCCCCGAGGGTTATACATGTACCCCCCCTTTTCCCACTGGGCTTCCCAGATCCTATTTCTGTGACTCATACATGCATGGGGAGATACCTGGTAAAGAAGTTGGGGGTTGGGACCAGCAGTTGGTGAATATCTATGTCGTTGGACTCCCATGTCGTCGACCGCAGTGCGAGTCCCTGACTCAGTGGCTTAAACTCACGCCAGGCATGTGTGCGTGTGTGCCCAAGATCCCGAGTGGAGAATGGAAAAGAAGGGATTGCAGCATGGCCATCCCCCTTGGGGGGTAATTTCTTGCATTCTGTCTCTCTGTCTCTCTCCATCTGTCTGGTGAGCACATGCGCCCTATAGCAAAAATCTCTCTAAAAAAAAAAAAAAAAGTTGGGGGGCTGCTTCTTGGGGTTTCATAGAATATCCCATTTTGCTGTGTGTCTTCAGAACACCCACACATTCCTGTGCCTCCGTTTTCTCACTAGTGACATAGAGGATAGTTGTTTTCTAGAGTTCTGAGAAGTTCTCAAAGCAGCAACTCACCTAAATGGGGACACAGATATTTCTCCTTAGAGAAAGGAAAGTTAGTATCTTTAATTGTTTCTTAAAACTCTAAGAAAACTAAGAGTCTTATAGTAGCTTTGGGCCAAAAGTGAACTCAGATTCGTGTATATCAGACCTGTCATTTGCTCTTCCAGACATTATGAGAAACACAGTAGCAATGGTAATACTTTCTGTAAGCTGTCTGTGCCTTTTTTCCTGTCGGTCTCGGTTCTAAGTTCCTTACATATATTCACCCAGTGATTCTAGGCCTCAATGAGCATACACTCTGCATTGCCTCATTTTTATAGGAGAAGAAGCTGAGGTACAGAGGGCTGACGGAATTTGGTCACGATCACATAGTTAAGGGGCGGGTGCCTGTTTAGAGCTCGTGTAATTTCCATCAGGAGCTGTTGGAAGAGTGGGAGAGAATGGTGTGCTGAGCCTGGGACTAGGGAGTGGAGGGAAGGGAGTAGATTTAGGGTGTCCAACTACCTTCACAAGACTGGGTGATGGAGGGCCGGGAGGGGAGGGAGGTGCCGAATGCTCTCAGGTGGGATGGTGAAAGGACAGCATTCAGGGAGAGGCGGGGATGAGCTCAGTGTGGGGTTGGTTGAATTTGAGGCCAGTAGTGGGATCTCACCTGGACAAGTCCAAGTAGGTCAGGTTCCCTGGAAGTGGGGCCAGAGACAGGGATTCTGAGCCTAAGGATTATTAAGGGAGAGAGGGAGAGAGACTTGCCAAAGAGTAGAGGAAACAGAAGGAGAGGGGAAAAGAGCCCAGTAAGAATGTAGGTCGGGTACCCCCAAACCGCCATCTGATCCTCAGGGAGCTCTGAGCTGGGCTTTTGTACCTCCTACTGTTGGGCATTCCTTGGCTGTAGACCTGGCTGGGCAGTCAACTCCCAAGTGGACCTCAGTGCCAAGGGCAACGAATCCTTGGAAAGAGATTACAGGTATGAGTCACTAGCTGCTGCCACAGCAGGGAGAGATGGGAGCACAAGAATAGCTCCAGAAAGGAGGCTAGGACAGACGTCTGTGCCCTAGGTAGACTGGGAAGTTGTGAGTGAGCAGCAAGTACTTCATGTGAAAGCACGGGGTACCCCTGAGCTAGCGAGCACAAGGGAGGCTGCACAAGGCCACCTTGCAGTTCGTAGCTCACGTGCTTGTCTGGGTCTTGGGCTTCCCAGAGCTGTACATCCACATCGAAGCCCACACCAGTGATTCCCTGAATGTCGAATAGTGCTCAGTCCATACAGTCCCGCAGAAAAACAGAAGCTCAAATAGCAAATACAGCTCGGGGCACCAGCAGGAAGAATGTAGGGTAGGAGAAAGACCAGGGCAGCAGGGCCAGTCTTGCTGAGAGGGCCCTGCTTGAAGACAGTAGACGTGTGGACGCCTGCCAGGCTGGGGTTTCGCCAGACAAATGGTATTTAAGCAAAGCAGGGCAGGCCAGCTCAGGACACTGGAGAGGGAGGTGGGCAGAGAACAGGGCCGAGGAGGAAGTGGTCTGAGAGCAGTCAGGGGAGGGAGACCTGCACTCTCTTTGAGGTTGCCCAAATTGAATTTACGTACGTATGGATTTGCATTTCTCAGTGTGGGTTTTGTTAATACAGGTTGAATGTCCCTTACCAAAAATATGTGATACCAAAGTGATTCGGATTTTGGATTGTTTGGGATTTTGGAATATTTGCAAATATATAATGAACTGTCTTGAGGGTCAGTGGCATTTATCTATGTTTAATATATACCTTATACATATAAATGGAAGGTCGTTTTATACGAAACTTTTGTGTTACAGCATTTTAACTGAGACCTATCGTGTGAATTCAGGTGTGGCATTTTCTGCCTGTGGCCTTAGGTCAGTTGCTCAAACACTTTTGGAGCATTTTGGGTTTTGGGTTTTTGGATTAGGGATGCTCAACCCTATACCGAATTAAATGGCTCCTATTTTCCCTAAACAAGCATGTATTTCCAGGGAACTATGAAAAAGCCATGCCCTCAGGCAGACCATCCACATAAGTGATTGACTTATCGTCCTTGCCTTGTAGATATGTAAGTGAACTCCATCTAACCAGACTAAAGGGGACCGAAGGAGGCACTTACACGTTTGTTGTGTCCAATTCTGATGTCAGTGCTTCCATAACATTTAACGTTTACGTGAACAGTAAGTACAAGCCAGCTTCTTATCTTCCTGCTTTTTATTATTTTAAGTTGTGGCCCGTGTGTGTGTGTGTGTGTGTGTGTGTTTGTAATAGCTGCAGAAGTGAGCTTTTGTATACCCTGTACATACTGTTTCATGATAACTTTGACCTTAACAAAGGCCTCGTGGTTTGGTGGTTATAAGAGTATGCAAGCAAAGCAAGGCCAGTTCCTTGTCCTACATTTCACTGACCATGTGACCTTGTAGAAATCACTCACATTCTCGTGCTGCCTTGGAGTTAAACACAGGAGCCGCAGAAGTTGAAAATAATAGTTGTTTGACGGAAAACGTATTAGCATTGATTGTTGAAATGGGGAGCTCACGAATGAATAGAAGCTGGATTATGGTGTTTGGTGGAAAAGAAGTATTATCTATGATGCCTGTGTTACGGTGCATTCTTTTTCAAGGTAGTGATATTTGTGTTCAGGTTGTTCTCCCACTAACAGGATGCAATATTGATCCAGCCCAGTGGGTCATTTCTGAGTACCACGTGGATACTGGGGAAGAAGGTAGCAGGTGGCTGAGGATGGGCAGGTGGCTGCAGGCATGGGGACCCGAACACCTGAGTCCTGCACTGTAATGTCCCCCCACCCCTCCCAGAGCCTTAGAGAAATGTCTACAGAGATTGAGGCAGGGGAGCATGGTGCCAGCCAGCTGGAGCGATTGGCAAATTCAGAGCATCCTCCTGGCTCTACTGTGGGCGCAATTTACATTTCTAAGGAAGGGCACAGATAGGGGCCTATCACCCCACACCTGCTGAAGCAAGGAAGGCTCCCCAAGACTCAGAATTCTAAGGGAGTGTCCCTATAAATGACCACTGGAGGAGAGCACCCTGTGTGGGGGGAGTAAGAGGACACCTTAGGAACCATGCCAAGAGCTATGTGCATGTTGGGCCACCAGATGGGTTGGGATGCGTGGGGAACCAATTCCTTGCCCTGAAGTAGTTTATTTGCTTTACAAGTGATTTTACCTAATTATCTCATTTGATGCTGCAGCTCAGCAAGGATGGCCGGATGGGGTAGCAAGGGTTATTTATCAATGAGGAAAAGAAACAGCTAGTAAAAGGTATCTGGACAGGTTTTTGATTGCTAATCTGGAATCTGATGACTACATTAGCATTTCAAAATTGTGTTTCCTGCTTAAGATGTTAATGTGAGAGTTTAGATAAAGAGGGCATAGGCCGTGTAATTAAACACATTTCTTGATTGCTGGCCTTCCCAGAATCCCTAATATGCTGATATGTATCATGCTTCCCAGGAGGGGGCCCCCGGGATAGGGCTACATCCCAAACTTGTTTGACCACAGAGTTCTCCCTTTCCAGGGAAGACATGTTAATTAATAGCTCAGTTCCTCAGAACGGATGTGATTATATGGTATCTCACTGTCCTCCATTCAGCAATCTCTAGATTAATTCAGATGTTAATCAGAGGAGCTTTAGTGTATTACACACAGGCAAAATTATCTGCTTCAGAAAAATCTTAATATTCAACTAATTTTAAAGATGGCTGGGCAAATCAGTAATCTTGCAAGCTTCATACGCAATATTGTTCAGACAAAACTTTGGGTCGGGTCCTCAGTGCAGTTTCTCAGCCTGGCTCTGATAAAGGACCTCATTTTATTTTATTTTTCTAAGACTCCCAGTTCACTGTGGGTCATGACTTCCTGTAAAATAGAGTCAAAACTAGTGACTAGAATAAATAGAAGTGAAATATGCAAAATACAAGCTTGGGTATTGGTTCTGTATTTCTTAGATTTGACTGATATAAGACTGAAAAATTGCTCCTTCTGGATGCCTCTTCTTAGTTTCTGTCGCAGTTGTCTCCTGTGGACCAGTCATAGCAGATCGCGGGGGGTGCCCCACCCTGCAGGCCTCACTCAGAGAAGCTCAGCTGTTGAGAGTTTAATAAAATTAGGTGCTTTGTGTGTGTCTCTTTTCCTAGTTCCAAGGCCAAAGGAACATTGCCATGCATGTCCCCCTTTCTCATGGTCCATTTGCCAGTGTGTGGCCCCCTATGGACCATGAAACAGGGACCTCAGAAAGTTGTTTTTGCCTTCTCCAGAAAGGGCAGAATTGCCTTACTTACTAGCCTAGTTTACCATCTATGATGATCAGTTTTAAATCCCTTCTCTTGGTGAACTCAGGCCTGTTTGAAATGACATGAGATATGCAACCTGCCAGAATGGTCCTGGAATTTCCTGTCAGTGCAGGAGACCTTTTCTCTATCTGGGGGCTGGGTCTCAAATAAACCCTCAGATATTTACTGAGCTCCTGCAGCATCACACTGGGGACACAGATGAGAATAAGGCAGGCTCTGCCATCTTAGGTTAAGGACTTCAGGAAGTTTTTCAGTTGATGTCGGTTACGAACAGTAAACTGACTCAGGGCATGTATTTTACTTATATAATATATTGGATTTCTTGATTGCTAAATGCTTTGGCAGACATAACATTTTTGAGTGTACCTTAAACTGTCTTCTTATGAGATTTTTCACATTTACGCTTTACCGATGACTGGGTTGAAAAACTGTGGCACATATACACTATGGAATATTCGCCATAAGAAACAGTGAGGCCCTATCATCTGGTTCAAAGTGGGTGAATATAGAAGACTTAATGTTGAGCAAACTGAACCAGAATTTGAAAGATATGAACTGTAAATCCCCACTCAATATGTACTGAATGTCTGCACTCTGTGGAAGAAACTGAAAAATCTGAAGATATAATGGTAGAGAGGATACTATAGATACCAGAGACTCTAAGGGAGGGAAGAGGGAAGGAAGGGCAAAGGCAAGAATTATTTAACAAATAGAAATGCAAGGACCAGCAGATGATGTAATGGTTACGTCACTAGACTTCCATATAGTCAACCACAGTCCAAATCCCGAACCATCAGCTTAAGACACCCTGGACGCGTGTGTGTGCACAAAATCCTGAGAGGATAATAGAGGAAAAGGGATTGCTGAGTGACTATCTCCACCCCAGGGTGGGGGTGATTTCTCAGTTTCTGTCTCCCCATTGAGCACAGTGCCCTATAACAAAAAATATCTTTAAAAAAATGCAAATTTCTCTGTGGGGAAAAGGTCTGTAATTTTTACTTTATAAAAATAAAAATTAAGGGACCAGCAGTTGGCATAATGGCTATGTTGTTGGACTCACATGTAGTTGATCGTAGTTTGGGTTCCAGACCCCGTGGCTTAAACTCATAGTAGGCATGTGTGTGTACATGCCCAAGATCCCAAGAGGAGCATGGAGGAGAAGGGATTACAGCAGGGCCATCCCCCCTGGGGGGGTGATTTCTCGCTTTCTGTCTCTGTCTCTCCCTGTCTTTCTGGCAAGTGCACGTGCCCTATAGCAAAAACCTCTTCAAATAAATAAATATAAATAAAAATGTAAACAAATACAGATATAGTTAGCTAGTTTATTTGATTTGAGGGGGTTGGGAACATTTTTGAGTGAACTGTCTAGTTCTTATGAGATATTTTACATTTGTTTTTAACAGATACAGTTAACTGATTTATTTGATTTGAGGGGAGAGTTGAAAAAACTTGTGTTAACACTTGTAGGACAGGACTTTTTGTGTTAAATTTAAAAATCAAAAGCTAAAATAGTTTTTAAAATTTAAAACTTAGAATAGTTGGGTTCACCTCGACATCATTTTAGCTGAACCAATTATATATGTATATACATCTTATGGGTTATTCTGTAAATAAGCCTCAAGGATGGAAGAAATTACATTCTGTAAAAATTAAATTAATTAAAAAAAAACAGAGTAAGGGCATAGTGTTAATACAGAAATTCAGGCTAATACTTTTACTGATATTTAATTACTTAATAGATTGAGCTATAAAATTGCTTGTGAAAATCCTTGATTTGGAATGCTTAAATGTTTGATGGTTGAAAATACATTTGTTTCAAAAATTCCATATGTAGGCTTGAGTATATTTTGTGTGTTTTAATTGTTTATATTTGAGACTTATTAAAAAAACTGCCCGACAACAGTCTGTGTTAAGAGAATTAAATATGTCATATGAAGGTTGAAAATGGTTCAATATTGTTACTATCTCTAACCACGTCATGATTTACATGGGTATGCTAAACTGGCCCAGTGACATTCAATGTGGTTTATAGTACCCAGGAGCTATACCATGTTTGCCATCTTTGAGAGAATCTCCAGTGGGAACTAATGAGAGTTGGCATTTTAAAAGAAAAAAAAGAAAAGAAAAGAAAATAACCAGGGATTCTTTGCGTTGAATTTGCACTACTGTCATTAATCTAGACATTGCTTACCTCAGGTGCATATGATATAGAAATCAGGTTCTTACACCAAAAATTCAGTTTCCTCTGCTGAAAATGGTGACTTAATTTTCCTTACAAATGAAATTTGGGAAGAAAAGAATGATAAAAACCTTACAACTTTACCCCAGAATGCTTTCTTACTAGGTATTTCTCTTCCCAAAATTCCTGGAGGTGTTAGAAAAAAATAATGTCATCACCAAGATTCTATATGTAGCCTATACTCATTGTTTAGGGACCTATGGTGTTTTTGGCTGCAGTAAATTTTACATAAGGTTTTCACCAGATTCAGGACAAAAAAGCCAGCAGGTGTCGTGGTGATTAAGTTGCTGGATTCCCACGTGGCTGACTGGTTTGAATCCCAGAGCAGCCACTTGAAAAATATGCCAGACACAAACACACCGGGCACGGATGCATATATGCCCAAAATCCTGAGAGGAGAACGGAGACGGGACTGAGGGGTGGCCATCCCCTCTAGGGGGTGATTTCTCTCTTTCCTTCTCACTGTCTCTGTCTCTCTCCAGTGAACGCACATGCTCTATGGCAAAAACCTAAAAATAAAAAAATAGTTTTTTTTAGAAGCCAAATGTGCACTTTAATCCTGGTGTATCCACTTGGCTTTCTACCCCCACTCCAATGTTTCTTGAGTAAATAACAGACTTTATAGGGGACTTAGATGATAATCAGTAAAGTAAATATTTTATAAGTTTATTTTGGCTTCTAATTCCAAATGCCCACATGAAACCTAAAGTAATTTACATAATTATAGGAAGAAATTATGATTGATGTGTTAAAGTAGTTGTTTTTCCAACCACTAGAATAATTTTAATAAGATCCAATAATCTTAAAATGATACTTCAAAACAGTATCTGATAGCATTTCCAGATCAATGCAATGAACTTAAAATATGTGGCAAATGGTATTTAGGGACGATAAGTAGATCCCTCTCTGTTCTTAAAGATATATCCTTTAAGGGAGCCAGCAGTTAGCATAATGGCTATGTCGCTGGACTCCCACGTAGTCGACCGCGGTTCGCGTCCCGGACCCCGTGGCTTAAAACTCACGCTGGGCGCGTGGGCGCGTGTGCGTGCATGCATGCCCACGATCCCGAGAGGAGAATGGAGGAGAAGGATTGCAGCGTGACCATCCCCCCTGGGGGGTGATTTCTCGCTTTCTGTCTCTATGTCTCTCTCTGTCTGGCAAGCACACGCGCCCTATAGCGAAAACCTCTCAAAAAAAAAAAAAAAGATATATCCTTTAAGACAAACCCCAGGTGGTCAAGGAGTGGTTGGGTGGTCATCAGGTGGTAGTGATCAGATGGTAGTGATAGGGGAGCAGACATGGAGAACAGAAGGGCTTGCCTGTCATCCCGGGGCTGGCGTAGAACGCTTTGACTGGCCAGCTAGGTTGTCTATCCAAATGACTGCTGAATGGCACCAAATCAACTGTCACAAGTCCCCAGTTTTAGTCCACTAATGAAAGAGTGCTTACAGGGAGTTGAGAAACAAATGAAGGAAATGGTAAATAATGTATTATTTCTAAATCATTGCCTCATATAATTAACATTCTGTCTGGTATAAGCAATTATTTATAGCTCCTACAGTATACTAACATCAGCCAATGTAGTAACACACCCAGAACAAGGCCCTTTGATGAGAACGTTCCCTTTGACCACGTTGCAGAGTCTGCTCTGCTCTTTTGGACATTATGCCTTATTGGGCATAGACAGATGCGGTTACTGATGGCTGAGCCCGGTCCAGAGAGAAGCCCCTGAAGGCGCTCTGCAGACAGAGCTCACGGCCAGTCCCCATTGGCCAAAAGTAAAGGTGGACCTGTGAAGCCAACCATATGAACAGCTTCCGACTGCCTGACACCACCTGTGTCACCCACCTGGCGGCATCTCAGGGGCCATTACCCAGCCTACAATGATGGCGATGGGCTTGTCTTCGAGAACTGCTCCGTGGACCCCACTGTACCTTTTAAGAAGATCCCCTCAAAGCAAAGGGGGCAAAGTAACTACAACTTTGCCTTTTTTGGAAGATGGAAACTTTTCCTCCTGTTAACCTGTTAGCTTTCTAGTTCCATTTTTGAAAAATGGTAGGACCTTCCAAATACAGGGGTGTCCAAACTATACTTGTGTTAGGGGCTAAAAATGTTCAGGCTCACTATGACACTGTTGGGTTTTGCCCCTCAATTAGGTGGACCCTATGAAACCTTCTCCTGTATTAAGTAGCAAGGATCCCTAAATATTAAGTGAAACTAGCAGTGAGTGGAAATCCTTTTTCATTTATTTACTATACTTGCTTTTGAGAATCTACTGAAAAGCTTATCACAGTAACTGGAATGTAGTTGGTTGTGCAAACATTTCGCTGAACACAATTAAAATGGATTTTTCTTCTTATACATTAAAATTATGTAAAGGGTAGAAAAACTAGAAAATAATAAGCAAAAATAAAAAGCAAGTTTTAAGTTTAACTTCTTCAGTTTACTTACATTTTATAGATTACCATTACTTACTATATATACTCTGCCAGACAATATTTTAAATATTTTTATTTACTTATTTTAGTTTTTGCTATAGAGCGCATGTACTTGCTAGACATGGGGTAGAGGTGGGTGAAAATTCACCCCAGAGTGGATGGCCATACCACAATCCTGTTCCCACACTTGTCTTTGAGGCCTGCAGGCACACGTGCCTGGTGTGTTTTTCAACTCTCAGGATCCGGGAATTGAACCCTCTGATCGGTTATGTGGGATTCAGCCTCCTCAACCTCTATACCACCTGCTGGCCTCTTTTTATTTATTTACTTCATAAATTAGGTCATATTGCTTTGTAAACTGATTTTTGGTGCACAACCACAAATGCATTGTGTGTGTCTTTCCATGTCATGAAATGTCATGAAATTCTCCTCTGCGGCCTCCTTTAGTCTTTCATTCTGCGGCTCTTTCACAGTGTCTTTAGCCCACGTCTGATGTAATTTCCAGACATCATGGAGTGAGTCAGGACTCTGAAATGATGTGACTGAATTTTAAAAGAAACCTGTCAGACGATTATTTAAAGTTTATAATTATCTTGTTTAAAATCAAGTGAATGACCTTGCCTAAGTGCCTGGGAGTTAACAAGGTTATCCTGTGTCGTTATCTAATCACGCTCTTACATCTTGAGTGTGTGATAGAGAAGGCAGACTAAGCCAGCTTTCAGGATGGCGGGGTTGGGGGGGTGGGGGAGACTCCGGAATAAGGTTCAGCTCTTCTTAGTGCAGTAGCTAATCTATGTAGAAATAGTTGCTTGTCTTTTCATATTCATCTTTTTAGAGGTAACGAGTGCTCATGTGAGATATTTGACAGTGTTTGAACTCTGTTTTTATTTTCTCTCGCTGAACTTGAAATGAGTTTTTGTTCTTAAATTGCTTGGGAATTATGAATGTTGTCTTGATGTGACACACTCTATTTCTTTCTCCTGTTAAAGAGAATCTGTGGATGCAAGAATTGTTATAGACATTTAAATGGGAAAAAAAAAAATAAAGAGATCATGCCAACAATCTACTTTGAAAGTAGAGTTTGATTCTCTCCTGAAAAAATTTTCCAGATGTAGCTCTGAGCTATACAGAAGGCTTTTCCTTGCTCTGATGTTGCTGTCATGACTTTTCTTCTTATCTCGTAAGAAGGTTGGTCTTGTGGGGTAGGCTGCTAATTTTGGGGCGTCTGTTCAAATGCAGGCTGTGTCAGAAAACAAAGGGCCTTGTCTGGGTCCCTAGACTCTGTTGACCTGTTCATTTGGCCTGCCCATTTTTCGTTTTTACGTTTATGGTGGAAAAGCAAGATGTGTAACTAAACTTCTGCTGGGATTGATCCCGAACTTGGGGTATACTTTCTTTTTATGTTTTTAGGTTTTGCTGGATGGCATGTGCACTCAAGAGAGACAGGGAGAGGGAGAGAGAGAGAAGGGACACATACATGCACTGGGCGCATTTCCCAAACGGAGGGCCCAGGAATTAAACCACACGCACACGGTCAGCCACATGGAATCCAGCTGCCTTCTCCTCCCCTCCCAAAACAAAATCAAAGATGAAAACCCAGCACCAGAAGCTCCGTTTGTGTTGCAAAGTTTTCATGCTGTGGAAATTTCCTATTCAGTTGAGCCGTGTGTGTGTGTGTGTGTGTGTGTGTGTGTGTGTGTGTGTGTGACATCCAGTTAGCCCCCTTCATTTACAAATGTATGCAGGATCACCTGCCATTTAGTGGAAATTTAAATTAATCCAAAAATAGGTGCATAGTGTGTCCACGGGCATTGTGACCATACCGTTCTCCTCTGCTTCTGAGTTACGTGGCAACATGACTGAGCTACTTTTATGGGGTGGGTAACAGGCGCTTTGTCTTTGGCAGCCAGCAGTCGTGTTGTGATGTGCACGTGGGTCCTCTTCCTTACGTCTGGGCTGCTCAGCCGTGACACTGCTGTAGACTGAGCATAGTCGGTCTGGCTGAGGGAGGCTTCTCTGTGTAGTTTTCATTTTTTTTCCTCTAGAGAATTATGTATTTAATTTTATTTGTTGTGATTGTTCTTTAATTTTATGAGAGAGAGAAAGAGAAAGTAGGAAAGCAAGACACTAGGTCCAGGACTTGAACCACAGTTGCCCAGGTGGGCGTCCAGTGCCTCAGTCACACCCCACCTGCCAACCCCTCTCCATGTAGTTTGATTGTTTGTAAATTCAGTCTTAATGTTGGGAGATCTTTTTGATGGCTGTTTAGAACAGGGGTTTAAAACTACAGCCTGCCGGCCAAATTTGGTCTATAGCCTGGTTTTGAATCACCCACAAACTAAGAATGTTTTTTTTTTTTTTTTTTTTTTGGTGCCAAAATTTTAATTTTAAAATGGTTGAAAAAGTTCACTAGAAGTGTTTTGAGACATGGGAATAGAATTCAGATGTCAATGTTTATAAATAAAGTTTTATTGAAACACAGAGTGCTTATTTGGTTACCTGGTATCTATGGTAACTAGGTACGCTGCTGCGGCCACAAAGCTGAAGCGTTGCCAGAGAGACCCTAGGGCCCACAGCCTGAAATATTTACCCAAAATTTTTATCTTTCCCTTTACAGTTAGAGTTTGCGGACCCCCAGTTTAAAACATCACTTCATTAAGAGAATGATTTATTATTATTATTTTTTTTACTGATAGGAACTCTTAACAATAGCTCAGTATAAGAGACTAGTGTCGAAGTTTAGTTTTGTTTTGTTTGTAAAACCAGCTTCTGTTAAAGTGCCTTTATATGCCAATTTCTGGATATTTTTAAGAATGTATAAAACAGTATGCTCCCAAAATATCCATTCTAGATCTTGTCTTTAAGTGTAATATTCCTTGTAAGAGTAAAAGTTAACTTATTTTTATACTCCTGTTTTAGTGGATTTAAATCCCTATATTATCATGGTATTGCAATAAGAATGCAGGTTTCACCTAGCCCCAAACCACAGTAGTGAGAAATTGCTGAAAAGCATTATTGCACCACCATTCAACACCAGCAAAACGAGAATCGTAAAAACAAAACTTCATCTTTATGATCTTTTCTCATTTTGCTTTTTATTATGTAAAGGCTAAAGCCTGTGTTATTCTTCCTGCTGCTTATAGAGTGGGCCAACGTTCAGTTACAGCAGGAACTGGTGAAGATGGATCAGGGTGAGAGAAGAAGTGTATTCAGAAATCCACTTCCCCACACGTGCATGAATGAGAGCAGAGCTCCCAGCCCCCAGCCCCCAGCTCCTGTTACCCATGCTGTGTTCTTCAGATTTGTTTTGTTCTTACCTTCTGCATGGACCTGATGGTGGAGAAAAGGAGTATTTTTCAAGATCACAAATCCGGGGTGGGTGGGTAAATCAGTGACTATTTAAGATTTTTAATTGCATGATCAGTAAATTCTCAGAAGCGTCTCAAGCACTCTGAAATCTGCTTACAAGCTGATCAGTGTTGTTAAAGACGCCGGAATGAGTCAGGTCTACGGTGCTCTGAAAGGAGACAGACAATTTTTTTTTTTTTTTAAATCTCCATGGGAAATACATAACTTATACACCTCTTAGGCTTATCTAAACCTCCAACTCGGGAGGAATTAGGGGATGTGTCATTTGGTATATTGCATATTGCAGAATATCTAAGAATCCATAGCTCAGATTTAACCTGGAGAATTGCAGAGAGTTATGTATCTTTAAAAGCAAAATGTAAATTTAATGCATGGTGCATTGAGGCACTTACAAAATGCAGATGAGCCCAGATTTTCATTTTTAGGAATCAGTTTTCTACCTAGCTCATTCTTTATGCATTAAACATTTTCATAATGCAGCTCGCCATGTACAGCCCACACTATGCCAGTGTAACAGCCTTTTCAGAATGAGGTCTAACATTCTCGGTGTTAGGGACCGGGCTGGGACTAGGGTGAAGCAAGAGAAGCTCCCAGGGTGCAGAATTTACAGAGATGCTCACTCACAGGTGCCGGCTTATGAGCTCTTTAGGGTTAGTGCCATTCTAAATTTTATGCCCTGGGTGCTGCTGTAGCTTCATGCTAGCTCTGGCCCAGTCAGGATTCCTTAATAGTATTTTAAACACATTACTGGGCCAGCAGGTGGCTAGAGCCCACATGGCTTAGTCCATGGTTCAAGTCCTGGACCCAGCAGCTTGAAAAACACACTGGGCATATGTGTGTGCATGCCCAAAGTGCCAAGAGGAGAATGGAAGAGAAGAGATTGCAGCATGGCCATCCCCCCTTGGGGTAGTGCTTTATCACTTTTCTCTCTCTTTCTCTCTGAGTGTCTCTTCTGGGCACACATGCCCTATGACAAAAGTCTAAAAAATCTGACAAAAATAAGCAAATAAGAACACATTGCTGGGTCAGCTCCTCAGCTTCCGGACTTTCTGGAGGTAGGGCCCAGGAATTTGGGTCTGTAACCTGTTCCCTTCGTGAGTCCAAGGCACATTGAAAGTCTGGAACCTGGAGAATTGCAGAGAGTTATGTATCTTTAAAAGCAAAATGTAAATTTAATGCATGGTGCATTGAGGCACTTACAAAATGCAGATGAGCCCAGATTTTCATTTTTAGGAATCAGTTTTCTACCTAGCTCATTCTTTATGCATTAAACATTTTCATAATGCAGCTCGCCATGTACAGCCCACACTATGCCAGTGTAACAGCCTTTTCAGAATGAGGTCTAACATTCTCGGTGTTAGGGACCGGGCTGGGACTAGGGTGAAGCAAGAGAAGCTCCCAGGGTGCAGAATTTACAGAGATGCTCACTCACAGGTGCCGGCTTATGAGCTCTTTAGGGTTAGTGCCATTCTAAATTTTATGCCCTGGGTGCTGCTGTAGCTTCATGCTAGCTCTGGCCCAGTCAGGATTCCTTAATAGTATTTTAAACACATTACTGGGCCAGCAGGTGGCTAGAGCCCACATGGCTTAGTCCATGGTTCAAGTCCTGGACCCAGCAGCTTGAAAAACACACTGGGCATATGTGTGTGCATGCCCAAAGTGCCAAGAGGAGAATGGAAGAGAAGAGATTGCAGCATGGCCATCCCCCCTTGGGGTAGTGCTTTATCACTTTTCTCTCTCTTTCTCTCTGAGTGTCTCTTCTGGGCACACATGCCCTATGACAAAAGTCTAAAAAATCTGACAAAAATAAGCAAATAAGAACACATTGCTGGGTCAGCTCCTCAGCTTCCGGACTTTCTGGAGGTAGGGCCCAGGAATTTGGGTCTGTAACCTGTTCCCTTCGTGAGTCCAAGGCACATTGAAAGTCTGGGATTATCTGAGCTCGCTTGGCCGATCTACAGCCCAACAGGACAAAGGCTGCTTGATTGGCCTTGGGTTATGACCCACCTGTGATAGTAGCTTTAAAAAACTGCCTAATTAGCCGGCATGCAGGGACAAGTAGGCCAGCCGGACCGCACATGGCCAGCCATAGCCGTTGTGTAACTGCTACCAGGTGTCACGCTAGAAGGCTTGGCTCTCAGAGCACTTGTAACCAAAGCTGAATGTAATTGATGATGTAATTTTGAGCTGTTCCAACTTTTTAATTAAAAAATATTTTCATTGTGAAATATAAGAAAATAAGTCAAAAGAAGTATATAAACACTGTCTATAATCTTACTACCCAGAGATAACCATTGTTAACATCTTAACGTATCCTTTCAGCCTTTTTTTTTTTCTATTGAGTTAATATTTAATTCCACTAAAAATGTGTCATGTGGCATTAGGAAGGATAAGTGACAAGGAATGTAGTTATGACCCAACTAAGGTGACACAAGTGGAATAATACCACTGCACGGTGGTGGAGGCCACAAGGGAAGCCTGGGTTCAGTTCCCATCCCAGACTTCCCAGGTTCCCAGGCCCAGTGGTATGTTCTTGTCATCCGAGCTAACTAGAAGGTTGAGGCAGGAAGATCACAGCATAGCAAGAGACCCTGTCAATAGCTATAATATTTTATTCTCATTTAAAATAAATTTTTAAAAAGGAATATAGACATGGGTTATGTTACAAACTTGATTCCCATCTGAGTCCTATCTCAGGACTGCTATCTATGTGTCAACCCTTCCCACTCATCATTTAGCTGGGTGTTAAAAGAAAAACTTCACTTGGCCAAGCGTACGTGTGGATTTCTTATCTTATGGCCTTATATTGCAAGAGTAGTGGGAATAGTGCCGCTACCCAGGAAAATCACCACTAGGCTGTTCTCTCAGGTACCTTCCTATGACAAATGGCTTTGGAACCTCAGAGACTCGTTCCTCCTCTGTATGTGCTGTGTGTGGGTCGGTGTTGCCAGGACTCAGCGGCCAGTGAGAGGTGGTTTCAGCCCTTGGAAATATAGAGTCTGATGGAGGAGGCAGACAGATCTTGCATAATAGCATCAGGAGCTCTTAAGTGCTTTGGGAACAGAGAAAGCAACCAATCATCTTGACTTCGAAGACTTAGGGGTTGCTTAGCAAAGGAGGTGACACTTACGCCGAGTCCAGAGAGCTCTCTGCATGATGCCTGCAGTCTCTGGTAGATAGCACTCTCCTCAGGGTCCGGTTTTTGTGTGTGTGTTATGTCCTACTTTTCAGCCCGATCACACAGTTGCCCATGATAATTAAATGAAACTTGCCAGATGGATGCTTTCGCGAGATGATGGCTCGTCTTCTTGCTCTATTTGTGAAAGCTGGCATGTGATCCAAACTCTCAAGGATGCCCCTACCTTGAGATGGCTTTGGAGAGTCACTCTTTTGTGTGTATTAGCCAAGTGGCCTGCCCATCCGCAGGGCCAGCTTGAGTGACAGGTGGGTGTGTCATGCATGTGGACACGCTGATCCCTGCCAAGTCCTTTTGCCTTCAAGGAGGTAAGGTGCTGAGAGGTTGTTCTGCAGAGATTCCATTTATCAGTGTTCCCTTCCTGTGGGGAAATAAACTGCCACGCTTCTGATCTGTCAGTCTTTCCACATCTATTTTTCCTGTTAGTTGCGGTATAATTGTTGTTGAATTCCCAATGCATTGGATTAAAATACACACGTTATCAGACAACTTTAAAGAAGCAGTTTTGAGGGACTGGCAGGTGACGCATTGGTTAAAGGCTCTGGACTCCTACATGGCTAACCATGGTTTGAATCCTAGACCTGGCAGCTTGTTTCCTCACTTTCTCTCTCTTACTCTGTCACTTGCTTTGTCCCTCTCTGGTCAAATTAAAAAATAAGTACATAAACAAATAAAAGTTAAATAAAAGAATTCTTTAAAAAAAGAAAAAGAAGCACCTTTGAGATCATGGAAGAGAATAGAAAGGCCATTGTAGTTTGCTCAGTGTGTAGCGAACCTGATTGACCAAGGAGCATGAGCCACACTGTGGAGCAGACCCACAGGGTGAGGTTGCCAGTTTGCATCCAGAGACCTCCAAGTGCGAGGCACCTATGCACCCATGATCTGGGGCTAGCTGAAGACTAGGTGTGGACTGCAGCCTTCAGACCCCATTGAGACTTTTATATCTCTTGTCTCTTTGTCTCTGTGTCACTCTCACTCATGGAAGAAATAAACTTGAAAAGAGTAACTGAATCAGCAATAATAATAATGTTTCATTTCTGTACATCGTTCTCAGCTCTGTGTATGAGATGGGTATCGTTGGTATTCCTGTTTTATACATGATGAAACTCAGAGACTCGGAAGTGAGGTCAAGTGCAGAGAGCTGATAAGCGCAGGAGCTGACGTTCAATCTGCCCACGGTACACGAGGGCTCCTGCAGTTCTGTGATGGAAGTCAAGCACCCCGCCATCCCTGACCCGGGGCACTCATGGTGTCACCTACTCACTTCCAAAGAGTCAGAACCCTTCAGCCATATCGGCATTAGAACACTGAACACGAGTGTGATTTCCTTTCACTTTCGAGTTTTAAGACTTTGAAATTCCTGAAAATCAGTTGATTGTTACAGTTACACAGAAATGTCCGATTACAGCATCCCTGCCACACACTTTACTTTTTCAGTGATTTTTATTCAGGTTTCTACCTATGAATAAATAAAATAAATAACAAACAAAATCCTCGGGCTGTTTTCCTTTTCTGTTAGGGAGTTAGAAAAGTCATGACATATTTTTCTCTGACAAAATGTGGCATGACTTTCCCGATGACTCAATAATTTCCGATTCATATTTTACATTTGAAACAAAGATCTGGAGCTAAACGCCCATATCGTTTTTACCTGTATGGTTTAGCTTCTCTATAAATAGGGCGATTCAGCTCTTTATCAATAAACACCACTCCTTCCACCCTCTAAGAAGAGGACTATGTGAGAGAGTGGGGCTTTTCTTTCCCTGTAACAACTCTTAATTCCGTCCAGTCTGGTTTCTGCAGAAACATTCCTGTGGCAGGTACAGGACCTGAAATCCCATTGCCAGGAATCCTTCCCGTAGGATTTCCATCTGTAGGAGAGCCTGCTACTCGAGGTCTTGATTAGAAGTCTTTCCGACTCCCTCCCACTAGAGGCAGAAACCCTTGCCAGGTGTCCCTCCCTGCAAGCCCGGCATCAGCCACCCTAGGAACATAGTTCTTGGAGGCCTCCACCTCTGCAGGGTGGTTCTGGGCAGCTGCGGCTGTGGAAGCCCTTCTCGGTGGGCCCCGGCCTGCCCCCTCCCTGCCCCTTCCACTCACTGGTTCAGATTCTCTCCTTTGAACAACACATTCCCCAGGCTCCTCGGCAGCCCTGCGGAGGTTCTAAAGATTAGCAAGAGAGTAGAGCAAATCTCGCCGAGGCTTTCAGCAGTCTGACATATGGCTGCTTCTCTCTTCCTACAGCAAAACCAGAAATCCTGACTTACAACAGGCTCGTGAATGGCAGACTCCAGTGTGTGGCGGCCGGATTCCCAGAGCCCACAATAGATTGGTATTTTTGTCCAGGAACCGAGCAGAGGTGAGATGATTATTTTTGGCACTGCTTAAAATGCAGAAGGGAAGGACTGCAGTTCCACTGAATTTCCAGTGTTTTCAGAATTTTTTTTTTTTTTAAAGAAAAGCGTTTTGATTATTATTTTTTTTCCCTATCTGTGTGGCGTTTTAAAGGGGGATAATTGCCATATTTTTCTTGGTAGACATTAATTTTGTTTGCTAAAAATGATTACTGAATATGACTTCTCTATTTTGGTAGTTATCTTTTTGGATTTATCATGCAATTTCTAGCCTGCAGGTAGATAAAGCAATTTTCCAGGACACAGTAATTAGATTTCCATTCTATACACAGGAGGTAATATGTGGGGGGAATGTGACTGTAGTTATCATGAAAAAATTACCTCCGAAGTTAATTGCCAACTTACCAAAAAGTAATGATCGTGCAATTACAACATACATACGGCGATGGTAAGTGACGGGTTTTAAAAAGGTTTTCTCCTTGATTAGGTGCCCAGCCCCAGAACAGAGAACATCTGGCATTGTGCTGCTTCTCCCTCACGATCCATACTTAGCCTTAAATTGTCCTCCCATATTACCTGAAGACGAAAATGGGGTCAACGCTGCTGTGTTGATCCATCAACTGCTTTTTCATGCTCAGGCTTTCAAAGCCCCGTTTAACATCACAATCGAATAGTCAGGATGAGAGTGAAAATTGTATTGTTCCTAAGATAGACCTCCTTATCACAATAAGTTGGAAGAGGTTACCTAGGCTGGTTGGTTTCAGCTGCATTTTAGTAGAAGGTTTTCTTTGGGGGAATAAGAAGGAGGGTTCAAGGCCTCTGGAAAATTAATGCCATCGTGGAAACAATCCTAGTCGTTAGTCAGGAATTCAGCAGATATTGATGGAGAGCAGACTGTGCCAGGGACCGTGGAATAAATGAAACACACAAGAGGCTCTGCCTGATGGGTTTGTCTTGTAGTAGGCAGAGACGGACAGTAGACAAAAGAAACAATAGCATGTAGGTGTGAGGAAGGGGACAGGAAAGGGCAGGCATTTAAAGGTAGCCAGGGTCTGGCTCCTGAAAAGAAGCTGAAGCCGGTGGTAGTAGTCTCTACTACCTGCAGTACCCCTGGGCCATGTGACTTGGTACCTCCCTAAGTATTAGAAACTCCAAGCTCCGCATCCTCAATACCACCCTTGGGAGGGTTTCCCCATCCTCGTCCTTACAGACTTTTCATGATTTCTTGCTTCATGTTGTTTTTCAACCACTCACCTTTTCAAGATTTGCTTTTGTTTAAACAGATCTACAGCGTGCCAGCCGTTTTGTTTCATCAGTTTCTAATCCTTCTCCAATAGGGGTATCCCCATCTCAGTTTTAGAGCAGTAGAAACTGAACCTGGGAGAGTGTAGACAACTTGTCAGAAGTCAATCCAATAGATGTTGGAGTCAGGATTCAAACCCGCATCCAACTCCAAAAGCCCCATCTCCATCTTTCTTCTCGTTTATGGTGCTTTTCCTTATTTCCATGCCATGAAAGTGCCCGTTCCTCCCCAGAGAGTGACCATCGTGAAAGGAGATCCTTATGGATCACGAACCTCCAGCTTCGTGTTAGAAGTATCCAGAGTGAATCGTTTGTTGATTTTCCTAGAACAAGCCTGGCATGTCGTCTCCTTCCCCCTAGGTGCTCCGTTCCTGTCCTGCCAGTGGATGTGCGGACACAAAACGCTTCTCTGCCACCGTTTGGAAAACTGGTGGTGCAGAGCGCCATAGACTCTAGTGTGTTCAAGATCAATGGCACGGTTGAGTGTAAGGCTTACAACGATGTGGGCAAGAGTTCTGCCTACTTTAACTTTGCATTTAAAGGTAACAACAAAGGTATATTTCTTTTTAATCCAATTTAAGGGGGTGTTTAGGCTCTGTCTGCCATTTCCATCATGATTTTAACTCCATTCCAACACTGGCCATGTCATTCCTGGTAATAGTGGCATTGCATCACAAACTCACTAAGTCTCATTCCATATTAGTTTGTTGGTAAAGTCTCTGCTCTTATCAAGTACTTTTGAACATGCTACTTTTTATATTTTGTGTGTGTGCGCGCACGTGTGCCTGTGTGCTCTCAAGTGTCTATACACACACACACACGAGGGGTCTTCAGAACCTTTGTGGGAAATGGAGTTGAAGTATGAGTTTATTTTGGTACCAAAAAAAATTGAAATACAGGATAGATTTTTCATATTACACATTTTCCAGGAACTTTTTGAATACCTCGTGTGCGTGTGCCCGTGTGTGTGTGTAATTACATGTGTAAAACTGTACATTTCAATTGTATATTTACAGTTGTGCCCAGTTGTATTTGCACTTAGTCACCATTAAAAAGGGGTAGAGAAAACAAATAGAGAAATATATTTGCCTGAGAATTAGAACAATTTAAAATTTAAGTTATTTAAAATGAATTATTTTAACACTGAAGCAGACATTATAATAAAAATTTAGCAGTCTTTTATGAAGGCATGTCAACAAGCTATTTCTTAAAAAAATAAATCTTAAAATTTGATTTATATATGATTCACTTTCCTAACATAAGTTAAATTATCCTTGAGGACAAATTGATAAATTGGTATAAAGTTACAAAACCAAGAAACTGGGCACCTAAGTTTTTAGGGCTTGGTTTTTGTCTATTTGAATTGGCTAAAACTAGTGCCAAAAAGTGTTGTTTTCTCAGTTTTTGAGTAATGGGAAGAATCGTACATTGTTCTACATTGATTTTTTTAGACAGAGCAATGAAAAAGAACAGTTTAAAAATGGGTTTCTTGGTTGTGAGAGACATTTATGCTCAATGTAAAAAAAAAATTAGAAAAATACAAGGAAACAATAAAGAAGAAAAAAATATTAGCTATCCATAAAGGAAACTTCTCTTTAAAGTTATCCAACGCAGGAATTGGATTGAAGTACAAAGTTCATTCCAAGGTTGCTTTCCCTTGAAAAACATCAACTTATTTTTGTGCTCCATAAATCTCAGTTTCCCGTCCCCAGTAATGAGGTTTAAAATAACGTTTTGGGGAACCAGCAGTTAGCGTAATGGCTATGTCGCTGGATTCCCACGTAGTCGACCGTGGTTCGCGTCCCGGACCCGGTAGCTTAAAACTCACGCTGGGCGCGTGTGCGTGCGTGCCCAAGATCCCGAGAGGAGAATGGAGGAGAAGGGATTGCGGCGTGACCATCCCCTCTGGGGGGTGATTTCTCCCTTTCTGTCTGTCTCTCTCTGTCTGGCGAGCGCACGCGCCCTATAGCCAAAAGCTCTCAAAAAAAAAAAAAAAAAAAAAAGACGGAAAATAACGTTTTGAAGCTTCATTTGAACAGCAGGAGTAAGATGTACCTGAGGCAAGGGTCCGAGTCTCATGCAGCTTTGTGCTCTGTGGTGGGCGGGACTCGGGAAGTGGGTGGGTCTAGGGGTGGAGCTTTAGGCAAAGATCCTATCCTGCTAAGAGTCAGGGGTTCTACTTTTCTCTTTCGTTTTAGAAAAAATCCACCCCCACACCCTGTTCACCCCTTTGCTGATCGGCTTCGTGATCGCGGCGGGTCTGATGTGCATCATTGTGATGGTCCTCACCTACAAATATTTGCAGGTAACTCTCGACCTGGCCCTCGCCCCCATCCGTAATGACTGCCACGAATCATGAAAAGATGATGTGTATCTCCCTTTCTCCCCCCAGAAACCCATGTATGAAGTGCAGTGGAAGGTTGTGGAGGAGATCAATGGGAACAATTACGTTTACATAGACCCAACACAACTTCCTTACGATCATAAATGGGAGTTTCCCAGAAACAGGCTGAGTTTTGGTCAGTATGAACCAGGGGCTTTCCATGTAACCTTTCCGTGCACCCATAACAATGAGTTTAGGGAACCCCAGTGGCTTCCTTTGTTTCATTCCACCTGAAACAATAGTGTTTTTTATGAAATGTCACCACCTTGGGTAGGTTTGGCATAGGCCACATTTCAGGGAAACGGCTCTAGACAGTTTGCCTCAGTGCTTTTTCTTGACTTTGAAATGACACTGACAGTCCTTTGCCCCACGAGCACCCTCACTGCTCACCTGTTGTCTTCCTTTCCAAAGGGAAGACCTTGGGTGCTGGTGCCTTCGGGAAAGTTGTTGAGGCAACTGCATATGGATTAATTAAGTCGGACGCAGCCATGACGGTTGCTGTGAAGATGCTCAAACGTAAGTTCCTGCAGGAAACTGCATGCATTTGACCTCAGTTTGCCACATTTGTGTTTCACTAAAATGAGATGGTTTTCATTTTAGCAAGTGCCCATTTAACGGAACGAGAAGCTCTAATGTCTGAACTCAAAGTCCTGAGTTACCTTGGGAATCATATGAATATCGTGAATCTTCTCGGTGCATGCACCGTTGGAGGTAAGACCGGGTCCAAATGGCCTTTTATGATCTGAGAAATTATGAAAAGGACAACATCTTTTTACAGAGTCATTTTATTGAAACTTATTCATTGTTTTATTTATTTATTTTGATTTAGCAGAGGTGGGAGGGATCAAGCCTCCAGGTCCAGGACTTGAACCTCAGTCAGCCATGTGGGAGTCCAATACGTTAACCACCACGCTACCTGTAGGCCCCAAAGAGCAACATTTTAATAGATTTTGACGATGCTTGATTATACATGGATTGCAAGATTTTTACCTAGATCTTACGCCATCTTGCGAGGTTTTGTTTCCCTAATTGTTCTTAAGAATGCAGATTTTGGGAACCAGCAGTTAGCGTAATGGCTATGTTGCTGGACTCCCATGTAGTCGACCGCGGTTCGCGTCCTGGACCCGGTGACTTAAAACTCACACCAGGCACATGTGCGTGCGTGCCCAAGATCCCAAGAGGAGAATGGAGGAGAAGGGATTGCGCCGTGACCATCCCCCCGGGGGGTGATTTCTCGCTTTCTGTCTCTATGTCTCTCTCTGTCTGTCTGGCGAGCACACGCGCCCTATAGCGAAAACCCTTCCAATAAAAAAAAAAAAGAATGCAGGTTTTGGGACCAGCACAGGATGAGGTGGTTAGAGTTCTAGATTCCCATACGGCCAACTGCTGATTGAACCTGGTCCTGACGGCTTGAAAATAATACCAGGCATGTGCGCAAGCCCAAAATTCCAGGAGGAGAATGGAGAAGGGATTGTGGTGTGGCAATCTCCCCTGGTGGGTGATTTCTCACTTTTCCTCTCTCTCTAGAAAGCACACATGCTCTGTGGCAAAAACCTTAAAAAAAAAAAAAAAGAGAAAAAGGCAGGTTTTAGTTCAATATTATGAGACCTTTGCTAGTTACTACCATGTGTCAGCAACATTGACCTCTTGAATAGCTCATCTCGACTTGAAGACTTTCCTTGTCTTGCACACTTTACATGTTGCTGAGTCACACTTAGTCCCTAAAGGGTTGCTAGTAGTTTGCACACAGCATAATTAAACATAGGCCCCTAAGCCTACCAGTGCTCACATACATACCAATGAGGCAAACATGGCACATCTATAAAAATAACTTCTCCATTCCGAAGCTTTGGTTGAAGTTCCCATCCAGGATGTCTGCAGAAAGCATTTGGGGTTAAAGGGACAAACATGCGTAGAATGAACTGTTCCTCGAGATCTGGAGCCATCCACGAAAGCTGACAGCTCTGTACAGTGTCTTAAAACAATCCCCATAAACGTTGCTTTGCCACATCATGAATTGTTCATGAGTAAACTTCCACCCAGGTTAATTAGTTCCCTTTTGCTGCCGTTTTAAGCATCCATAACACCCACACCATTTTTGGCCGGTAGTGCCCAGAACACAGGTCATTTCAGGTTTTCTCGCCATTGCAGCCTGGTCTCAGCTGGCTGTTCCATATGGTTGGTTTTCCTACGACGCTGCCGTGTGTTCCCTTCATCGCTGCCATAATAGCGTTACAGAGAGTGCGTGCAGCCCTGCCGTAAACAGAAGTGAATCAAAGGATTCACGTAGGAAACTTGATAATAGAACCTTTGGAAGCACTGACTTCTGTCTGTAGAACCAGCAGTCACACCTGGCTCCAAACCCTGACGTCTCTTAGAAGTTCAGGTGAAACAGGCTGGCTTGTTTTATTTTACCCCCATAATGCTGTGTTTTTGATAAGTGATGTTAATCGATAGCATTGTGTTGAGACTACATAGGTTTATCCATTGAAACTGGATGTTAATGGCCATGCTTACCCTAGGGCATTTTTATAAGAGAAGGGATTATCTACTAGGTTGTCGGAAAAGTCATGATGTCATTTTTTTGTCTTTCTGTGCCAACATGTGTCCCGACTTTACTGACAACTCGATATAGGTCTCACCTCTTTCTAACCTTTTCTTCTATGCCTGTAGGGCCCACCCTGGTCATAACCGAATACTGTTGCTATGGTGATCTTTTGAATTTTTTGAGAAGAAAACGTGATTCATTTATTTACTCAAAGCAGGAAGATCACGCAGAAGCAGCACTTTATAAGAACCTTCTGCAGTCAAAGGAGTCTTCCTGGTAAGACTTATTTACATAAATAGTCAGCAGGTTGACAGGCAGTTCATGGGGTCATAAGGGTTTGCAATCAAGGCTGATTCTTTGAAAAAATGAACTGAGGTACTCTGAGGCGCGAAATCAAAATTATTAAATCATTTCGATGTGATTAACAGTTTAGAAAGTTCAAATAGTGTTCTTAAAGATTCAGCTTGTGTTAAACTTAGATTTCCACTGATTTTTTTTTTAAAGCACCTTTAGCTTTTTCCCTAAGCTGTAGTGACGTGCAAGCTATGAATTCTACATGCGTTTCTCTCACCGTGGTTCCGTTCTTGTATGCATTTCCACTCATACTTTAAGCTGGATGCTGTGGGTGTCCTTACAGTGAGGCACACTGATGGGAGGAACACTCGAGCCTGTCGATTCGTGACAGTCAAGTCCTTTAAAACCTTCAGCAGAATGGTAGAGAGCTCGGAGCATCTCTCTGCGTGTAGGCTTCTTGCCCTCTACCTCTGAATTATTTCCGTATTCCTCCCCTCAATATTTTAAAGAATCCATCAAGCTATAAAAGGCATTAGCTCCTCTAACACATTTTAAAAAAAAATCTAGAACTTCTTCTTCTCTCTTTCATCATTGATACTGTTCTGAATTTGAACAATGTAAGAACTTCAAGTTCCTTTCAAAAGAATTAGCTTGGTTTACGGGATCAGTAAGTGGCGTGGTGGTTAAGGTGCTAGACTCCCACATGGCCAACTGCAGTTTGAGTCCTCGACCCCGTAGCTTGAAACTCATGCTGGATGCATGTGCATGCATGTCCAGAATCCCAGGAGGAAGATGGAGGAGTAAGGATTGCAGCATGGCCCTCTCCTGTCGAGGGGGTGATTTCTCTCAATTTCTCTGTCTCTCTCTGTCTCTCTCCTCTCTGGCAAGCACATGCACCCTATAACAAAAACCTTTAAAAGAATAAGCTTGGTTTATATCCAGAATAGAATTCTTCTCTGCCATACCTTGCCCTTTTGTCCCCTGAAATACTGTACAGATCTACCACTTAAGAAGACCTCCTAGAGGGACCAGCCTTTGGCAGGATGGCTAAGTCACTGGACTCCCATGTAGTCGACTGGTTCGAGTCCCAGATCCAGTGGCTTAAACTCACACCAGGCGCGTGTGTGTGCGTGCCCAAGATCCTGAGAGGAGAATGGAGGAGAAGGGATTGTGGTGTGGCTATCGCCCCTGGGGGGTGATTTCTTGCTTTCTGTCTCTGTCTTTCTCTGTCTTTCTGGTGAGCACACACGTCCTATAGCAAAAATCTCTCTCAAAATAAAAAAGAAGACCTCCTAGATTCCCCCAGCCCGATAGAGACTCTAGTTCCCTTGCCTACCCTCTGTATTTTCTGGTGCTACAGTTCTGATGGACCTCTCCTGTGTATTCTTCTCCATTATGAGATGGCAAGACTTTGTGTAAGATCTCTTTTTTTTTTTTGGAGAGGTTTTTACTATAGGGCATGTGCGCTTGCCAGGAAGACAGAGAGAAAGAGACCGAAAGTGAGAAATCACCCCCAGGGGGTATGGCCACACCACAATCCCTTCTCCTCCATTCTCCTTTCGGGCATGCACGCACACACGCTTGGCGTGAGTTTAAGCCACCGGGTACGGGACTTGAACTGCGATCAACTATGTGGGAGTCCAGCGATGTAGCCATTACACCAACTGCTGGTCCCTGTGTAAGATCTCTTAACAGCGGGCCCCAGGGAGGCCTCCATAAATATTACTGATGGGTAATTACCTGTTAAAGCCATTTTCTCTATCTCTGGCCAAAGTTTAAATCCCGAGGTGAAGCTTTTTATTTATTTATTTATTTGATCCTATAAACTTGAGTAGTTTAAACAGGTAGTGTAAAAAACTGTGCAAGCGGTCTTCATTTCTCCTGAGGACGTGTTCTCTGTTAGAAGTGAGCCCCTCTGCCTTATTTCTGAAAGCTCGGCCCAGTAGCTATTTTCCAGCTTTCTGAAACGGTGGCCTGAACGGTTCAGCCCTGTGTGGCGTTCTTTGTGCTTTGGGATCCCATATGGGATTGGAACCTTCGCATGCTCTGAAGGAGATTGTTGTCATGGTGTTTCTATGCTAATCAGAAGCAGGAAGTACTAGAAATCTTGAAGAGTCTCCAGCCAAATGTTGCAGATTCAAGAGGTCCAGATGGTTCAGAAAATCATCCAAATTATTGGTGTTTATCTGAACCAAACTTGGTTTTTTTAAACCTTTTCCATCAGTCGCTATATGTTAATGATCTCTGCCTTCCCCGTAACACATCTCAGAAGCCCTTGTTCTTCATCTGTCTTTCATCTTGTCTCTTGGGGCTAATTTAGAGTTTGGAGTAATGTGGGATAATGCGTGAGGCTCTTTGTCTCTCATCAAACTTACCATGTCAAAGGCAGGACATTTCCAACCTGAGTACTCACCATGAGAAAATAGGAAAAAAAAAAAAAAGGGACTGCTCATTTCTGGGAATTGGACCCTAATATTGAAAGTTAAAAATTCCTGTTTTATACGATTTTCAAACTCTTCATTCAAACTTTGCAAATAAAATCAGCTCATTGTATAACAAAGGGGTGAGGAGATTCAGCCTGGTGCATTACTGCCCGCCCCTTTCTCGTTTGATCCTGTCCTGACTTGACGGCTGTTTTGTCCCTCCCAGCAGTGACAGTACCAATGAGTACATGGATATGAAACCTGGAGTTTCTTACGTCGTCCCAACCAAGACAGACAAGAGAAGATCTGCAAGAATAGGTGAGTCCCTGTCAAGCCATGAAAACAGCCTCACCTGGGACCAGCAGATAGCATAAAGGTTATGACACTGGACTCTTACGTAGTCGATTGCAGTTGGAGTCCCGGACCCTGTGGCTTAGAATTCAGGCTCTGTGTGTGTGTGTGTGTATGCATGCATGCATGCATGCATGCGTGTGTATGTGTGTATGCATGCATGCATGCCCAGAATCCCGAGAGGTGAGTGGAGGACAAGGGATTACAGCATGGCCATCTCCCCTGGGGGGTGATTTCTCGCTTTCTCTCTCTCTTTCTGTCTCTCCAGTGAGCACATGTACCCTATAGCAAAAATATTCTCACAAAACAAAACCAAAAAAAAAACCCCAAACACCTTACAGAGGATGTATTATATCAATACAGTGTGGAGCATAGCATCATTCCCAGTGATGGCCAGTTCTCCTTTACAGCAGGGGCCGATGGCATCACAGTGGTCAGTTGGCAGTGAGTTGCAAGTCGGCACTTGGAGTCTGTGTGTTTTTAATCTCTGAGTATCTTAAACCATGTGTGTGTGTGCGTGCGTGCATGTGTGTGTGTGTGTGTGTGCGTGCGTGTGCATGTATTTCGTATTACTCTCCCATCCCTCTCCCTAAACATCTTGTTACCCAACTGCAGATTGTTGAATGCCAACTGTGTGATTCAGCGACCACCTCGCCTTGACACCTGGGGAGATGATCTCCTTCAAGTTTCCAGTATCTATTAGCATCCGTGGTAGGACGTTGTCCTAAAGGTGCCATTTGCTAAGAAAACCCCTGTCTCCCTCACAGGCTCATACATAGAGAGAGATGTGACTCCTGCCATCATGGAGGATGACGAGCTGGCCCTCGAGCTGGAAGACTTGCTGAGCTTTTCTTACCAGGTGGCAAAGGGCATGGCTTTCCTCGCCTCGAAGAATGTAAGTGACAGTGATTCTTGGAAGAGGCAGAGGGTTTTTTTTGTTTTTTTTTTTGTGAAGAACAGAGAACGCTAGAGCCATAGTTAGAATGCAGAGTGTCATTTTGAAGTGTGGTAACCGAAAAGCAGAGGGAATTTAGTTTCTTCGTGTTCCAACTGCTCTCTCTTTGGAATTCCTATTCTAACGCACGAGCTTTAAAGTGCAAGTCTGTCTGAATGAGCTTTCCATGTGTATTCTTTTCTGTACAGTGAGTGCATTTAAAACTTCTGGCTTTTAGGATATAGGCTGTGCTTCTAGAAAATAGAGGATTATTTTATCAGCAAAAGCAAAGGGTACCATATAGTTTCTGTGCTTGATGACGTGTATCTTTGGATTGTACTGAAGCTAGGCCCCAAACGTTGGGTTGTCAGGAAAGTCCTGATGCATTTTTGCATAGAAAAGCACAGAAAAATGCATCATGATTTTCCAGACAGCCCAGTATTATGTGAGTGGCTTAGACAGTGGCCGGAAGTAAAGGGCCAGCGAGAAGAATAAGCACTTGGAGAGCGACGGGTTGGGAAGAGAATGATGGGGCCAAAATAAAGAGCATGGTCTCTGGGAGGGTGAGAGGATTCCCTGGGAAAGGGACAAACCGCACAGAGTCAGGTTATAGATCCTATCTTCCAGCACCCTCGGCGACATTTCAGACTAAAACGGCTGAAATAAAGACCACCTCGGGACCAGCAGTTAGCATAATGACTAAGTCACTGGATTCCCACTTAGTCAACTGCGGTTTGCGTCCCAGACCCAGTGGCTTAAAACTCACGCCAGGCGCATGTGCGTGCGTACCCAACATCCCAAGAGGAGAATGGAGGAGAAGGGATTGCGGCATGGCCATCCCCCCTGGGGGTGATTTCTCGCTTTCTGTCTCTCTGTCTGTCTGGCGAGCACATGCGCCCTATAGTGAAAACCTCTCCAAAAAAAAAAAAAAAAGAGGACCACCTCGTGTCCTTGGGAGATGTCAGATTGAAGCTGTAGAGAGACATTTTTGGAAGGACATTCGAAGAGATGCATGCAAAATGAATTTTCAGTTTAAAAAATATGACTATTTATAATGTTATTTTCCTATGAACGAAGCAGTCCTGAGGAGAAAAAGCATTTATTAGAATGGGTTTTGAGACTGATTATAGTAATTAGGGCCTTGAGAATGTGAAACATGAAATGTGAACATCATTCAAGGCGTAATTTTAATTTTTTTTTCCATTTGGTGCACTGACTATTTTCAATGTAAAACAAAAGTATTAAAGTTTTGTAATATAAGCAGCACTCTAGTATTAAAAATAGTTTTCTCTTTTTGAAAGTTAAAATGAATTTAAATGGTGTTCTTTCTTTTTTTTCCTCGCCCATCCGAATAGTGCATTCACAGAGACTTGGCAGCCAGAAATATCCTTCTAACTCACGGTCGAATCACAAAGATTTGTGATTTCGGTCTAGCCAGAGACATCAAGAATGATTCTAATTATGTGGTTAAAGGAAACGTGAGTACCCATTCTCCGCTTGACAGTCTCGCGACAGAATTTTACATTTTGTGTTTTCACAGAAACTGTTTTCTGTGATTTTCATAATGCAAATCCCACCTTGAGATACCATACATTTGAGCAGTCAAATTAAGTGTACTTTAGCAAAATTTGCATGGTATGCTGAATAGTCCTACAACTAATATTCGATAATAGAATTCCTAATTCTAATTGTGTAATTATGGGGCATGGGAAGGAAACAGAAATAGCCTTAATTTTCATTACTGCCTGAGAATAGCAATGCACTTGATTTTGCTCAAGTGTAGCAAATGTAGACCTGCAGGTTACAGCAGGAGCAATTTTTTTTTTCAGATTGACGTGTTCTGTGCAAAGATTAAAATCTAAGATGGTGCTCTGTGTTAGCTGTATCAAATATTGGATCTGATCATCAATAGAGAGCTGTTAAATCGGTCCATAAGGAATCATTGGTTTGTAGAACATAGCCAGTTCTTTCCCAAGTGTTTTATGGCCAATTTTCACTGGCCCCTCCTAGGAAACCCATGCCCTAGAACACAGTTTGTTTCCATTTGAAAAGTTGGAGAAACTCAGGTGCAGCCTATTTTAGTGATGATCGGAAATGACATAGGCCATAGAATGAGAGGCTAGTGCCCATGATTTCCAGAACAGATCTAGATAGATAATGATAGATAGATTGATAGGTTGATAGATAGGTTGATAGATTGATAGATTTGTCTTTATATCTCTATATTTTCTTCTTTGCGTAGGGCCATTTTTACAGTTCACATTCACTCCTGGCAAGATTTTTGTGTCCTTTATTATTATGTAAGATAGTATTTTCTGTTTCCTCCTTCAGTAGACTATACCTGACTTAGTTGTGTGAAAGTGTTCCTGGGTTTCTCATCTGACCAAAGCATGCATTTCTGAAAAGACTTCCTTGAGACTAGATACCATGATCAAGAATGTTATAAATTATAAACAGATCCCAACCTGTTGGGACCAGCAGTTAATGTAATGGCTATGTTGCTGAACTCCCATGTAGTCACCATGGTTCGAGTCCCGGACCCGGTGGCTTAAACTCTTGCTAGCACGTGTGCGTGCATGCCCAAGATACCAAGAGGAGAATGGAGGAGAAGGGATTGTCCTATGGCCATCCCCACTGGGGGTGATTATTTCTCGCTTTCTATCTCTCTCTGTCTTTCTGGCAAACGCATGCAAAAAAAAAAAAAGCAACCAACCTGTGGCCATCATTCTGGTGCAATATTAAAAGGACAAATCACCCAGGTCTCTGAATAGTAGCAAAAGCACAAGAGGAAAAAGATGCGGCCTCTCGGCATGGTCTTGCTGAATGAGCATCTGACTCCACTTTTAATGGCTCTGTAAAATGTGGCAAGGGTTGTTCAACACCTCTCAGTCTTGGTTTTTCTCCTCTTGGGAATAATATTGGCACCCACCTCCTAGGAATTGTGAGGATTTAAATGAGTTAGTGCCTGTGAAGTGTTCAGGACAACGCCAAGCGCGTTCTTACTCCTTATAGATGTCTTACTGGGAATCTAAGTCACTATAACAGTGGTTGTGCTTACTCACTTGTTACTGGTTAGTGACTAGTTGGAATTAAAGAGGCTGAGGTAGGCCCCACCAGGCTTCCAGGTTATGGAATCCAGCTCGAATCAGTTGAACTAACACTCAGGGACTTCTCTTGCATCACGCTGATGGGTGAGGAGACGTTACCGATCACGTCGTAAACAAGAACACTTAGCCTGTTACAGGTCCCAAATGTACGTCGCAGTATTTACAATCTTGTTGTGTCTGTTTTTCTGGAAGTTCTTCATTTCACATGAGCTCTTAGTCATTTTTATGCCAGACTCCTTTCAGAGTCTGGTGAAACCTGTAAATCCCTCGTCAGTTACTACGTTTTGTTTGTAATTTTGTCAGAGAGGGTGTACTCTCACCAGAGAGGCAGACAGATAGTGAGAAAGCATCTCCCATGGGGAGAGGTCACACCACAATCTCTTTCTCCTCATCTTTCCCTCTTTTCAAGATTTCGGGCACACACACACACATGCACCTGACATGTTTCAAACCACCAGGTTCAGGACTCGAACCATACAGTTGGCCCTTTGAGATCCAGCTCTCTTAACCACCACGTTACAGACCGGTCCCCAGAACACTCTTTGGAATGCATGAAATAATACTGGGTTGTCGGCAAAGTCATGATGTAGTTTTGCCTAGAAAAATACGGAAAAATATGTCATGACTTTTCCAACAACCCAATATATAGCCTTACTGAGCAAAGCAATTCAATAGAAATATATAATGTAAATTGAAAAGGCAGGTTTGCGATATAAAGAAGCCCATACGTGGCTGTGAAAACTACAGTAGTTTCGAAGTGGTGGTGAATGTGAATGTTACGGTAAGAGGCCTTCACAGTCTGGCAGGATGTGACTGTCTCCGACGACTGTTGGTGGCAAGTCGCAGGCACTGCTAATATTACTGTGGTTTGTCGCCTTCATTTGTGATTTAAGGAACTGCTAAACTTCAGTTAGAAATTAGTGAAACTAAGGCTGTAACGTCTTCCTTCCAAGTTCATGGGCCTTGGAATTCAAGACACCCATAGACCTTAGGGTAAGGGTCCCTGTAGGAGCTTTAGCCCAAAATGTTGGAAAGGGATACTAGAAGCCTTTTTTTTTTTTTTTTAACCTACTAAAATGACTTGAAGATTAAAAAATTTCATCTCCCCAGTTTTCAGTCCTAAATGGCTTAAGAGAAGGATTGATTTAGCTTTTTATGGTAGATTAAGATCCAGGAACCCACAGTGTCTCTGAGAGGGGTAGTCGTGGGAAGTTTGGCTTAAGTGGGAAGAATTTGGGCTGAGAAGTTCCACTGCTGGATTTAAGGCCCGAACCTGCCACTCACCACCTCGGGACAGTCGTAATCCCACCAAGCCACTCCCATTTCCTTGCTTCTGGGCATGGTGATTTTTCAGACATTAGTGGGTCAGGCAGTGCGAAGCATTTTTACACATTATCTCATTTATCCCCTAAAAGAACTCATGAAATTGGATGTACAGTTATTTTTCACTCAAGAGACCGAGCCCTAAGTACGGAGATGTAAGTGGCCTTCCCAATGAGTGAAGGACAGTTTCGGTCACCTGTGAAAGAAAACCCCAAATAACAGTCAAAGAAGTCTACAGTCACAGGTCAGAGTTGGGACAAGGTTCCACCAGGTCCTTGGGGCCAACCTTCTGCCCTTTCATGTTTTGCCATTCCTGGCTGTAGCCCTATCTTCATGGTCCAAGAAGATCACCCCACAGGTGACACCTGTCACCTCCAGAAGGCAGATGGAGGAGGGGACACACTGAAGAGAGCCAGGGCACACGCCAGATGCTTAAAAAAGGAGGTTTTCCACTTAAAACTTAGGGACCGAGACCAAGGCCATGGCTGTCCCTAGCTATGAACGAGCTCGTGTCCTAATTGTGAGAGGGTCCATTTCTGTTACTACGGAAGAGTATGCAGATACCACTGGCAAATGCTTCGAGGCTAGCGGCACAACCGGGATTAGAACCCATGCCTGTGTCTCTCCGACTTCTGTGTGCTTACTCATTATGCTGTAGACTCGATGTCTCCTTCTTTAAAATGGGGATGACATAATTGTGAGCTGCTTATTTCAGACGTGGTTGGGGTCCTCTTTGGTCACACAGGTAAAAGTCTTAGCGAGAGGATACTCACACCCCTCACCCCTGCCTCTCAGCAGGAGCCTCACCTGTGGGAATATTTGCAGGTTGTTTGGAGCTTCCTGCTTAACGCTGATGCCTCTGTTGTGCTTCCGTTAAAGGCCCGACTCCCTGTGAAGTGGATGGCACCCGAAAGCATTTTCAACTGTGTCTATACGTTTGAAAGCGATGTCTGGTCCTATGGGATTTTTCTGTGGGAGCTCTTCTCTCTAGGTAAAGCGATCCTTGCCAAAGATCCCTTAATTAGACTCTGAGCATCGTCTGGAGGGTTTGGGCCTTGTCCTGCATTCTTGTGATTAACTCTGGCTTACAATCTGTCTTGCTTCAGGAAGCAGCCCCTACCCTGGAATGCCAGTCGATTCCAAGTTCTACAAGATGATCAAGGAAGGCTTCCGGATGCTCAGCCCTGAGCACGCACCTGCTGAAATGTAAGGGCCACTGTGTTTCCTTCAGCGAGCGTTTCCCCTTTGCTTTTCCTTTTTAAAGACAGAAACCTAGATGTTGAGAGTTCTCCTTGGCACGGCATGAAAGGTGACTCGGTTGTCATTTAGTCAGTCACTCTGGTCAAACGTCACTTCTGGAGTTGATCATTTCTCGTCACCAAATACACACGTTTCGGCCATATGTCACGCACACAGGGTCGGATTATATGTTAATGGCATTGCATGGGTCTCGCTGCGTAGCCCTGAAGTGATTAGTGAATTCCTCCATGATGTACCCCTGAAGACAGGTTAGGGCCATTGACAAGTAACAGGAAACGGCCCTTGTTTGGCAGGTATGACATCATGAAGACTTGCTGGGATGCCGATCCCCTGAAGAGGCCAACATTCAAGCAGATCGTTCAGCTCATAGAGAAGATTTCAGACAGCGCCAACCCTGTGAGTACACCCTGGCACTTCCAGCTGCCGTCCTTCTCAGGCGTCAGCAGTGAGAACTCACCTCCCCAACCCCCTCTCCGTCCTGGGTTGTAAACTAGGCGCTTCAGGTCAGGGGAGGGAAGCGATGGGAACCAGGTCTTTCTACACACTCCTCCTGTCCTGAGCCAGAAGAAGGATGTGAGATGAGAGGGAAGGACTTTGAACTCCGAAGCGCGGAAGCGGAAGTTTCCATGAGGATCTGCTGTGTGTCCTCTCCCACCCCCGTGCTGGTCATGGGATCCGAATCTTCTCCTCTCACATGGCAGGGCCGTTCATCCTTGGGAAAGTTGGAGGGATGCGAATGAAAATTAGAGCATAGAGGAGACAGCTTGTTACTCGAGTGAAATCAGCCTTCTGATCAAACGAGCACAGCCGGAGAACGGCAGATCGGTGGCACGCCCACGAGCCATGGAGAACGAAGGGTTGTTTGAAGTCAGGAGATTCCTGGGAGGGGAAAATGAAAACTCAAATCCATTATTTCCTCTCCTACTTTTAAGGAAGAATTAGTGGTCCTTGCTTTGATTCAGATTTTTTTTTAAGCTGCCTTGTTTTTTCAGTTGCTCTTCTGGCTGTCCAAACATGTTTCCAATTAAACAGCCAAATTTCCCCCCAAGTTGTCTTGGTTCTTGAAGCTACTGGAAGGACCATGCGTTTCTCAGTTAATTCTGTAGGCTGTCGGGTTATGGCTAGCTATAGAGATGTGGAAACTTTCCTTTTTTTCTTTTTTTCCCATCTAATGAAAAGCCATAACTTTTTATTAATTATTAATGATAGAATCGGTACGCATCTCAAACCAGGCTGCAGTGTTCTTTCGCAACACCAAAGCAAAGGTCCTCCCTTTCAGGAGGCTACCACGCTCATTCCAGGGCAGCATTCACGTGTCGTTACTGCTGCTCCTCAGGGCTCGTTGGCTTGTGATGTGGCCAATTCTACGTCCTTACCTTCCACACCTTTTTCATCAACCTCTTCCTCTTCCCTCTCTAGAGGCTAGGCAGTGCTCATTCCCAGATGAGTTCCATCAGAAGGGCTGGGATTGTGATTGCACATGCGTTGCCACCACTTCTTTTTTTGTTTAAAGAATTATTTTATTTAACTTTATTTATTTTAATTTGACCAGAGAGGGACAGAGTGAGAGAGAGAATTAGAGACTAAGCCGCCAGGTCTGGGACGCAAACCATGGCGGACCACGGGGGATTCCAGCGCCCTTAACCACCACACCACCTGCTGCCCCGCCACCACTTCTTATGTAAAGTGATTTTCTTGGGGAAATCGAGGGATTAAACAAAACTCCTATTTGTTTTGTCGATATGATTTGGGCATCAACCACGTAATTCTTATAATTCACCTCAAATCTGTGTCGCGGAGGGTGCTCTAAGGAGACGGCACCAGAAGGGTGTATTGGGTTGTCAGAAAAGTCACGACTTAGTTTTTCTATGCAAAAATACGTCAGGACTTTCCCAACAACCCAAAATGTCGATATATATGAAGGGGTTTATTGGGAGCAGCGACTCACGGGATTTTGGTGACTAAGAAGTCTCACCAAAGCCTATCGGCAAGTTGGAGACACCAGGAATCTGCCAGTGTGGCCCCGTTCAGTTTGAAGGCCTTGGAGGCAGAGATGCTGAGGGCTAACCCGCAGCCTGAGAGCCCTGGGCCATCGGCTTAAGTCCTGGGGTCAGAGGCAGGGTAGGAACCTGTGCTGCTTCCGCTCCGGGAGAACGGTCCGAGCTCTGTCTTTGTCCTCTGCGGGCCCCTTGTAGATGACACCAGGCCTGCCATCTGGTCGCTGGAAACACCCCCACACACATACCCATCCATGCTCTGCGCCTCTGAAACTGCACTGTGCCCTCGTGGCTGCTCCCCTTGAGGACTGGCGTGCTGACTGTGGCCTTGTTCTCCTCAGATTTACTCCAACTTAGCCAACTGCAGCCCCACCCAGGAGCCCCGGGTGGTGGACCATTCGGTGCGGATCAACTCTGTGGGCAGCAGCGCATCCTCTACCCAGCCTCTGCTCGTGCGTGAAGACGTCTGAGCCCAAGGAGTGGATGGGGTCTTCCCTGCAGGGAGGGTCCCCATTCTTTCGGCTTCCATGTTGGTTATTTTGTTTTTCTTTCACTTACATCCTACTCCAGGGCAGTGGGCAGTCCACTATAACCCTGTCTTTATGAGCACACTTTAGTGGCTGATGATTTGAGTCATCCGTCACCACCCCTCGCAAAGGTTCGAACTGTATATATTCCTAATAGCAAAGTAGCCTCTATTATAAACAGAAAAAAATTCTGGTGGGAAAAGAGAGGGTGAGATGGGCGAGACACCCAGAGTTCTCACTAAGGCTTCTCCAGTTCTGTTTGTATGGTCAATAGTTTCTTTGGGTAGTACTCACATTGGGCCCACAGAGCCATCCATAGCGACACCATGAGGCAGCAAGATTAGAAGCTGAAACCTAAGCCTTTCTTGTGGAAAGTAGAACATTATTAGGACAAAGGACAGATGTAGGAACATTCGGGCTTGAGAAATCTAATATTTCATGCTGGGAATGAGAGCAGGCCATGCAAAAATGTTCCTGTAGCGAGGAAAAGGACACGGCCGTCACACGCGTCTTCGTGCCACTGACCTGGTTTCAGTATGAGTCTGCTGTTAGGAAGTCTGCGTGGAGAGAAGACCTCCCCAGCCAACCTTTGTACGTACTCCTCTGTAAACTGCACACGTTCCTACATTTGAAGGGCGTAGACCCACAAGGCTTGGTTTCCACATACAACCCAGGTGTCCTGTCTGCTATGTGTAGGAATAGATGAAGAGCCATACAAGCTTGAAGGAAACAGTTAATACGTTTTTTTCTTTAGGAAAAAAATGTAACTGCCAAGCACCGTCTTCACAAAATCTCCTCTTTTATAGCCAATGAACTTGCGCGGCAGGTTCTCCAGAACAAGCCTCCCAGCTTCAGAATGGCACTGTCCTCCGTCGGTTTGGTGCCACTCGGAACCGTTCCTGACTTACTGCATGACTCCCGCAGGAACGAGAAAGCAGTGCTATCTTCGTGTGGATTCTTAGGTAGCAGGAGATAAAATCGAGATGCAGCCTCCTTTACAGGCATACCCTGGACCTCGGGCCAGTATCTGTATATGTGTGTATGTGCGTATGCGTGTAGACAAATATCCTTGGGGCCGTATTCATGCCCTGAGTTCAAGAGGCTTTTTCAGTCCCCAGGAAGTAACTTGGCATCCCCCATCAGCACCGCTGCTGCTTCTCCTCATGGAGCAGTCTAGAGTAGCTTCCCAAAAGCTTGCAGTGAGGGGCTTGGGAGGCCAAGTGCTTAAGGACTATTTATTTGCAGTTCATCTGCTCTTAGGGCACTCTGTTATTTATACTCAGCATACTGTACCTGTTCCTCAGACCCTGTACAATGCTACTGTCCCCCGCCGAAATGTACCTAAATCCTGCCCTCAGGCTGTAGCCTAGGTAGTACCCTATGGTTCACCTCCCGTTTCCCTCCTTCCTTTCCATTGTAAGAGGTAAAGGTGTCCTTGGCAAGGTTCATGTATTGTCTTGCAAGATTCCGGTAGGTTGCCTTCTGTTTCCCCTCCCATGTCCCTTAGCTGACATTTAGAGAGCTGTGGCCATTGACCTGGATGGGACTATTTGCACTAGAGTTCTACGCTCTGGCACCTTCCCAGAGTTAGCAGGTTTGGGGGTTGTGTTGTCGTGTAAGAGATTGTCACTGCTTGCCATACTTTGTCTAAAAAATGCCTTTGCGTTTCTTTTGACTTTAATTATGGTAAGAAAAGTGATCGTTCATTGTAAATGTCTAGGTACTTCAGGGGCCCTTCATTGAGAGTTTGTCTAGGATATTCTTGAAAGTTTATATTTTTATAATTTTTTTTTTTTTTACATCAGATGTTTCTTTGCAGTGGCTTAATGTTTGAAATTATTTGGTGGCTTTTTTTGTAAATATTGAAATGTAGCAATAATGTCTTTGGAATATTCCCAAGCCCATGAGTCCTTGAAAATATTTTTTATATATACAGTAACTTTATGTGTAAATATGTAAGCGGTGCAAGTTTAAAGGATGTCGCTGTTTCATGTGGTTTTTTTTTCCTATGTTGTCCAAATGTTGACAGTTCTGAAGAATTCTAATAAAACTGTAAATATATAAGTCAAATGAGTTTTTTATTGTTTTAAGTGTAGTACAGTGAAACTTTAAAGTGTTCAGGTGCATTCACTCGGACATTAGAAAGTTTTGGGCTCAGTTTGCATAAAACATACGCAGGACTGTTGGATCGCATGAGGGCTTATATTCCTGAAGTTTAAACAGACAGACATAAAGAATTTGAGTATGTGTACATCTTCTCACAACCTGAGACCTCTATTTAAATTGAAAAATTAATAAAACATTTTGAGAATTTTACACATTGCTTTGATTATTAGGTGGATTCATATAAAATGACTTTTTTTTATTACGAAATAATACTCAATAGCAGCATTTTCATATGGTTCGGTGCAATATAACTGGTATGTTTGCCTGAAAAAGAGGTACTGTAAGAGGTACCATGGGGACAAGCAGGTGGCATGGTGGTCGAGGCACTGGACTCCTCACATAGTCAACTGCCTGGCGGCTTCCTTTCTCATGTCTCTCTCTCTGATGAGCACATGTGCCCTATAGCAAATTAAAACATAATAATTCTTTAAGAAAAAAAGCTATTGTGGAAATTAACATGAGCAGTGAAATAGTTCACCAGATTGACATCAGGAATCCCACAAAGTGGCTTGCAATCTTGTTGGCTTGTGTGTGGAAGGGAAATTGTTTCATCTTTGATATATTCATGCTCCACCCTCACTCCTTACTTTTTTTTTAATTATGTAATTCCATTGATCATTATTATTATTATTGCTTCAATTTGCTGTAGGACAGGTGCCCTCACCAGAGACAAACAGAGAGGGAAAGTGAGAAATCAAGCTGCCAGGTCTGGGACTCGAACCATGGTCAGCCATGTGGGAGTGGTCAGCACCCTTACCACCACGCCACCTGCTTGCTTCTGCAACAAAGTCCCACCTCTCAGTGGGAGGGAGATGCCTAGAGCATCCACCAGACCACTGGAGCCTGCACAGAAGCGAAGAACCCTTCAAGCTGGACACAGAGATCCACGCAGAACCACGTCATGGTATTGAGAATGAGTTTGGCAGCTGGACATCATTGGTCTTGACATCTTTTATTGACATGACATTTACACCTGCAGAAGTGTCTCCTGAAAGGAAAATGGGGCTGGGGAGGAAGAAAGGTGGCCTATATTGAAGAATTCTAAAATCCTAAGAGGGTCATGTGGCCAGGAATGCGTCAATCATCAGTGAGAAACATTTCAGCCAGGCAGTTGCCATTATTTTATTACAGGCAGCCATGAATGCTAATTGACCACCAAACAAAGAAGGCCTTTCTTTCCGAATGTTTCCACTGTCATTTAACCTTTTCTCAGTGTGTACGATCTTGACTTCGAAGCAGTGGGTGGGCCCCCCTGTGTTATTAGTCTGTAGCTATTTCTCTCACTGGCCCAGTTTGAAATAGCAAAATAGTAATGAGGGGCTCGGTGTCCAGGCTCAAGCTGGGTTCAAATCCTGGTGCCAGCCCTGTCTCTCCCACCGACTGCTGTGTGATATTTGACAGATGTGCATTTGAAATCACAGTTCCATGACGCGTAGTATCTGCCGTGATGTATTACGAAGGGGTTAGGACAACCAGATTCACATGCTAATACACTAATAGTGCTCAAAACTGCGGACTTTAGTCATGTGTTTTTTGTTTTTTTTTTTTTTTAGAGGTTTTGCTATAGGGCACATGCACTCACCAGAAAGAGAGACAGAGACAGAAAGTGAGAAATCACCCCCTGGGGGGGATGGCCACATTGCAATCCCTTCTCCATTCTCCTCTCGGGATCTTGGGCACGCACGTACACGCGCCAGGCATGAGTTCAAGCCACTAGGTTCAGGACTCACACAGTGGTTGGCTACATGGGAGTCCAGCGACATAGCCATTGCGCCAACTGCTGGTCCGAGTCATGGCTCTTAAGTAGGAAGCCTTGTTAAGTAGGAAGGAGGAAGATGCTTCTATACTGGTATAACCCAAAAGGACCTACACAGTCAATAATTCGTTTCTAGTTGTCCTTCTGTTAACTGCCAGCAGTGTCATACGTGTGGCCCATGACACTTGACTTTGTGGTAGAGATGTCTGTGTTTTATTAAAATTCCAGAGGTTCAGCTAGGAACTCAAGGCTCTCTGTTCTTACCCCAGCCATTCTTCCCAGGCTGTCCTCTGATGACCACAGACTGATGCATATGCCTCACATTCTCTGCTCCTATTCTCAAACTGTATATGGTCTCTTCTCTCCAACAAGCCCCCATCTCTCAACACTAGAGACATCACCAGTTGTCAGTTGCTTCTGTATTCTCACCGTACCCCCTACTTGTGGGTCTGATGGTTGAGTTCTGTGTACTGTAATTGCTTTGGGTCTTGTCTTAACTCTTGCCCATCCCCACCATATCCAGATGTAAGAGCAGTTGACATAAAATATGTGTGTTAGCTTCAGTGATCAAGACACTTGGGTGATCCGCTTGAGATCGCAAGAGTTATTCAATAGTTAAGACTTGCCCAAGTTCACTTAACAGTGGATCCAGAATTTGAATCCAGATTTGAGGCTTTGACCTTCAGTGGTGCTAAATACCTGGTCTTCCCATGCCGGCACTTCTCATTGCCCTGCCTATGTAGACTTTACTAATCTATTGGGTTGTCAAAAAAGTCATGATGGATAAGAAAAAAATAAATAAATACCTTCAGTGGTGCTAAATACCTGGTCTTCCCATGCCGTCACTTCTCATGCCCCTGCCTATGTAGACTTTACTAATCTATTGGGTTGTCAAAAAAGTCATGATGCATCTTTGGATAAGAAAAAAAAAATAAATAAATAAAACCAGGAAAACACGTCTTGACTTTTTCAGTGACTCAATATACTACTTCACTCTCATTGAGCCAAGATGCTTTGGAAGTCTTAGCCTTCTGAAGCTCATACCAATCAACTGGATTTTGCCTAAGGAGAGACTTAGCTGTCATCCTTAAATGATGACCAGATTTCTATGTTCCTGAAGGACAGGCGAGTGTTTTCTAAGTCAGACGCTAACGCAGTGCTTTATGAGTTGTTGAAACTGCTTAAACAAATACGCATATCCTAGCAGCATTGGGAGTGATGGAGAGACATCTGGGAGGAAACGGGGTCTGGAAAGACAGGAAGTACAAGACAAAACTTGTACCCAGAGTGGGACCTGGACAGGTGTGGGAGGCTGTGCACCAGCAAGTCTGCCGAGGTTTCTCAGAGAGCAAACAATTGCCATGATTGGTAACCTTCAAAAAACCTGACCTTCGAAACCTTGCTCTGATTGGCCACTAGAATCCCTCAGATTTGCATATCTGGTACCTCATGATTGGTCCACAAAGCAACCAATCATAACCTACCTTTTGCTATCCTTCATTCAACCAATCACAGCCCACCAATGTGTATATAAGCACGATCTCTGGCCCATAATCGACGACGACCAGGGAGACGACGACGACCAGGAAGATGACGACTGAAGAGCCCAAAGAGCTGAAACACCGCGCAGTCTCCAGACGACCTGGGAGACCCTGAAGAGTTGTAACACTACATCGTCTCCGGACGACCCTGAAGAGCTGTGACACTGCATTGTCTCTGTGCTGCTCACAGTAGACGACGCGACCCTTAAGAGTTGTAACACTGCGTCGTCTCCGTGCTGTACCGTGCTGCCCACAATAAACGGACGACACTGAAGACACATTGTCGTCTCCGTGCTGTTACACTACACCGCTTGTCCTGGCTCTCACTCCTTCACTCAGGAAACCTGTTCAGCTGTCCCCCCGGGTCGGGACAGACAGGTAACTACATTCACATGAGGGGTGGGTCCTGGGAAGAAGGGAAAGTGGGAACTAGGAAAGTTCCTTCTGGGTAGCCTTGCTGAGGCCTACACAGCTGCTTTGTGAGAACAAGGAGAAAACCTGAAAGCAAAAAGGAGAGCTTGAGTTGATGGAGAAGGGTGGAGAGGAAGGGAAAGTGGCAGAAGTTTTTTTCTTATCCAGAAGTGGGGAGAGGAATTGAAGCAGCCAAAAGGTCCCTGAACTTGCAGAAGCTGCAAACGGGGAAATCTCACCACCTCAGACCTGGCCTTGGAAGAATGCGTTCCGTGCTTCTTCTTTCCAGCTTCTGGTGGGTTGTTGGCAATCTTAAGCATTTCTTAGCTTGTAGATCTCTGCCTTCCTCTTCATGTGGCTTCTCCCTGTGCATGAGTGTGTGTGTGTCCAACTTCCTGCTTCCCATGACCTCAGTCTTGTTGGAGTAGGGGTCCACCCTACACCAGTACGATTTCATCTTAACTAATTAATGATATTTGCAAAGACCTTACTTCCAAACAACGTTCACACCCTGAAGTACAGAGGGTTACAGTTAAGACTGCAGCATAGGAATTTGGAAGGGACACCATTCAACCTCTCACCAAAAGCCCTCAAAAAACCTCTGTATGATAGCAGGTGACCTGGTCCTCACTAGAAGGCTGAAAGTGACTCTAAAAGCTCTCAGATGGTCTCCAGATCTTCAGAGCATCCTTTTAGATTTTCCGTTATCTAAAAAAGTATCTTGAACAGTACCTGGTACGCAGCAGACACTGAATGGTCGTTGAACAGATGAAGCTTTATGCAATGAGGACCCCCCCCCTCCTCAAAGCTCGCCTCCTTGCCTACCATCGCTGCACCTCCTTCCCCCTGTATTCCTTCCAAGGTTGGAGTCCCAGGGTTTGATCCTTCATCATCGTCCCCATCTAGCATGCTCTCTCCCAGCTCTGGTTGATCCCATCTAATCTCTGGGAAATGATTGTCACCTCTAAGTGGCAATTTCCAACTCTGACTCCTAATCTCTCCCTGCATATAGATTAGGAGTGCCAGATAAGAGGATGCCAGTTAAATGTGAATGCCAGATAAACCACACCTAACATTTAACATATGACTTGTGCAACATTTAGGAGTCATAGCTATGAAAAATGGATGACCTGAAATGCAAAATTTAACTTGGTGCCTTTTGCAGAATCTGGCTGGCTAAATTTGGTAACCCTTGCCTAGATCTTTTTTTTTTTTTGGAGAGGTTTTCACTATAGGGCGTGTGCGCTCTTCAGACAGACAGAGACATAGAGACAGAAAGCGAGAAATCACCCCCCACGGGGGATGGTCACACCACAATCCCTTCTCCTCCATTCTCCTCTCGGGATCTTGGGCACGCACGCACATGCGCCTGGTGTGAGTTCTAAGCCACCGGATCCGGGACGCGGACCGCGGTAGACTACGTGGGTGTCCAGTGACATAGCCATTACGCTAACTGCTGGTTCCCTAGATTTTTGAGCTTCTTGAAGTTAGGGACCGCACTTAGTGAACTTCGACCATTCAAGGTTCAGCATCTGCAGGATCTGTAGAGTTTCTGTTATGTAAAAATACAGAGAAGGCGTTTTATTTTAATTAATTGGTAGGTGGCAACCCCCCTTGATTTTTCCTGTCTAAATTATCCCTTCGCCTTCATTTTTGAGAAACACTTTCACTAGATGTAAGATGTAGTTTCATTCATTGAATTTTTTTGTTTTTTATTTTGTTTGGGATTCTCTGGGCTTTTTAACCCCATGGATTGGTATCTTTCATTAGTATTTGAAAATTCTCATTTTATTTGTTTTTGTCTGTTTTGCTGGAGGGTACATGCACTCACTGGAGGGGCGCAATGGGGAGAAGGCATTCCCTCCACCCCCGCCCTGGGGGATGGCCACACAGCAATCCTTTCTCCTTTCAGGATTTTGGGCACCCACACATACATGCCCAGTGTGTTTTTCAAGCCTCTGGGTCTGGGACTCAAACTGTACAGTCCTTCATATGAAGTCCAGCTGCCTTAATCACCATGGTGTCAGCTAGCCCTCTTAGTTTATAAAATGACATCTACTTCATGGTGTTTCTCTTGTCCTTCCTGGACTTCGACTCAGTGCGTGTTATTTTATTGGGTCATCAGAAGAGTCCTGACGTATTTTTCTATGCAAAAAATGTGTGACGACTTTTCTGATACCTAATATCTTATGTGCCTCTTAACCTATGTTTCCTATTTTACTTTTTGACTTTCTATGCTACATGCAAGATAATTTCTTTTTTTTTTTAGAGAGAGATTTTTGCATTAGGGTGTGCACACTCACCAGAGAGACAGAGAGAGAGAGAGAGAGAAATGCAATCCCTTCTCCTGCATTCTTTTGCACACACATGCACATGCACCCAGCGTGAGTTTTAACCCCCCCAGGGCTGGGACTCAAACCTCAGTTAACTATGTGGGAGTCCAGCAACGTAACCACTGTGCCATCTGTTGGTCCTGATCATTTCTGTTCTTTCTGTTGCCTCCTTTCTTCAGCACCTTTCCACAGAGACTATTTTTAGCATCTTTACTGAGGCATATTAACATTCATAGCACCTACCCTGTGCAAGCCTGTAGTTCAAAGGTTTTACTACGCAACTGCCCCCACGTCCAGTTTTAGACTGTTACCATCCCCTAAATTTCCCCAAGCTTGTTTGCAGTCAATTGATATTCAAATAATTTTAATTAATTTTTCGTCTTCTCTTGTGAGATGAGAGCGTATATTCGACTCTGACAGCAAATCAAAGTTACTCATTGGTTAGCTCTGGGATCTTTCTAGATGTTTAGATGACATTGCCTTGTTCAGGTAGTTACGAGTGATGATGATGTTTATGCTGTTTATTTATTCCGTGCTTACCATGTACCTGGGTCTGTCTTGTATGTTTCACACGTATTTCCTTAGGTAAGCCTCCCTACGATCTTAACAGGGAGGCCTCACTAAGCTCCATTTAGAGGTGAGAAAACTTTGTCCCTGAGAGGTTGGCTGTCTCACCCCAGACCTCATGGCTATGATCACAGGAGGTGAGAGTCGAGCCCCGAAACCTAGGATTTCAAACAGCGATTTCACCAATCTAATTGGTATATGAGATATGAGGAAGCCCTTCATTTTCCTTTTCTCAGCCCAAACGAACTAAATGGTGATCTTTTAGCCATTTCATTTCACCTTTGAAAATGTAAAGAAAGGTAAGAGGTCAAATCAGGCCAGCAGGAAGCATGGTGGTTCAGGGCGCTGGACTGGCTGGACTGCCACATGGTCAACTGCAGTTCAAGTCCTGGACCTGATGGCTTGCTTTCTCTCTTTCTCTCTTCTCTCTCTCTTTCTCTCTCTCTCTCTCTCTCCCCCGCCCCTGGTCAAATTTTTAAAAAAGTAAATAAATAAGTTTAAATGAAATAATTCTTTTTTAAAAAAGAAGTCAAATCAACCATTTTGCAATTTATTATTAACTCCTCTAAAAGATGACAATGTGGTTTAATCAAAAGCTAATGTAGGGACTAACAATTAGCGTAATGGCTATGTCGCTGGACTGCCATGCAGTTGACCATGGTTTGAGTCCCGGACCTGGTTGCTTAAACTCATGCTGGCGCTTGTGCGTGCATGCCCAAGATCCAAAGAAGAGAATGGAGGAGAAGGGATTGTGGTGTGGCCATCCCCCCTAGAGGGTGATTTCTCGCTTTCTGTCTCTTTCTCTTTGTCTTCCTGGTGAGTGCATGCACCCTGTAGCAAAAACTTCTCCAAAAGAAAGGCTAATGGAGATTCCAGAATTCTGTGTCGATTTCACAGGTTTACGATCTGCCCACTCCCTATGTGCCATGTGAATGTCCCACATCTTCCAGACATACTTTTCCCTCTGTGTTTCAAAGAGTGGTCTTGTTCATTTACGCCTGATGAGAAAGACAAAAAGCTGCATTTTCAGAGGAGTATGGGTCTGAAGTGCAGAAGGAGTGCTAGAGAGGGCAAATCAAGAATTTTAGATCAATGCAAGTGTGGGTGAAAGCACCACCTTTCTCTCACTCTACCAGTTGTTCTTGTTGGTTACAAATTAACAAGCTGTTCCCCATATGTCTCCTCCAGAGTCGACCCCACTTTCATTGGTTAAATGCAGTTTTTATGTTGTGGGTTCTTCTGTGCAGGGTTTAACCTCACAAGGGCCGCGTCTTCAGAGAAAATGCTCCCAGTTGAAATAAATATTCTCAAGTGGCTCACCTGTGTGTCTCTGTGACCGGCTTTGAAGTGTTGCGTGCTCTTTCAGGCACATCAGCAGGACTGTGGCGTGTTTTATGAGGGTGACCTTTTCCTTTGTGGCCTGTGGCTTTGCCGCTGTTCTCGTTCTATAGTAAGTGAAGAATGAGGGCAGGCAAAGCACGTTCTTCATGGCTGCTCATCTCAGGATGTGAATAGACCTTCTAAGACAGCTGAGACCACTTGTGTCTACACAACAGGCTGCACGACCTGAGGCCAAGTCCCCTTTATGTGTCACCCTTTGCTTCTGGTCAGGGTACATGTTACTCCTGGGGCGTGTCTGGTGTGGGAAACTGTCGCAGATGAAGTGACTCTATACTGCCATATCCAAATATTTCCGTTGTCACTATAATATGAGGCGGAGAGAGTTTTCCTCTGGTGAGCTAATCAAGTAGCAACTGCTTAGAGTACCTTTGTTGAGCATACAGGGACTTCAAACAGGTTCAGTGAGAAAGGATGCTGTAGTTGATTAGTTATGTCTGCCTGGACACGGGTGTGAGGATTGCATTATGTATGCTAACTTATATAGTGCCCTCCCATCGCTCCTGTGTTCTAAGTGCTTCACATACATTCATTGATCTGATTCTCTCAACAACCACGTGCAAGGGTTATTATTTTACAGATGCAGAAACTAACACATTGGAAGCTCACATAACTTTCCCAAGATCACATAGCTAGGAAGTGACCAAGGCGAGATTTGAACCAAGGGAGTTTGTCTTCAGAGTCTGTGTTGCGAACTGCCTCTCTGTCTCTACGTGTGCATTTTCCTATACAGCTCGGAACAGACTACCCAGGTCAACTTAGTGAAGACTTCTCACTTCTCCCTGGCCAGGGGACAAGAGGAGGTCGTCTTCACCATGATGCTTACATGAGGTCCATGGGACTCTACTGGCCTTCTTCCCTCCTAGGCCAGCAAGAATTTCAATTCCTCACCTTGTAAAGTGAAATGGTATTTTCAAACAAAAAGAAGAATTCCCAAGAGTGAAGAGGCATTCAGAGCACCTGCTGGTGACAGCTAAATCCAGGACTCTGAAATGTGTGATGTCTAAGGGTGACAGGGAACATTGAGGACAACGCACCTCACCTGTGTCACTATTTAACACTTAGGGAACCCTATTTAAAAATATATATATATTTTATTGGACCAGCAGTTAGCGTAATGGCTATGTCGCTGGACTCCCATGTAGTCGACCGCGGTTCGCGTCCTGGACCTGGTGGCTTAAAACTCACGCCGGGCACGTGTGCGTGCGTGCCCAAGATCCCAAGAGGAGAATGGAGGAGAAGGGATTGCGGCGTGGCCATCCCCCCTGGGGGGTGATTTCTTGCTTTCTGTCTCTCTGTCTCTCTCTGTCTGTCTGGTGAGCGCACGCACGCGCCCTATAGCAAAAACCTCTTAAAATTTATTTATTTATTTATTTATTTATTTATTTAAATTAGACCAGAGAGGGACAGAGGGAGAGAGAGGGAGAGAGAGAGAAGGAAAGTTAGAAAGCAAGCCACCAGGTCCAAGTCTCAAACTGTGGTTGGCCATATAAGAGTACAACACCCTTAACCGCCATGCCACCTGCTGGCCCTGAGGTGACCTATTTTTTAAACAACCTTTATGAAGCACTAAGCACTTAACCTGAATTATTTCATCCTATCCTCACAACAACCCTAAAAGATAGGGATCTCTCTGCATTGCAAAAACGAGAAACCAGGGGTGAAAAAGATTAAGTAAATCTTTTGACTCTGAAATCGCTTGCAATGGAATAAAGAACATTTAAACTTTTATTTGGTGGTTATTGCTGCTGAATCCCAAGTTAAGTGAAAATCCCAAGAAGCAAAACACACAGTAGCAATAGAGGTCCCAGAAGTCCACAGACCAGGCTTTTCCCTTTCCCCACAGCAACCCCTCAGGTTCGAGTCCTTCACAGACCACATTGGAAAGTCCCCTTGGTCCAGAGCTTCAGCTCCCACCCTGCCCTGATGCGGTCGATGATGGTGAGGCCTCCTCTTACTGGCAGATTTCATATTCCTGGGACACTTGGGAGACATCCCCAGACACTTAAACACAGAATCTCCTAGTGATTCAAACAGGAAATCAGAAATACATTTTTCATGTCTACAGGTTTTCTAGATTTCTCTAACATGTAAACTCTTGTTTTCACAAGTACTTTTAATTTCTTTGTAGTTTATATAGTATGCTATTCTTTTGAAAAGATTTGTTTAACTATATTACCCTTGGGATATCAATGTTAATTTTTTTTTTTTTTTGGAGAGGTTTTTGCTATAGGGCGTGTGTGCTCGCCAGAAAGAGAGAGAGAGACAGAGAGAGAGAAAGCGAGAAATCACCCCCTGGGGGGATGGTCACACCACAATCCCTGCTCCTCCATTCTCCTCTCAGGATCTTGGGCACACACGCACACGCTCCTGGCTTGAGTTTTAAGTCACCGGGTCCAGGACGTGAACCGTGATCAACTACGTGGGAGTCTAGTGACATAGCCATTACACTAACTGCTGGTCCCTATCAATGTTAATTTTGATATGGTTCCTTTAATATCTTTCTGCATATCTACATATAACTTAAAGGAATTGGATCTTAATATTCAAGGAGATTTAGGGGCCAGCACATAGCATGGTAGTTAAGGCACTGGACACTCCCACATAGCCAAGCAGGGTTTGAGTCCCGAATCTGGTGGCTCGCTTCCCCCACCTCTTTTTGTGTGTGTGTGTGTGTTTCTGTTCGAATTAAAATAAATAAATGAACAAATAAAATTAAATAAGTGATTTAAAGAAAAAATATTCAGGGAGATTTCAAACAGTTTGTGGAAAAATAGAATTAATGTACGAGTTTATTTTGATGCAAAAATTTTTAAATCCATGCAGTGTTTTCATAATATACATTTTTCATGAGCTTCACATATTTTCTACAATTTACATTTTTAACTTACAATGTACCCTATCACTCCAGATCACCACATGTAAATTAAACTTATAATTTCCCATAGTATGAGAAATTTGATGAGAACTTGTCACGTTAACTATTGGAAGTCTAAGATATTGATTTTTGGGTCCACTTATACCAAAGGGAAAGGATGGCATACATTTGTTTGTTTGGGTTAAAAGCTAAGTTGTGGGGAGCAGCAGGTGGCATAGTGGTTAAGAGGTTGGAATCCCACATGGTTGACCATGGTTCTAGTCCGTACTCAGCAGATTGAAACTTATGCTGGGTGTGTGTGTGCCCAAAATCCTGAAAGGAGAAGAGAGGAGAGATTGCAGCATGGCCACTCCCCCCAAGGGTGGTGATTTCTTACTTTCTGTCTCTCTCTCTCTGTGTCTCTAGCAAGCACAAGTGCCCTATAGCAAAAAAATCTCTCTCAAAAAAAAAAGCTAAGTTGAGGGGAAGTATGTGATAATTCAATTTTAATCAGTTTATTAAATAAATATAAAATTACATTCAGTTTATGAAGTTAATAAATACCAATAAATATTTATTATATACTAATATTCATAAACATTAATATTTATCAATAAATAAATTATTATCAGTTTATTAAATTAATAAATATAATTCATATAAAAAGGCCTACTCCTTTGCCTTACACTGGAAGATTGCAGAATTAATATCTATTCACAGGATTAATTTAAATAAAAGGGTTAAAGTATGTCTGTATTTTGATGAGTTTTTGTTTGTTTGCTATAGGGTATGTATGCTCACCAGGGAGAGACAGAGACAGAGACAGAGCCAGAGTGAGAGAGCAAGAAATCACCCCCTAGAGGGAATGGCCACACCGCAATCTCTTCTCCGCCATTCTCTTCTCAGGCTTTTGGGCACACATACTTGCCCAGGATTTTT